>NC_090649.1:198713564-199055230 GCF_040937935.1 Hyperolius riggenbachi
TGCTTCCTCCCCCAATAAGCTGAATTGTGGTATATATTCTTTACCTTTTTGCACTTGGTTCTCTGGTTCTCTTCCTTATCTATCCTTGATATTAATTTTATATTCTTCCTCAGTTGGGGTTGTGGTCCCCTTTCTCTACCTCTATACTCACCATCTGAGCATTTGTGTTGTGTTTTCTTCCATAGTCATGTATTGTATCTAGATCTATATGCATAGAGAGTGGTGGGTTGGTCTTTAGTTTAGCCTTCAACTACTTAGTGTCCGCTAACAAATCTGTGAGTTGTCCTCCCTCTGTTCCAGAAAACTGCAACATCGATCAGCCAGGGAAAATCAATGAGTGCCGGGCACCTTAACAAAACATTCATATGAGACTGAAAAAAAAGAAGTAAATCATAATAAATCACCTCCACAGTCAGATAAACACAGTTACTCAGGTCAGAACAGCTCACTTTTCTGCTTGTAATAAAAATGCAATATAATTTACCGTAATCCACAATCTAAAGGCCCTTAGAATGCAAAATTGATAATAGAGACAAAGAATGACTCATATCGTGATATGCAGCCAAATGTGACACAGGGTTACGTATGTATTGTGCTACTGGCTCCTGAGGGCAGGGATGATTTTTCCTGTGAAATAATCCTAATAAACCAAGAACTACATCAATCACCATAAATCAACATTACTCAAACCTTTCTACATTCAGGAAGGGAGCATGCAATATATTATAATCATATCCATAGGATGTGACTTAGTGCACCCATCAACCTCTAACAGCAACACCCTAAATAGTGATCCAATGTGCCAGGTGTGAGGCTTACACAATACAATTACTGGATTTCTATGTCACTAGTGTGGAAGCTGCCATCTTGCATAATACAGTAGTGTTCAGCTCAATCTGTAAGCAGACACTGCTGTTTTCCTGAAATGTACAGCTTTATATCAGTTAAATGTGCACAAAAAAAAAATCTATTTGCTTAAAACCATCTATATTTCTTGAAGTCAGAGAGAAGGACAACTATTCGGCGGCGGCCTGGAGAGTCTGGCTCAGTACAGCACATGGGTAAGGCTCCGAATACAAAACTAAATTAAGCTCAATCACAAGAAAATGTATGCGTGCTCTACACCAAGCTTAACCCTTTCAAGTCTAGCTGTGCAAATCTGGCTAAAATGGCTTACCATGAGACATGCTCACGCAGAAATGCATCTGCTTTCGCATACCAAACTTTGCAGGGTCAAAAACCAATACCGCGAAGCGGTTGCCCTGCGGGAATTAGTTCATGCTATACAGCACTATCCAGGAGCGCCTCGGGGAGGCTTCCCATTGCCCCCATACAACCGGGGGGGCTGCGGGGGCCCCAGGCTCTCTCACTGCCTAGGGACCACAGCAACACCCCGGAGGTGGAGGCTGGGTAGCGCAGACGACCCCCCCAAGCGTGGCCGGCGCCGGGGGGGGGGGGGGGCATCTGCACCCATCTCCCAAAAATTTAAAAACAGGCACTTACCTGAACGTCCATTGCGTTCTGCTGCTGCGCATCGACTCGGGGCACTGCATGGGAAAGGAGTGACGCATGGGTCACCCCGAGCTGTGGGGCTCAGGGCTGGCTCACACACATCACTCCAGAAGGGGGGGGGGGGACAGGCACAGACAGCCCACTCATAGAGCAAACCATCCACCACCTGCCTCCAAAGGACAGAATGCAAATATGCTCAATCACAAGAAAATGTATGCGTGCTCTACACCAAGCTTAACCCTTTCAAGTCTAGCTGTGCAAATCTGGCTAAAATGGCTTACCATGAGACAAACGCAATGGACGTTGAGGTAAGTGCCTGTTTTTAATCTTGGGAGGTGTGTGCGGGCGGCTCTTCCCGGCGCTGGCCACGCTGGGGAGATCGCCTGCACCCCCCAGCCTCCACCTCCGGGGTGCCGCTGTGTGGGTTCCAGGCGGTGAGAGTGCCTGGGACCCCCGCGGCCCCCCGGTTGTATGGGGGCAATGGGAAGCCTCCTCGTGGCGACCCTGGATAGTGCTGTATAGCATGAACTAATTCCCGCAGGGCGATTGTTTTGCGGTTTTTGGTTTTAACCCTGCATATTTAGGCATGCGAAAGCAAATGCTTATTTGCATGAGCAATGTCTCGTGATTAGCCAATAGGCCAAATTTGCAAAGCCAGATTTGTCAGGTTCACTTGGTTGATGCACACATGTTCTTTCTCTGATTGTTAGTTAGCATTGCATTTCTTTTTTCTGAGGGCAGGTAGTGAGTGGCTTGTTTTAGGAGGTGAAAGCCCTGGAGCAGGCTATTTGCGCCTGTCCTCCCCTTATGTGTCGCGCCCAGGTTATGCGCATATAGCAGAACGCAATGGACGTTGAGGTAAGTGCCTGTTTTTAATCTTGGGAGGTGTGTGCGGGCGGCTCTTCCCGGTGCTGGCCACGCTGGGGAGATCGCCTGCACCCCCCAGCCTCCACCTCCGGGGTGCCGCTGTGTGGGTTCCAGGCGGTGAGAGTGCCTGGGACCCCCGCGGCCCCCCGGTTGTATGGGGGCAATGGGAAGCCTCCTCGTGGCGCCCCTGGATAGTGCTGTATAGCATGAACTAATTCCCGCAGGGCGATTGTTTTGCGGTTTTTGGTTTTGACCCTGCATATTTAGGCATGCGAAAGCAAATGCTTATTTGCATGAGCAATGTCTCGTGATTAGCCAATAGGCCAAATTTGCAAAGCCAGATTTGTCAGGTTCACTTGGTTGATGCACACATGTTCTTTCTCTGATTGTAGTTAGCAAAACTAAATTAAACTTATTAACCCTTTACGGCACTTTTAGCTTGTTTTGAGAATCTTAAATAGTGTGGCATATCTATTGGTGCAGAGGGAAAACTTTGGTTGTAGTTTCCCTGTGCGGTTTCACAATAATCTAATGGTGGTAACTGTTTGACGGCACTTTTAATTCAATAAAAGAATTATATCCATGCAAAGTTAACCGTTTCCGGACGAAGCTAGTAAATCTACACCGTTTGGGACTGGTTATTCCTGCTAAGGCGTAGATTTCAACTTCCCCCACCGCATGCTCCTGCCACTCACCCGTTGCTAGAGCCTACTTGACCTGCTGTTGGTATGACAGCAGAGCTCTGAGAGACAGTCAGGAGCAAATTTCATTGGCTCGTGACCCCGTGATCACTGTGAGCCATTCTCATTGGCTCACACTGATCACAGGGTCAGACCGGCTAACAGAGCTCTGCTGTCATAGCGATGGTAGAGCGAGTAGGCTTTAGGAATGGGTGAGTGATGTGAACGGGGACAGTGGCGATTCCTTGCAGCGAGATGTCAGTAAGCCCTGTTTTTGGTACCAGCAGTCTCTGGTACTTAAGGGGCCAGACACTGCTGGTAAGCAAAAGGTTAATAAAAGTTAAGAACAATCAAGTAATTGTGATTACGGTTTTCTGATTACTGTTTTGATGATTGTTTGCAGTCAAATGTGATCCAAGGAAAAAAAAATATAATCTAATATTAAAATCAGCTAACCACAGCAGATGGTTCTGACAGACCCTGAGAAATTAAGCGGTATACGCATTTCAGATCGGCAACTGCGGTAAACGTCTGCATTCTCTGATTGGCTTAATACCTCCAAGTTTTCCACAGTACAATACTGATTCTTTGGTTAGTCCAATGCTTCCGAGTCTTGTGATTGGCCTAAATTTTATTTTTCGCATACCGATCGGAAACTCGGAAATTGGTATTCTGCAGAATTTGGAAGCTCATCCCTAATTCGCACCTTTGTTTACATATCCTGTGGCCACTTTGCTTACCTGTGTGTAACTATAACTTAGCTGTAGGCAGGTAGAACTTTGCAAAAGCAGGCAGAAGACTGCAATACACAGCTGTCACCATAAAGTCACCATAAAGCCAGCTGCAAGACTAATTATGTGCAAGGCACCAGCACAGTCATAATGGGCATCTATTCATAGGAAGTGTGGATAGAGAAGAACAGATTGTGAAAGTTCAAAGGTTGTGGTCTGAAAGGGGAAAAAGAGAAATGTCAAAGCTTATGATAGATGACAGCCAAGTAAAAATGAGGTCCAGGGTGTGGCCATATTCCTAAATGGAGGTAAAGGATCACTGTGAAAAGCGGTGGGGGTGGGATTTATATGTGACAGAGTTCTGTTTAGGGGAGGGAAAGGGGTGTGTGAACTGAGGAATAAGAACAGCTTGTGACTAGAGCAGTCATGGGCAAGCTTGGCCCTCCAGCTGTTAAAGAGAATCTGTATTGTTAAAATCGCACAAAAGTAAACATACCAGTGCGTTAGGGGACATCTCCTATTACCCTCTGTCACAATTTCGCCGCTCCTCGCCGCATTAAAAGTGGTTAAAAACAGTTTTAAAAAGTTTGTTTATAAACAAACAAAATGGCCACCAAAACAGGAAGTAGGTTGATGTACTGTATGTCCACACATAGAAAATACAACCATACACAAGCAGGCTGTATACAGCCTTCCTTTTGAATCTCAAGAGATCATTTGTGTGTTTCTTTCTCCCTGCAGTTCTCATGCACTGAAGTTGCAGGCTGCTCTTTTCTCTCCTGCAAACAGCTTTGCCCTTGTCTGTAATTCTTCAGTATGTGAAAGCCCAGCCAGCTCAGAGGACGATTTATCCAGCTTGTAAAAGATAAGAGAGAAGAGAGAAGCTGCTCTAATCTAAATAATACACAGGCAGTGTGCATAGATGGGCCTGGAATGGGAAATTCATAGCAGAACCACAACACTGAAGAACTTGGCAGCCTTCCAGACACAGGCTGACAAGGGAAAGATACATTGATTTATTACAGAGACTGTGATAGCAGAAAGTGCTGCAGTAAGCCAGAACACATTAGAATAGCTTTTGGAACTTGTAGGATGATAAAAAACAGGATGCAATTTTTGTTACGGAGTCTCTTTAAGGAACTACAAGTCCCACAATGCATTGCAGGAGTCTGACAGCCACAGTTACGACTCATAAAGGCAAATGCATTGTGGGCCTTGTAGTTCTGTAACAGCTGGAGGGCCGAGTTTGCCCCTGCCTGGAGTATAGAGTGAGCAATGTAAATGCAGTGCTGCCAGGGGAAGTAAAGTGTGTTATGTATTTTGAGCATGGGGGGAAAGAACATTGGCTATGAGTAGAAAGTAAACATTCTGGGAGGAGACTGAAGAAATAAGTCAGTAAAATGTAAAGCCTGATGAGCAGACATAGTATTACGATGTTCCCTTGAGTTCTCATTCACCACCAATGAGAAACACTTAAAGGATGCACTATAGACCATGTTGCCACACTCATTTCCCAAGCTAGTCATGTAGAGAAACTGAGTGGTAGTGATTAGGCTACAGTCTGTGAGCATGTTGGATGGACTCTTAAAGGCCTTTTCCCACTGCACAGCTGAATTGCAAAATCACAAATCGCTTGTGATTTTTAAAATCGCTAGGGTTGCTACTTTATCATAGAAATCATGAGAAGTATTTTCCACTACAGTGATTCGATTTACAAATTTATTTCTGGAGCGATTTTAAAAGGGATAATGCAATGCAAATGAAAAATCACAATCGCATAACTAAATTCATGAAAAATCGCAATTGCTGGTGTTTGTAATTGCTAGTGGCAAAGGGCCCTACCACAGAAGGTGCCTTGTTGAAAGGTAAGGAAAACTTTGCCCAGAGAAAATATACGTATGTAATTCAATCAATGACACAAAATGAGGGAACAAGGCCGAGGGGGAATCACACAAAATAGACTTTGCATATATTACGGGTGGATGACACACAGTATGCTGATCATAACAGTGTATTTCAAAGGACTGGGACGTGCAGGATGGGACAGGTAAAATGGGTGCATGCTGCACTTGGTAATTTGGGCACCGCTATAGTCTGAAATGCAGTTACTGGCTATGGGGGCGCCTGGTAAGTAATTTGTGCGCAGGAGTGTGCCACTGTAGCCGAACACTGGATAACGCATTAGAGCAACTTTAATTAGCAGCTGTACAGCCGCCTGGTAAAACTACAGCTTTAGGGCTGATGCACACTGACTGTGTTCGCGGTTTGAAAAACGTCTTCTCATTCACTTGAATGAGAATCGCAGCAAAACCGATTTCGGTGATTCTCATTGACCTGGATGTAGCAGCGTTCTTATCTCTACAGCAGTAATGTGAGTCATGTAGCTGTTCCATTCTGCTCTGATTCTTTTGTGAATCCATGGCATTTGTGGACAATTGCCATTTATAGATAACATAATTTGTGTGCACTTGACTGAAACACTGAGGGCTCTTTCACACTGGTGCTGTGTGGCATTTTACCAGCCTACAGCTAGGGCAAGGAGTCCCCAAGTGTATGGGGGAATTCACATTGCCTGCAGTGCTCTGCGCCGGAAGTAATGCGAGTACATACATACTTGCGGCGGACTGGAAGTCAAGTATGTATATGGTGACGCAAATATTTTTTTTAAACGAACCACCGCAGTTTTTCACGTCCAGCATGCACAGAAGCATATTTTAGAAATGCGCTTCTGCGCACGTCATCAATTCGCCAACAGGAAGGGAGCGTCACTTCCTGCTTGGCCAGCTGCCAGACGGGAATTACCGCATACTAACACGGTAATCAATGATGCCTGTTTTTGGCGGTGCGTCCCCCACCTTACCGCTACTGCCAATCCGCAGTGTGAAAACTACCTGAGGCTCTGTTCCCACTTGTGCCGGACCACATGTGGCCAGCAGGAGGGGAAAATGTAGTGACCGTTCTGATGGTCCACCGTCTGACTGGAGCCCGTGGCAGATGTGCTCCCCCATGGGAGAATGCATCGGTCTGCTCTGTATTATTGCGGACTGCACAAAGTGTGGATCCTTTGCAGCACGACGACTGAAGGTTCCTAGTTACAAAATAGGAGCCACTCTCTGTCTATTTAGTGATGAGAGGAGAACGGACAAAAAAAATGTCCATTCTCCACTCAAGTGGGAACACAGCCTGATGGTTCACAAATACATTGTTTCACCAAATCAGCTGCATAAACAGAAGTACATGAAGTGGTGGGGAATGCTGATGGGAATGGACATGTACACTTTATAATGCAAATAACACCGCATTTATACTACAATTAAAGACCCTCAAAATGTATTTGCTAATTATAGGTCATAACCCTTTGTTTATTAGGGGTTTCCCAAATATGAACAAAAATATAATCAACCTATATTAATATGCTATAAACTACTATTACTAGTAGTATATATGTATGTATGTATATGTGTATGTATATATATATATATATATATATATATATATATATATATATATATATATACACACACATATATATATATACACATATATACACACACATATATATATATATATATATATACATATACATATATACACACACATATATACACACACATATATACACACATATACACACACATATACACACACACACACACTACTATTAACCCATTCGCGTTCCGTCGTTTTCACTTGAGAAATGTTAACCTCCCATTCATTAGCCTATAACTTTATCACTACTTATCACAATGAACGGATCTATATCTTGTTTTTTCCGCCACCAATTAGGCTTTCTTTGGGGGGTACATTTTGCTAAGAGCCACTTTACTGTAAATGCATTTTAACAGGAAGAACAAGAAAAAAATGGAAAAAATCATTATTTCTCAGTTTTCAGCCATTATAGTTAAAATAATACATGCCTCCATAATTAAAACTCACGTATTGTATTTGCCCATATGTCCCAGTTATTACACCGTTAAAATTATGTCCCTATCACAATGTATGGCGACAATATTTTATTTGGAAATAAAGGTGCATTTTTTCCGTTTTGCATCTATCACTATTTACAAGTTTAAAATAAAAAAAAAATATATAGAAATATATCATCTTTACATTGATATTTAAAAAGTTTAGACCCTTAGGTAAATATTTACATGTTTTTTTTTTATTGTAATGGTTTTTTTTTTTTTTTTTTTATATTAAACATTTTATTTGGGTAGTTTTGAGAGGGTGGGATGTAAACAATATGTTTATAATGTAAATGTGTGTTTAGTTGTAGTATTACTTTTTGGCCACAAGATGGCGGCCATGAGTTTGTTTACATGACGTCACTCTAAGGGTAACATACGCTTAGAGCGACGCATGGGGGAGGTAACAGCCAGAAAAGGCGCAGCTTCCGAGAGAAGCTGTCGCTTTTTTAGCGGGGGAGAGGAATCAGTGATCGGGCACCATAGCCCGATTCACTGATTGCCTGGCTAACGAACCGCGGGCCGGGAGCGCGCGTGCAATCGGCCCCAATGGTTCCTGGACATAGTTTTTATGTCCAGGAACCAAAATAGGTTAACTGTAAACTTTCCACGGTGTTTGGTGAGATAACTCAAGCAACCACCATAAAATCCACCATCACAGTCCTCATACTTCAGTGGAAGTAGAAGTAGCCAGTAGTACCCTCAATATTAAGTAGCCAGAGGTGCCCCCAAGTATTACTGTATTTTTCGGACTATAAAACGCTCCTGACCACAAGACGCACCTAGGTTTAGAGGACAAAAACCAGGGGAAAAAAAATATATACTAAACCTGGTGCATCCATGGTGCAGGAGCATCTTGTGGACTATGCCCCCTTTGTAATTCATGCCCCTTGTACATCTTCTGTCCCCCATGTGTCCGCCTCTGTCCTCTGTGTTTCCGTGTCCTGTGTTTGTCCTCCTGTGTCCTCCTCTGCATGAGCACAGTACAGAAAGTCCCAGATGTTGCGGCGGGTTGGAGGTTCATATTGGCAGGCATTCACAGGTCAGGAACTACCTGCATTTGGACTATAAGATGCAGTAACTTTTTCCCCCCACTTTTGAGATAGAAAAAGTGAGTTTTATAGTCCAAAAAATACAGTAGGTAGCTAGAGAAACCTCAGTATTAAGTAGCTAGAGTTGCCCCTCACTCAAAAGGAGATCTTGTCAGTGGAATGCAGAGAGCCAGGTGAGTAACCTCTTATTTACATTCTCATCAGGACTCTGCACAGGCAGGGAGGGATGAAGGAGCTCGAGGAAAGGAGTGAGTCACCTTTCGTGCCTACAGTGCCTCATGGTAAATCTGGCCCTGCCGGCCCCCCCGGCCCCCCAGTAACAAATTGTTCATGCAACTATTGGGGAAAGGGGGTCGTTTTGGGGAGGGGTTGTATTTTGAACACCAATTGCTTTGCGTGTTGGGGTTGGGTTGTCTTTTAGGCTGCTGGGGAAAGTGGGTACCAGATGAATAGGATGACTTGTAACATGTATAATCACATGTATTTTAGTCAGTGCTTTACAGCACAACCCTCCAGTACCACTTAGCAAAATAAGCATAAGATTGCTGCAAACTGATTCCTGATTCTCCCCAACAATAGTTTACACTGCCTAGGTTTAAAGTAATGTTTTCTACTTCATTTTATGTATACTCCGGCGCCCCAGCAGTCTAAAGTATGTTGACCCAGCCCTTGACTGAAAACGTTTGGGGACCCCTGCTGTAAAATGTACTATACTAATTGGGTAGGGCCTTTCTTTGCCCTCAAAAGAGCCTCAGATCCTTGTGGCAGGGATTTCTCAAGATGGTGGATGCAGTCCTTTGATATTTAGGTCCACAGTGACATGATTGCATCACGCAGCGCTTCTGCAGCTTTATCAGTTGCCTTTTCCCAAACCACCACCAGCCCGGGCAGGTTATCTTCATGTGTTCATGTTGATGATGCCAACATCAGAGGTTACCATTGATGTGCCTTAGCAAAAACTGAGATTCATTACACCAGGCTATGTTTTTAAAGTCGTCAATAGTCCAGTTTTACTGAGCCTGTGCCAAATTCAGCCTCAATTTTCTGTTCTTGCCAGATATCAAAATCACCACCATTGTGGTGTTTGACTCAAATATTAATTGAAACTCCTGACTTGTAGCTGCATAATTGTAGATATTGCACTGTGCCACTTGATTGACTGGTTAAATGGCTGCATAAATAAGCAGATATCTAGGAGGTCCTAAGGGCCCGTTTCCACTAACGCGAATCTGTATGCATTTTCTGCATGCAGATTCGCATGACAATACAAGTCAATAGGCATGTTTTCATTACACGTGAAATTCTCTACCCCTGCAGAAAAAAAAAAAAACAAAAAAAAAGTCGCCTCTAACAATTTTCACGCCGTTTAACCACTTAAGGACTGCAGTCATAAAACCCCTTAAGGACCAGAGCCTTTTTTTCCATTCGGACCACTGCAGCTTTCACGGTTTATTGCTCAGTCATACAACCTACCACCTAAATGAATTTTACCTCCTTTTCTTGTCACTAATACAGCTTTCTTTTGGTGCTATTTGATTGCTGCTGCGAGTTTTACTTTTTATTATATTCATCAAAAAAGACATGAATTTTGTCAAAAAAATGACTTTTTTAACTTTCTGTGCTGACATTTTTCAAATAAAGTAAAATTTCCTATACATTTGAGCGGGAAAGTTATTCTGCTACATGTCTTTGATAAAAAAAAAACCATTCAGTGTATATTTATTGGATTGGGTAAAAGTTATAGCGTTTACAAACTATGGTGCCAAAAGTGAATTTTCCCATTTTCAAGCATCTCTGACTTTTCTGCGCACCTGTCAGGTTTCATGAGGGGCTAAAATTCCAGGATAGTACAAATCCCCCCCAAATGACCCCATTTTGGAAAGAGGACATCCCAAAGTATTCAGTGAGAGGCATGGTGAGTTCATAGAAGATTTTATTTTTTGTCACAAGTTAGCGGAAAATGACACTTTGTAACAAAAAAAAAAAAAAAAAAAAAAGTTTCCATTTCTTCTAACTTGCGACAAAAAAAAATGAAATCTGCCACGGACTCACTATGCTACTCTCTGAATACCTTGAAGTGTCTACTTTCCAAAATGGGGTCATTTGTGGGGTGTGTTCACTGTCCTGGCATTTAGGGGGGTGCCTAATTGTAAGCACCCCTGTAAAGCCTAAAGATGCTCATTGGACTTTGGGCCCCTTAGCGCAGTTAGGCTGCAAAAAAGTGCCACACATGTGGTATTGCCGTACTCAGGTGAAGTAGTATAATGTGTTTTGGGGTGTATTTTTACACATACCCATGCTGGGTGGGAGAAATATCTCCGTAAATGACAATTGTTTTATTTTTTTTTACACACAATTGTCAATTTATAGAGATATTTCTCCCACTCAGCATGGGTATGTGGAAAAATACACCCCAAAACACATTATACTACTTCTCCTGAGTACGGCGATACCACATGTGTGGCACTTTTTTGCACCCTAACTGCGCTAAGGGGCCCAAAGTCCAATGAGTACCTTTAGGATTTCACAGGTCATTCTGAGAAATTTCGTTTCAAGACTGCTCCTCACGGTTTAGGGCCCCTAAAATGCCAGGACAGTATAGGAATCCCACAAATTACCCCATTTTAGAAAGAAGACACCCCAAGGTATTCCATTAGGAGGATGGTAAGTTCATAGAAGATTTTTTTTTTTTGTCACAAGTTAGCGGAAATTGATTTTAATTGTTTTTTTTTCACAAAGTGTCATTTTCCGCTAACTTGTGACAAAAATAAAATCTTCTATGAACTCACCATACTCCTAACGGAATACCTTGGGGGTGTCTTCTTTCTAAAATGGGGTCATTTGTGGGGTTCCTATACTGCCCTGGCATTTTAGGGGCCCTAAACCGTGAGGAGTAGTCTTGAAACCAAATGTCGCAAAATGACCTGTGAAATCCTAAAGGTACTCATTGGACTTTGGGCCCCTTAGCGCACTTAGGGTGCAAAAAAGTGCCACACATGTGGTACCGCCGTACTCAGGAGAAGTAGTAGAATGTGTTTTGGGGTGTATTTTTACACATACAGATGCTAGGTGGGAGAAATATCTCTGTAAATGACAATTATTTGATTTTTTTTACACACAATTGTCCATTTACAGAGAGATTTATCCCACCCAGCATGGGTATGTATAAAAATACACCTCAAAACACATTATACTACTTCTTCTGAGTACGGCGATACCACATGTGTGACACTTTTTTTGCAACCTAGGTGCGCTAAGGGGCCTAACGTCCTATTCACAGGTCATTTTGAGGCATTTGGATTCTAGACTACTCCTCACGGTTTAGGGCCCCTAAAATGCCAGGGCAGTATAGGAACCCCACAAGTGACCCCATTTTAGAAAGAAGACACCCCAAGGTATTCCGTTAGGGGTATGGTGAGTTCATAGAAGATTTTTTTTTGTCACAAGTTAGCGGAAAATGACACTTTGTGAAAAAAAACAACAATACATATCAATTTCCGCTAATTTGTGACAAAAAATAAAATCTTCTATGAACTCACCATACTCCTAACGGAATACCTTGGGGTGTCTTCTTTCTAGAATGGGGTCATTTGTGGGGTTCCAATAATGCCCTGGCATTTTAGGGGCCCTAAACCGTGAAGAGTAGTCTTGAACCCAAATGTCTCAAAATGACCTGTGAAATCCTAAAGGTACTCATTGGACTTTGGGCCCCTTAGCACAGTTAGGCTGCAAAAAAGTGTCACACATGTGGTATCGCCGTACTCAGAAGAAGTAGTATAATGTGTTTTGTGGTGTATTTTTACATATAACCATGCTGGGTGGGAGAAATATCTCTGTAAATGACACATTTTTGATTTTTTTTTACACACAATTTACAGAGAGATTACTCCCACCCAGCATGGGTATGTGTAAAAATACACCACAAAACACATTATACTACTTCTCCTGAGTATGGCGATACTACATGTGTGACACTTTTTTGCAGCCTAGGTGCGCTAAGGGGCCCAACGTCCTATTCACAGGTCATTTTGAGGCATTTGTTTTCTAGACTACTCCCCACGGTTTAGGGCCCCTAAAATGCCAGGGCAGTATAGGAACCCCACAAGTGACCCCATTTTAGAAAGACGACACCCCAAGGTATTCCGTTAGGGGTATGGTGAGTTCATAGAAGATTTTATTTTTTGTCACAAGTTAGTGAAAAATGACACTTTGTGAAAAAAACAATAAAAATCCAATTTCCGCTAACTTTTGACAAAAAATAAAATCTTCTATGAACTCATCATACACCTAACAGAATACCTTGGGGTGTCTTCTTTCTAAAATGGGGTCACTTGTAGGGTTCCTATACTGCCCTGGCATTTTACGGGCCCAAAACTGTGAGTAGTCTGGAAACCAAATTTCTCAAAATGACTGTTCAGGGGTATAAGCATCTGCAAATTTTGATGACAGGTGGTCTATGAGGGGGCAAATTTTGTGGAAACGGTCATAAGCAGGGTGGCCTCTTAGATGACAGGATGTATTGGGCCTGATCTGATGGATAGGAGTGCTAGGGGGGTGACAGGAGGTGATTGATGGGTGTCTCAGGGGGCGGTTAGAGGGGAAAATAGATGCAATCAATGCACTGGGGAGGTGATCGGAAGGGGGTCTGAGGGGGATCTGAGGGTTTGGCTGAGTGATCAGGAGCCCACACGGGGCAAATTAGGGCCTGATCTGATGGGTAGGTGTGCTAGGGGGTGACAGGAGGTGATTTATGGGTGTCTCAAGGTGTGATTAGAGGGGGGAAATAGATGCAAGCAATGCACTAGCGAGGTGATCAGGGCTGGGGTCTGAGGGCGTTCTGAGGTGTGGGCGGGTGATTGGGTGCCCGCAAGGGGCAGATTAGGGTCTAATCTGATGGGTAACAGTGACAGGTGGTGATAGGGGGTGATTGATGGGTAATTAGTGGGTGTTTAGAGGAGAGAAGAGATGTAAACACTGCACTTGGGAGGTGATCTGATGTCGGATCTGCGGGCGATCTATTGGTGTGGGTGGGTGATCAGATTGCCCGCAAGGGGCAGGTTAGGGGCTGATTGATGGGTGGCAGTGACAGGGGGTGATTGATGGGTGGCAGTGACAGGGGGTGATTGACAGGTGATCAGTGGGTTATTACAGGGAAGAACGGATGTAAATAATGCACTGGCGAATCGATAAGGGGGGGTTTGAGGGCAATCTGAGCGTGTGGGCGGGCGATTGGGTGCCCGCAAGGGTCTAATCTGATGGGTAACAGTGACAGGTGGTGATAGGGGGTGATTGATGGGTGATTGATGGGTAATTAGTGGGTGTTTAGAGGAGAGAATAGATGTAAACGATGGATTTGGGAGGTGATCTGATGTCGGATCTGCGGGCGATCTATTGGTGTGGGTGGGTGATCAGATTGCCCGCAAGGGGCAGGTTAGGGGCTGATTGATGGGTGGCAGTGACAGGGGGTGATTGATGGGTGGCAGTGACAGGGGGTGATTGACAGGTGATCAGTGGGTTATTACAGGGAAGAACGGATGTAAATAATGCACTGGCGAATCGATAAGGGGGGGTTTGAGGGCAATCTGAGCGTGTGGGCGGGCGATTGGGTGCCCGCAAGGGTCTAATCTGATGGGTAACAGTGACAGGTGGTGATAGGGGGTGATTGATGGGTGATTGATGGGTAATTAGTGGGTGTTTAGAGGAGAGAATAGATGTAAACGATGGATTTGGGAGGTGATCTGATGTCGGATCTGCGGGTGATCTATTGGTGTGGGTGGGTGATCAGATTGCCCGCAAGGGGCAGGTTAGGGGCTGATTGATGGGTGGCAGTGACAGGGGGTGATTGATGGGTGGCAGTGACAGGGGGTGATTGACAGGTGATCAGTGGGTTATTACAGGGAAGAACGGATGTAAATAATGCACTGGCGAATCGATAAGGGGGGGGGTTGAGGGCAATCTGAGCGTGTGGGCGGGCGATTGGGTGCCCGCAAGGGTCTAATCTGATGGGTAACAGTGACAGGTGGTGATAGGGGGTGATTGATGGGTGATTGATGGGTAATAAGTGGGTGTTTAGAGGAGAGAATAGATGTAAACGATGGATTTGGGAGGTGATCTGATGTCGGATCTGCGGGCGATCTATTGGTGTGGGTGGGTGATCAGATTGCCCGCAAGGGGCAGGTTAGGGGCTGATTGATGGGTGGCAGTGACAGGGGGTGATTGACGGGTGATTGACGGGTGATCAGGGGGGATAGATGCATACAGTACACAGGGGGGGGGGGAGGGTCTGGGGGGGTCTGGGGAGAATCTGAGGGGTGGGGGGGTGATCAGGAGAGAGCAGGGGGCAGTTTAGGGACTAAAAAAAAAATAGCGTTGACAGATAGTGACAGGGAGTGATTGATGGGTGATTAGGGGGGTGATTGTGTGCAAATGGTGGTCTGGGGGGTGGGCAGGGGGGGGGTCTGAGGGGTACTGTGGGCGATCAGGGGGCAGGGGGGGGGCAGATCAGTGTGTTTGGGTGCAGACTAGGGTGGCTGCAGCCTGCCCTGGTGGTCCCTCGGACACTGGGACCACCAGGGCAGGAGGCAGCCTGTATAATACACTTTGTAAACATTACAAAGCGTACTATACGCTTCCTATCCGGGGATCGTCGGGTTAACAACCCGCCGGCTCTTCCGATTGGCCGGCGGGTTGACGTCGCGGGTGGGCGGAGCCTATTGCCGGTGGATGCGCGCGCATCCCAGCGCGCGATCCCCGGCCAGAGAGTGCCCCAGGACCTGCCGCCAATCTGCGTTACGTGGTCCTGGGGCTGCCACTTTGCCGCCGCCAATATGAAGTAGGCGGTCGGCAAGTGGTTAAGCAGTTTTGCGTTAACACGTACGTGTTTACATATGCGGAAGTCAATAGTAATGAATGGCAACGGTAAAATAAAAAATTTGAGTACTCATGCAAATTTCGCATGAAAAAAACCCCAGCAAACGCAAGCGAATTTGCATACACATGCGGATTCGCAGGCTTTTTCTCTATGCAGATTCCCCTAGGTATGGTGGAAACAGGCCCTAATAAAGTGGTCTTGTGTGTAATCATGCTATCATTTGTTGAAGAAAATCAATCTACAGTAGTAACACCAGTTACTCAAGATATAGGTTAATAGAGCAAAAAAGTAGTTCATATGAAAAAAATGTTCACTTTCTAAACCAGAATCTAAACATGCTAAACTGGGCTAATACCATTTGTGTAACAATTGTACCTTTTATAAAAAAAATAAAAAAAAAAAGTGTCCAAAATCTCCCTACTCCAAACTATCTCCTGCAAAAGTAGAATACAATATTTATGACAAATCAACACGGAAAATAAAATGTATATTGTGCTTTTCTCATGAGAGACTCAAAGCGCTTGAACTGCAGCCACTAGAGCGCGCTCAGTAGGCATTGACAGTGTTAGGGAGTCTAGCCCAGAGACTCCTTACTGAATAGGTGCTGGCTTACTGAACGGGAAGAGACAAGATTTGAACCCCGGTCTCCTGTGTCAGAGACAGAGCTCTTAACCATTTCACTTTCCAGCCACATTTATTAATGAGGTCTCAAAGAAACCACATTGAACCCTTTCATTTACTGTAAATCATAGTTACAGTGGGTTGCAAAAGTATTCGCCCGCCTTGAAACATGAATCAATTTTATTGGAATTCCACATGAAAGACCAACACAAAGTGGTGTACACATGAGAAGTGGAACGAAAATCATACATGATTCCAAACATTTTTTTACAAATAAATAACTGCGAAGTGGTGTGTGCATAATTATTCGGCCCCCTTTGATCTGAGTGCAGTCAGTTGCCTATAGACATTGCCTGATAAGTGCTAATAACTAAACAGAGTGCACCTGTGTGTAATCTGTCAGTACAAATACAGCTGCTCTGTGAGGGCCTCAGAGGTTGTCTAAGAGAATATTGGGAGCAACAACACCGTGAAGTCCAAAGAACATACAAGACAGGTCCAAGACAGGTCAGGGATCAAGTTATTGAAAAATTTAAAGCAGGCTAAGGGTACAAAAAGATTTCCAAAGCCTTGAACATCCCAAGGAGCACTGTTCAAGCGATCATTCAGAAATGGAAGGAGTATGGCACAACTGTAAACCTACCAAGACAAGGCCATCCACCTAAACTCACAGGCCGAACAAGGAGGGCGCTGATCAGAAATGCAGTCAAGGCCTCTTGGTGACATGGTGACTCTGGACAAGCTGCAGAGATCTACAGCTCAGGTGGGAGACTCTGTCCATAGGACAACTATTAGTCATGCACTGTACAAAGTTGGCCTTTATGGAAGAGTGGCAAGAAGAAAAGCATTGTTAACAGAAAGCATAAGAAGTTCCGTTTGCAGTTTGCCACAAGCCATGTGGGGGACACAGCAACCATGTGGAAGAAGGTGCTCTGGTCAGATGAGACCAAAATGGAACTTTTTGGCCAAAATGCAAAACGCTATGCGTGGCAGAAAACTAACACTGCACATCACTCTGAACACACCATCCCCACTGTCAAATATGGTGGTGGCAGCATCATGCTCGGGGGGTGCATCTTTTCAGCAGGGACAGGGAAGCTGGTCAGAGTTGATGGGAAGATGGATGGAGCCAAATACAGGGCAAACTTGGAAGAAAACCTCTTGGAGACTGCAAAAGACTTGAGACTGGGGCGGAGGTTCACCTTCCAGCAGGACAATGACCCTAAACATAAAGCCAGGGCAACAATGGAATGGTTTAAAACAAAACATATCTATGTGTTAGAATGGCCCCGTCAAAGTCCAGATCTAAATCCAATCAAGAATATGTGGCAAGATCTGAAAACTGCTGTTCACAAACGCTGTCCATCTAATCTGACTGAGCTGGAGCTATTTTGCAAAGAAGAATGGGCAAGGATTTCAGTCTCTAGATGTGCAAAGCTGGTAGAGACATACCCTAAAAGACTGGTAGCTGTAATTGCAGCAAAAGGTGGTTCTACAAAGTATTGACTCAGAGGGCCAAATAATTACACATACCCCACTTTGCAGTTATTTATTTGTAAAAAAAAATGTTTGGAATGATGTATGATTTTTGATCCACTTCTCACATGTACACCACTTTGTATTAGTCTTTCATGTGAAATTCCAATAAAATTGATGCATGTTTGTGGCAGTAATGTGAAAAAAATGTGGAAAACTTCAAGGGGGCCGAATACTTTTGCAACCCACTGTATATGGGATATAGAAAATACACTGTGCAACGGTGTGCTTCAGAAATGTAAGGGGGAAAAACACATTGGAAATAAGTCATAAAATGTAATTTACTAGTGGACAACTATGGTCAACACAAAAGAGAAAAGACAAGTGTCAGGTAAATAGAAACTAACAATTTTATTAATGATCTAAGTATATATTACACTTGTATGCAGTGTATGTATAAAACATGTATTTTATACAAGATGAGAATCAGTGTGTACAGAGAAGGTAGCTAGATAAAAGTAATCTTACACTATTATACAATATTGTTACTTTAGAAAGGACTAGTTGATTTGCAGCTTGCACTGTTTTGTGGGGAAAAAAACCCTGTATATGTTATTGCATGGCCTTGGCACTGCAACAGATAATGAAATGTGCAAACCTGTAGCCATGAAATTCAACTTTTTTTAGGAGGTAAAATTCAAATTCTTTCACAATGCATTTGCAGGTTTACAGCTCAATTCAAGGAAAACTTCTTGTTCTAGCTTTGGATAGTGTGGGAAGGCACAAGAACTACTCTTCTTATCTGTATTCTTATCTTTGAGAATTCCCGGCACTTCCTGTTTAGAAAAGCAGTAAGAAATTCTCTTCTCTTTAAAAGAGTCAGAAGCCCTCCTCCTCGTAGCTCATCCATTTAACCAACAGGTGTGTTCATTACATTGTGATATTCTAGCTCCAACTACTAGTGTTGACCTGCTCAGAATATTAGAATTCAGAACCTTGTTCTAAATTCTTCCAATCAGAACCTGAATCTTCATATATGTACACTGTGGCAGGGGGTTTTAACTCACCTTTGTTGCTTCCTCTGGTCACTGTGCAGTCCAGCTCCTTATATACTTCCACATGAAGGTATATGAGAGCTGGGAAACAACGTGGAGGACCGCGCACAGAGGCGGCAACAAGGGTGAGTTAACACTCCCTGCCTCGGTGCGCATGTACAAACATTCGGAACCTGATCGGAAGAATTCAGAACGAGGTTCCAAGTTCGAAAATTCTGAACACGTCAACACTACTAACTACCATTTCGTGAGTACCAATAATTAGTAGGGATGGTCAGTGAGATGCAAATAATTCATACTTGATGCAGGGTTATGCAAATGGACCAAACAAATTCCACTGGTCCATTTTCAAGACGCATACATTTACATACATAATGTGGAAGACTGAATTATTTGCACTTCATTGTCTATTCCCAACTAATTAGCTAAATGAGGAAATCCATTCTAGTCATCTCCTGTCCACTGAAGGATAGACTGCTTACTCACCATCCCAGCCACCAGATATTCACCTGACTTATTTATAACTGCTGAGAGGTATGGGAAGATGGGGTAGAATAAGATCCAATAACTAGAACAACCCAGGTAGGAAGTTGATTGTACATTTTAAAGCACTCCGGAAGGAGAACAGATAACTGTATTTACATTGTTAAGTGCAGTAAACGTACAAGCCTCTTTCATATTGAAACACATAAATAACAGGAGTTGTAACACTTAATCATTATGTAAATAAGCATACAGAAAGGAAGATATTTTTGACACAGTGAAAAATTTAATCTTACATTCAGTGTACTTAAAACCCAATGCTGCCCCTTGCAAGTGAATACCCCAGTTTGTTGCGGTTTCCAATGAAGGACATAAAGCCAACATATGTCTCAATTAAAAGAGGTTGATTTAAGATCAGGGCTCCATTAGCTCGGCCTGGCACTGGGTTTGCCTTGTGTGCCTCCTGTACAGCATTTATAAGGTGAGCAGCAAAGTGTGACACCTGCAAACAAAGAAAGGAAGAATTGCATCAGTACTGTTATTTTTAAGAAGAGGGAAAAAAAAAACATAAATTGCAGTTGTTCGCATTGTTGGTCACATTAGATGTGGCTCCGTAAGGCAGAAGCCTAGCTTTTGAACAGGAGCTGCTGAGAGGCAGTGAAATCACTGCCTTCGGCCTCCAGTGTGGAAATAGGCCTAAATGTTCTGCACAGAGTGCACATCCAAGTATAATGGGTAATGTAATGTAAGCATGCAGCAGGTGTGCCTGGGACCCAGGACATCCTTGGCCCAGAGTTAAGAGCTGAAATAATGTTATGACACGTACAATAAATTCAAATAATAAGAAAGCTATGGAGAGAGAAAGATCAGCTTGTTTTTCCACAGTCAGCTGCTCCATTTACACAGTGATTTTGCAACTTTCAAATGAGAAATTTGGAAGGAGCAATGAAGGGCTCTTTTGCACTATGGTGTAATATGTTGGCGCTTTATAAATACAGAAATAAATAATGGTGTTGCGGTAAAGTTGCAGTAAGCTGTTTTTTTTTTTTTTTTTTACTGCTAGAGGCTGCTAAGTGAATGAAAGACTATGGTGACTTTCATACTCCATGAAATGCGAAGTGGGGCAATGGAAGTAATTAATTGCCACAATCCCACTGCTAAGTCAACAGTGCATTACCGCATGATTCACGTGTAATGAAAGTCTATGGTGACTCAGTAAGTGTAAATGACGCATGCATGGACCTGTCAGGAATCCGTGATGTACTTGCTCTCCAGCAGGGAGTACGTCACTGAATCAGAGCAGACCTAAGCATATGACCCCGTCGGAGATTCTGCTGCAGGGTCATATAAAATACTGACCCGTGCGGTGCAGCCTGCCATGGGATCACAGCACAAGCGTAAAAGCAGCCTTAGAGGAAAGTGATTTGTGACCATCGCTCTGAAAATTGTGCAGGACCTGTGATGGCGATTTAGACAAATCACAATTGCTCTGTAGGTCCCGCTCCATTCACTCAAATTGGCCTTTGCGCTTTTGGAATTGTCGGCGATTGCTTTTGATTACAAAACTTGGCCTAAAGCGTTGTAGTGGGCTATAGCCCTAAGCCTGCATTCATAGCTCCAACCACCTCTCATACTGTGTGTGGTACAAGTTCTCACTGTGAAGTACCTTATTTTGCACTGATTTCTGCCTCACACAGTGGCTTCTGCAAGCATTAGGGTTATAAAAAAAAAGAAAATTCATAATTAACATTCATGTATGTCTCCTTGAAGTACTACTTGGAAAACTTTAGTTTCTCTTTAAAGCGGACATCCAGCATAATTAACTAAAACCTGCAACCTCCTAGTGAAATAAAGTTATAGTTATCTGAGCAGCCTTGTCCTGAGGACCCTGCATAGCTCGACTTCCGGAGCCTGGCCCCCCTCCCCCTCTCCCCAGAAAAAAATGCCAAGCTATTTGCTTCACTACACTAACTACACCACAGGTAAAAGCCACACTAATCATACAATTATCTTAAAGAGACTCTGTAACAAAATGTTCAGCCTTATTTCTATCCATCCTATGAGTTCCTATACCTGTTCTAATGTGTTCTGGCTTACTGCAGCCTTTTCTAGTTGCACTGTCTCTGTATTACATCTAATCTTCTTTCCTTTGTTGAGCCTTGTCAGCCCAGAGAGGAATGCGCTATGATAGGGAGAAGCTATGCACACCTCCCCCACGCCCCCTGCAGGCTCTGTGTGTGTGCTGTATTAGTCACAGCCAGCCTGTCTGTGACCTTGTGAACAGCTGTGAGTGCAGAAAGATCAGTTCAAAGCCCAGACAAGCAGCCAAGGCAACAAGTGGGAGAAATATTACAGCAGTGAAGTCACATTTGAGAGGAGCCTCTGCAAACAGGCACTTGCTCTGATGATGTATTTCCTGCTTGGCGGCCATCTTCATTGTTTACAAAAACAATAAATAAAACAGTGATTTTATCACCAAGAAAGCAGCAGGAGCAGAGGGGGCTAGGAGAAGTCTACAAACAGGCTGGTACTTTTATTTATGTAAGATCTTCACAGTACAGATTCTCTTTAAGACGTTGCAAAGAGGGACGTGTTTAGGAAGTACAAACAAAAAAAAGGATGCAGGAAGGGATGGATGGCAAGAACAGTCTGTAAGGCAGTGTGAGACGCACACAGCATAGATACTGACTATGCAGCATCAAGGTGCAGTGACAAGTGGCTGGAGCTTGCAGTTATGTATGGTGGAGCCCCTAAGTCTAAAGGTGGGTACACACGTCAGATAAAAGTCTTTGGAAAATGAAAGATCACAGACCAATTTTACCCCCTTCCATGTAGTATGAGAGCCATACTCTACACAGTCTATTCTATGGAGCTGAACTCCCCATCAGATAAAAATCTTTGCAAGATCCTGCATACAAAGATGCTGTACATATGCAACAGATCATTATCTGTAAAAGATCAGTTCCTGCAAAAGATCCGTTCCTGCAAAATTCATTCAAAGTCTATGATATCTGCAGAACTCATACACAACTTGTTTAATGGACCATCATGTGCAGATCAGACAATTATCTGCAGATCTGAAGATCCAACCTGGTGGATCTGATCTGCAGATAATTGTCCGTTAAACAAGGTGTGTATGAGATCTGCAGATATCATAGACTATGAATGCATTTTGCAGGAACGGATCTTCTGCAGGAACTGATCTTTTGCAGATAATGATCTGTTGCATGTGTACAGCATCTTTGTATGCAGGATCTTGCAAAGATTTTTATCTGATGGGGAGTTCAGCTCCATAGAATAGACTGTGTAGAGTATGGCTTTCATACTACATGGAAGGGGGTAAAATTTGTCTGTGATCTTTCATTTCCCAAAGACTTTTATCTGACGTGTGTACCCACCTTAAGACATACTGTATCTCTAACAGGGGCATCTCTAGGCAAGAGCCTTCAGTAGTGGGGTTAGTTGGCTTAATCCTACTGTGCCTAATGGGAATCCATCCCTGACTGTAGATGTATATCCTATAAACATTCACTCTACCTATATTTGTAATTCAAACTTGCAAGTATCCTTTAAAACACTTTACCTAAACATTTTAAAGGTTAACAATATGAAAAAAAGGTCTGAGTATCTGCATGATTTTACTATTTACTACTAGTTCGCTAGCTACCTGGAAAACAAAAATATATAAATAACTTATCCTAATGTAGCTCAAAACACCCTCTAGTGGAAATGTAAAGCAAATGCTCAGGATCATGGTGTTAACCTACAGCACTTCTTGTAATTTGTGGAAATAAATTAATATGACAAGGCAGAAGTGATGGCCTTATTAGTTATAATAAAACTCATTGGCCCAAAACAGGCTTGATTCCCAGCTACATGCTCGTTTCTATTTGTAAATGTTCCAGAGTTCATGTTTCAGGAAAAATGCCATCCTCCTACAGGCTGCAGAGGTTGCACAGCTTTACAGCCCACAGATCAGAATTCCTCACAAGCCTTGTCATAGGAGTAGAACACTATGCATGACCTCACCAGAAGTAACTATAGAGATCTTCCATTTTCATTTCACCTGCCCACACACCTATCAGACCATTAGCATGCTTTTCATCAGCCCACCATTACTCACTAAGAAGGAAACTCCTTTTGTATATATTTATAAATATGTAATAAGCCAACACATTCTAATGCAAATATTAAGGATGGTGGTAAAACTCATGTGTATACATACATAGAAGATGTGCATTTGTTCCAGTGTGGTATGCTCTGTAAATTTCGTTATTTCTATGCCGTTGTCACTTTAAGAGTGGGAAAAAAATTAACCTGTGTACATCTGCTGGTAGGAAAGGAAAAAAAGTGCCCCTAGGCCGGGGGTACTTACCGTGGGAGATGGAAACTTCTGGATCCTAAAGAGGCTTCCCCCGTTTTAAGCAGAGGGAATCCAGAGCTGGCTCCCCTGAAACGCAGCTAGTCACCGCTCCTGTACAGGCGGCACTAGTGGCTTTGCCTCGGGCTCTGGCCAAAAAAGGTTGAGTCCAATCAAGTCCGCTCTACTGCACAGGTGCGAGCCAACTGCACCTGCAGGGGCATATGATATGGTTTTCTTTGGAGGGGCTGCCAGCCCTGGAACGGAGGGGCAGAGAGGGACAGGGAAAGCCTTATTAGGATTCACAGGCTTTACCCTCCCAAGGCAAGTATCTGTTTTTTTTTTAATGAAAGTGGACAGGTTTTCTTTTAAAAAAAGTGTTTTAATGTTGCGTAATGTCGTTTACTGTTGCTTGTCGGATCGGGAAACGATCCCTCAGGTGACAATTTTGGGGTCCAATGTTGTTTAGATGCATCACAAGCCTTCAGCCTAGCAATGCGTTATGTTGCTATGGAGGGAGGCAGAGAGAAGACGATCGGAGCCTGACAGAGCTGCTTTCTGTGTGCAGAGGGAGCAGAAGAAACAATGCCACTGGGGCTGCTCAGACATCGGGGGTCGTTAACGGACGGCCAGCCTGCTTGCACACTACTGGACTAGTCCAAAACCTGTCAGTAAGAGGTCAGAACTATTAGATTAAAAACACTTGTAAGTGACACCACCACCATAGGTAGAGTAATTTATAGCACATACTAGGATATGTCAGATCAGGGCCGGGCCGAGGCAGAGGCTGGAGAGGCTCCAGCCTCAGGGCGCAGTGTAGGAGGGGGCGCACAATTCATTCAGCTGTCATTCCCAATTGTGTTTGAAGCAGAAAGAAATAAGAAAAGGGGATACAGGACAGTGACTACAAGCCAGATAACTAGAGATTAAGGTGTTGGGGAGGTTGGGGGCCCTGGGGCACCTATTAGTCTAATAGCAGTCAGTGTGTGATGGCTGGGGTGGGAGGGATAGAGGGGCGCACTTTGCTGTCTCAGCCTTGGGTGCTGAAGGACCTTGTCCCGCCTCTGTGTCAGATATCCAGGAGCACCACTGTAGGCTTAAAAAATAAAACAGTAGGTGTGCCAAGGTCCTCACCCCGGTACCCAAGGGGTCACAGTATTGGCTCCACTCAAAGGACCGGCACCACACAGCGTATTTATAGCTCTTAAAGTTTAATCAAAAATCATGAAAGCAACAACAGACCGCTGTTTCAGCCTTTCCTTAGGCCTTTGTCAAGTTGCAAGGATCATACAGCACATTATGACACACATGCACATATTTATAATACTAAAACCGCCCACTCAGGGCCCAGTGACCAATCATGTGAGCGCACAGCTAGAGGACCTGATGGGAGGCTGACCTAGGCTTGCAAACCAATAGCATCCTGCCATTTCAAAAGGTCACTCACCTATCAGAGCCAAAGCGCTGTGGTGTGGTGAGTGCGGCGGCATGTTTATTGTGAGCGTCTGTGTTTTCATGGGCGGACTCCTTGGCCGCGCTTGATCCTCCCACCGCTGTGATGCGCAAGGCTGTTGTTGCTATGGCAATAGGCGCGCATGTGATTGGCCGATAGTGATCAGCTGACTAGGTCATGTGATTAGTCACATGACTGCAACGTCACCGGTTCTTGCTATGATTCGCAGTTTTGCCTGGTGCGATACAGCGGGGAACTCGCCGCTTTGCTCTGATAGGTGAGTGACCTTTTGAAATGGCTGGATGCTATTGGTTTGCAAGCCTAGGTCAGCCTCCCATCAGGTCCTCCAGCTGTGCCCTCACATGATTGGTCACTGGGCCCTGAGTGGGCGGTTTTAGTATTATAAATATGTGCATGTGTGTCATAATGTGCTGCATGATCCTTGCAACTTGACAAAGGCCTAAGGAAAGGCCGAAACAGCAGTCTGTTGTTGCTTTCATGATTTTTGATTAAACTTTAAGAGCTATAAATACGCTGTTTGTGCCGGTCCTTTGAGTGGAGCTAGCACATACTACGACAAATGTACATCATTTAATACATATGTGTACACTTGTATATTACAGTTTTTCATCATAGTGCCCCTTTAAATCTTTCCAGCTTAAGAAATTACATGAAAATTATGGCTAAAGTCCCAAAGCAATACAGAATAAGTGGTCAGTATGAGTTAGCTCAGCAACAATTCAATCATACATTTTGGATTGAGAGAAAGCCTCTATCTATACTACTGTTAGATACTATGAGCCCCCCTGCCAACCCTTATAATAAAATGTAATCCCAGCCCTGCTATGCAGAAATCTGATCATGCTGCTGTGCCTTTGGCTGCTATAATCTTCACCCCGACACCACTTTGGATGTGGTTACAACAGGTGCTCTCTTCTCATTCCTCCGCAGCTGGCAGCAAGTGCATTACGAAGCCTCGGCCCCCTGCTTCAGCAGCTGTGATGTCACAACACTGAGCACTGTGCTTCTGGGATGGAAGTGGCAGAAACCGTCTCTAAAACTTAGAAAAGAAAACTAACTTCAAAGAGGCAGAAATGCGGAACTGGGAAAGAGTTGCGGATGCAGTGGAGTATTGGAGCATACGGAAGGGGTGGGGGCAGCAGAGGTACACTGGTAAATTTTACCCTTGTCTATGTTTGGAAATACAGCTACATTGCTCGATTTAGGGCATCGATATCTGGCTGATTCAATCATAATGATCAAATCTGGCAGAGATCGATGCCTGATCAAGCGATTGATTTCTGGTGTGATCAAATGTAATGATAGATCTGGCATCTCACTCCGAAAGGCTTAGTTGGGTGTGCGATGGTAATGTTGTGAGATATTTCAGCGATTGACGGACCCCACGGCCAGTCTCACCCCATGTAATGTGTCTCCCTCCAGACCCATGGCAAGTGTGGAAGCAGCTCACATATATAGGACGTTCCTCCTCTAGAGTATTCTCTCCATCGCCAGGGGAGCTTCTACCCCATGACCCAGCAGGAGGGGCCTGGCAGGTGGAGGTTTCCCCATTACCCAGCAGGAGGGGCCCGGCAGGGGGAGGTTTCCCCATGACCTGGCAGGGGGAGCTTTCCCCATAACCCAGCAGGAGGGGCCTGGCAGGCGGAGGTCTCCCCATGACCCAGCAGGAGGGGCCTGGCAGGGAGATGTTTCCCACTGACCCAGCAGGTGGGGCCTGGCAGGCAGAGGTTTCCCCATGACCCAGAAGGAGGGGCCTGGCAGGTGGAGGATTTCCCATGACCCAGCAGGCAGGGCCCGGCAGGGGGAGGTTTCCCCATGACCCAGCATGCGGGGCCCGGCAGGGGGAGGTTTCCCCATGACCCAGCAGGAGGGGCTTGGCAGACGGAGGTTTCCCCATGACCCAGAAGGAGGGGCCTGGCAGGTGGAGGATTTCCCATGACCCAGCAGGCAGGGCCTGGCAGGGGGAGGTTTCCCCATGACCCAGCAGGAGGGGCTTGGCAGACGGAGGTTTCCCCATGACCCAGAAGGAGGGGCTTGGCAGGCAGAGGTTTCCCCATGACCCAGAACGAGGGGCCTGGCAGGCGGAGGTTTCCCCATGACCCAGCAGGCGGAGGTTTCCCCATGACCCAGAACGAGGGGCCTGGCAGGTGGAGGTTTCCCTATGACGCAGCAGGAAGGGCCTGGCAGGCGGAGGTTTCCCCATGACCCAGCAGGAGGGGCCTTGGCAGGCAGAGGTTTGCCCATGACATAGCAGGAGGGGCCTGGCAGGGAGATGTTTCACCATGACCCAGCAGGAGGGGCAGGCGGAGTTTTCCCCATGACCCATCAGGAGGGGCCTGGCAGGCGGAGGTTTCCCCATGACACAGCAGGAGGGGCCTGCCAGGCGGAGCATCTATCCCGTGACCCAGCAGGAGGGGCCTGGCAGGCGGAGCTTTACCCCATGACCTAGCAGGAGGGGCCTGGCAGGCGGAGGTTTCCCTATGACCCAGCAGGAGGAGCCTGGCAGGTGGAGGGTTCCCCATGATTCAGCAAGAGGCGCCTGGCAGGCGGAGCTTCTACCCCATGACACAGCAGGCGGAGGTTTCCCCATGACCCAGCAGGAGGGGGCCTGGCAAGCAGAGGTTTCCTCATGACCCAGCAGGAGGGGGCCTGGCAAGCAGAGGTTTCCCTATGACCCAGCAGGAAGGGCCTGGCAGGCAGAGGTTTCCCCATGACTCAGCAGGAAGGGCCTGGCAGGCGGAGGTTTCCCCATGACCCAGCAGGAGGGGCCTGGCAGGCGGAGGTTTCCCCATGACTCAGCAGGAAGGGCCTGGCAGACGGAGGTTTCCCCATGACCCAGCAGGAGGGGCCTGGCAGGCGGAAGTTTCCCCATGACTCAGCAGGAGGGGCCTGGCAGGCGGAGGTTTCCCCATGACTCAGCAGGAAGGGCCTGGCAGGCGGAGGTTTCCCCATGACCCAGCAGGAGGGGCCTGGCAGGCGGAGGTTTCCCCATGACACTGCATTGGGTTACAGCCCAAGAATGAAATCTATTGGAAATCTGTCATCTGTGTGTGGGCAGGTAATAGAACCCTTTCTGATCAGATTTGATGAGAGAGGGATCTATCAGATGGTCGATCTGTTGCCATCACCTAGTATATGGCCACCATAAAATGTAAATAAAAGAATCTTGTCAGCTCATGAAAACCACAAGTCTTTTTCTAAAGCACAAAAAAATGACCAGACACTCAAGGGCAGGTTTGCAAAAAATAATAAACAAACAAGTTGATATGGAAGCACGTCATCCAATGCACCAACAGGGAAATCCATATATTAGGAAATTAAACTGTAGCCACAATAAAATTAGCTTATTATTTCATTGTAGCCTGTGAGGAACACTTACCTGACCAATGGTCTCAAACTGTTCAGAGTAATTCCTTAGCGGGTGATCAATGAAAGTGGTGTACGGTATTTCTCTAGACATAGGGTTCCAGCGAGACAAAAAGGGAACTTCATGCAGCTTGTCCCAGTGGATACGCAGACCATCTCCCTCTCTCCTGGAAATAAAAAATAGCAGACTATGTAAACAGAATAGAAAAGATATGGAAATGGATAATTATCTGCTTGACCCAGAGATCAATGTTCCAAATCTGTACTTTCTGCATCAAATTGCTCCACAGATAATACACCCTATTTAGGGAAGAGTTTGAACAAAAAATAAACGATAAACACAACTGTGTTTCTCCATCACTATATTGGTACCCAATGTTGCTGCAGAAGCCCTCCTCATTACATCCAGGGCAGCTCTGACAGAAGCTTGTAATGGGACAGGGCAGGTGGAGTGACAGTCTGCTATATAACAGGAGCATGCAGGGTAATCCAGCGTGTCTGCCCATAACATATTTCATCTTTAACAACAGTGTGTCGTTTTAGGAATTCCTACTGGCCCAACTTTGACATACAGTAATTAGGGCTGCTGTCTTTATTTGGTGAATGGACATCTCCTGTGAGGATATCCTAAGAGATCCAGCAGTACTGGAACTGGATTAATATAAAAACTCCCTGATGCCCAGTGGTTAGAATTTGCTGCCTTTACCTGGGTCATACTGGATCATTGTAAAAATGGCCAAGTGACTTGAGAATTACCGTAGTAGTTCTGACAGTACAGCTGAATTCACAGCATGCAACTTTTTTTTTTTTTTAAGTAAGGCGAGGCCAACCATAGTTAACAATAATAAAATAAAACAGAACAGACAATATATAAAGAAGCACTGTAGAGACAGAGTAGAATGCATTACATTATTCAGGATACCCACTCAGTCATTTTCCTAGTTTCAGCAGCAGAAACGCTACATTTATCTACATATTGCTGTGTATCGAATAAAGCCTTGCCCTCCCAGTGATGCTTAGCCAAGGTTGATTAGATATGCAGCATTCTCACCCAGACCATTCTGGGAGATCAGCTATATTTTGTACTGCCTTCAGAACTCTCAGTTAGAAAACATTCTGCAGAGATCACCTGACAGGACTAAAGATGTCTGTCGTCTCCACCCGTGAAAAATTTCAGGGAGAGAAACGACTAAAATGGGTAAACCATGACTAAATCATTTATAAGGGAATATTGTAAAAAAAAAAAAAACAAGCAATTGTATTCAATACGTTATTTTTACTACAGTTCCTCTTTAAAGGACAACTGAAGTGAGGGATATGGAGGCTGCCATATCTATTACCTTTTAAACAATGCACATTGCCTGGCTGTCCTGCTTATCCTGTCTTCCTCTAATACTTTTAGCCATAGACCCTGAACAAGCATGCAGCAGATCAGGTGTTTCTGACATTATTGTCAGATCCGACAAGGTTAGCTGCATGCTTGTTCCTGGTGTGATTAGACACTACTGCAGCCAAATAGATCAGGAGGGCTGCCAGGCAACTGGTATTGATTAAAAGGAAATAATTATGGCAGCCTCCATATTCTTCTCACTTCAGTTGTCCACTTGGCTGGATCTCTAGTATCTAGACTAGATATTCTTGCAGATCTCTGAAGACGCTTTAGTAAATCGGTAGACTTGAACTAATGAATTGTCATGACTTCACTTGTGGAATTATAGAAATCTATACGGATATGTGAGCATATCTTATGTAATTTATACAATGCCTCCACAAAGACAAAAGAATGGAAGGAAAGCAAGACACTGATGACAGGTGATGTCTGATTCCAGCAGTCTCCCATGCCACCAGGGGGGATTCAGTTTATTTAGTGGGGGAATATATAATGCCTGCCTCACCCACACAGATATGTTATACTGGATATCTGGCATAAATTAACTACAGTTAAATGTATGTATGATACCTGAGACCTTATGGGTTTTTTTCACGTAATCCTCTTTTAAAGATTAGGTATCTTGCTGAAGAAAATGATAAATTGCAATGCATGCCATTCCCTCTCTATAGCACAACAGTTTTATTTCAACATTAGAATGTTTTCTTTGAATCTGGTAACAAAACCCCAGCTTAGTGAGAACTCAGTATGTGTGGTTAATGGAAACCCTTGGCAGCCGTCCATTCATACAATACACACAATGGAGAGTCAGCAGCTTTGTGTGCAAGTACACTACTGTACAAATTTACTTACCGCCACACTCTGCATTATTGAACCATCTGTCCTGAAAGTGCAGGCATGTGCACTCTTACAAAACTTTCCATTATCAAGAAGTTGAAATAAGTGTTTCCTACAAAAACTGTATCAACATGCAGCACCATAATATTTGATGATGGAGAAGTTTTCCCAGAACAAGATATTAGGTACTAGTCTAGAGGTACATACAATATTTACAGCCCAATACTTTTGACTTCATTGTCCCACTCTAAAGCACACCTGAAAAGTTAGTTGCATTAGTAGTTTTGGATGATCCAGTGGCTTCCTCGGATTCCCATTCCCTCTTCATCGTATAACTGTGCTCCTGGCCACGTACAAGTGCATCCAAACTGGACATGTGAAAGTAAGGTCTGTGCATGCTCAGTGGAACGAAGCATTCGTGCACTACTTTTTTTTTACTCTGTACACGAGCACTTTGTTCTATTGGGCATGCACCGGCCTTATTCAATCATGCCCAGTCTTGATGCACTCATGCACAGGGCCAGAAGAAACCTATTTGACACGCTGAGCTTAATAGATATAGAGGAAACCTGGGCTGGAACAGTGGACTGTAGGAGGATCAGAGGCGTCCCACTACCAAGGTAAGTATAGCCTTTCTTTCTTATAGTGTGCTTCAGTTACCCTTTAAAGATACCAACTCACAAAATGGCTAAATATTCAATGGGACATAAATTACTTACAAAAGTTAATCTGCTAATCCTGCAAGAAACTACTGTTAGCACAGATAAAGAGTATCGCTAAACCTATTTTTTGATGCTATGAATGCACTAACGTGGCTATCTCACAGGTTAATACTGTTGTGGCAGGTTTGGATGTTGCAATCACCATAAAATGGTGCCCCAAAAGCGCAGGCATCTATCAAATATTTCATCTTATTTCTAACCCACCATTGTTAATAGATTGCTTTTCATGTTGAGCTCTAAGCACTATGCAGCACTGAAATTAACCAATAAAGAGAAAAGCAAAAACATATTCACACAGAGGCATATTAATGGATTGTGCTGCCTGGGGACTCTGAAGTGGTGATGTCCCCTTTCTAACATACAGCACAAGGGCTGCCACACCTCTCTAAACCACGCCTCTCTAATATCATCTGGATACAGTGGAAAGATGTAGGACAGACCATCTGCAGCAGTTGATACAATCTGATAGTGAAGGACACACCACCGGCACAGCAATCTGCATCCAGCAACCCATCATAGATTAACTGGATTTAAATATAGACATAAAACTCCCCTGCACAAATACTCTGCGGGTTGGATGTGGGGAGGACCAGGCCACTAAAACCCCCACCCCGACGTCATCCCAGGGGTCAAAGCAGCTATTGTTACACTCTGAAAAGGGCAAAATGGTAGTCCAAGAATAAAAGCAATAAGTGATGTCATATTGATACTTTACATTTAGAGTTCTCCTTTAAAGGACAGCTGAAGTGAGAGGGATATGGAGGCTGCCATATTCATTTCCTTTTAAACAATACCAGTTGCCTGGCAGTCATGCCAATCTTTCGTTCATCAGTAGTGTCTGAATCATCCACCAGAAAAGTGTAAAAAATGTGCATTGTTTAAAAGGAAATAAATATGGCAGCCTTAATATCCCCCTCACTTTAGTTGGCCTTCAAGGACCAGTAGTCCAGTTCCAGCAAAGTGTTTATCTGGCCCAGCTCCAGCAATGAAATAAGGTTGGTCTTTACACATACAGGGCTCCTACATAATGGGACACATACAGTATATGCAGGCCTTGAGCAGAAATGACACTGCACACCTGAACAGGGCGACTGCATATGTGAAGGCAACTGTTAGTGAGCAGTTTCCATATTATATGTATCTGTTTAAATACCATAAAGCTAAAAAAAAAAAAAAAAAAAAAAAAAATCAAGAAACTATAGAGATGTACAGCTGATTGTTTCGCATTTTTTGAGCAGAAAGAAGGAAACACACCATAGCCCCAAGCAGAAGAGAAATATTTACGATGGGTGTACTGCAGTAAATGCTGGGTGTGTGCAGGAAGGTATGCACGCAGATAAAGGCACAGGAGCAGATCCTACAGCACTAGGCCAACCAAAATCTCACTGGAAAAAAATAGAAGCGTTCCTCACTCTACCTCAAGAAATGTGACCCTTTGTTTACATTAGGAACACAAAGAAAGTAAAATAGTTGGCATCTTGGAGGGTATTAAATGCTGTTTTGCTGACTGAATGACCTCAAATGGAATATTTTCCATGACAAGAAGAAAAGATGCTGGCACAGTGTCAGACAATAAGATTGCACAGTGTCTAGAATCTATCCATAGCCGGAGGCTCTTAAAAAACCTCCAGGCAGGTGCTCCTTTATCTGCTCTTTGCTCACCTGGCTTTTAACCAGCATGCTCCTCAGACCTCACCTCCTTTCCATTAACCGTTTGTTAGCTTTGGCCAGCAAGAAAATGAATACATGGATGGAAGAGCCTGGCAGCAAATGTAAATCATAGTGCCAAAGTACACTAACCTGAAGCAACATGCTCTATCTTTCAATTAATGCAATACAGGAAAGTCCTTTCAGTAAGGCATTGAGTACCAACTACACCACTGCTAACATTCTAATGCCTGCTGTGCACCACACTCCTCTGTAACTTTTCCAAAGGCAATTCATATAGCAAATGCGCCAATCAACCACAGTTACATCACCTCCATTGGCATGTAAAATGGGCTGGCATCAGCATGATCACATATGCCACCAACATAAACATATACATAAACAAGCTTTTTAGCACAAACGCGTAAATAACTGGTCAACGTTCAGGATGATGATGTGGCTACAGCTTTGTATAGCATTTGTATTGTAATTATAGCGTTGGCAATTTTACCTTGAGACACCATCGACATTTATGGGGCTCACTGCTACCTACTGTTGTAGAGCACCTCCTAATACTTCCCCACATTTACATTTAAACTTCAGTCAATACTTTTGTTCTTGTTTTCAGTTCAACCTACCATCAGCCAGAGACTGACCATTACTTGGCTTTTGGCAACCAAATGATAAAGGCCAGTGGCTGCGATGAGCTATTGCCAAGCTGTGATTGATGGTTCAAAACCACTACATGTAATATCAAGCAGTGTTGGCATGCTTTTATTGAATAGGCAAGGACAAATTCTGTATTGAGGACTGCACAGGAAGGGGAAGCATTGGGAGGACACACTTGGCCAGCTGTCAAAACGGGGGGCTTTAGACCTGCGTTTGATTTGGATTTAACATGCATTTGAGATGCTCTTGCCAAGTGGTGAAAGCCACCTGGATTCGGGAAGGAATTTTTCCCCTTAGGGCCCTTTCTAACTAGGTAAGGCCAGGGGCACCTCTAGCCATCTTGTCTCTCCAGGCGAGAAAATCTGTGGTGCCTCCCACCCTCCCCGTGGCGCCCCGACACGCTCCCCCTGTCCTCTCCCCTGTGGTGCCTCTTCATGAAAATAATCGTGATGCGGCTGCGTTTCACCAGAAAATAATTGTAATACGGCTGCCTGCCCTGCGGCCGGTGAACTGGTGCTGCGTCTATCACACAGTCCCTCTCTCCCCCTTGCAAATCGCTCCAGGTGACAGCCTGTATGGCCTAGTGGATCAGGCGCCCCTGATTCCAGCATACTTTTTCACAAACATTATGGGATATGCAGACATGTTACCGCCTGTTAAGGTGGCCATACACTTATAGATTTGCAGCAAATTCAACCATCAGATAGATTTCTGGCAGATGCCTGTCAAGTCCAATCTGACAGGAATTATCTGATGTGTGCCACACACTAGCAACAGATTTCCAATAGGATTTCAGAATGAAATCTATTGGAAATTGATCTAAATGCATTATTGGACCATTAGATCCAATGCAACTCTATGGGCCATCGATCTGCTGCCAGCAGCAGATCGACCTAGATTTGATAGAATAGATTTCTGATCGATCGATGGCTGAAATCAACCAGTGTATGGGCCCCTGTAGGATATTACTGGAGTGGGTATAACAGGACATTGAAGGGTTGACATAGTCAGATAGTACAATAGTTTAGCAATTCATAACCCATTCTGGAAATAAGCACAGTGTGTTTGTAGTGTAAGTGAAACAAGTTAGGAGAAGTAGAATGGAGGGAGGAAGGGTGGTAGAAGGTCAGAATTGGTGACATGCATGGACAGATAGATATGAGCAGAATAGAGGCATACTGGATAGCACTATTGTATTATAGTGCTGAGTTCTAGGTTTGAACAATGGCTAGGGCAAAATCTTCATGGCGTTACTATCTTCCCCCGGAATTCATTTAGGCCTCTTTCACAGTGGGACATTGCGTTTGATGCGACGTTAAAGTTGCACTACGTGCCCTTAATGCAGCCCATGTAGGTGATTAAATTAAAACAGAATTAATGGTACTATAACTGCATGCAATGAGAAAATATTATTTTAGCTGCTTTTATATCCTGTCAGTTTGGTATCAGAGTTGCTGTAGAATGGTCAGAAGTCTTTTTAACTCGCATACAAGACATGTTATATCTGTCAGTCTAACAATAACGGACTTGGAATTGTGCACTATAAGGCAAGTTAATGCAGTGACCAGAAGAAATGCTGTATTGGCACACTTTCTCTTATTCTTTTGTTAGGATGATGTGGAGACAAGGGCACTCTGTTCATACATCAGGTAAAGAACACTTGCTTCCAGTTCTGCACTCAGCAGGCGCTGGCCCAAGACTTAATCCTTCAGATAGGCTATCACTGTCAGGATGAAGAATTCTTTTTAGGACATGCCACAGGCTTGTAACATGCTGCACGGCTAATCCTGTAAATCAGACTTCAGTACTCTATGCAGTGTTTTTATTTTATGACCTGAAACACAGATTGACCGAAGATCTACAGGAAGGACACACTCAAACCTTTCAACTACATAACACTTTGAAGTCAGGAAATAGATATTATATAATAGAAAGAACTTACAGGGCCATATACAATTCACTTTTTCACCTGAGTTTTCTCCTAGGAGATAATTTTTCATCTTCAATTTAAAATAACTTTTCATCACTTTTCAACTACAAAAGTACCACAAAGTTGGTGAAAAAGTACTATCAAAATTATTTTGAGTATTTTCTTGCTTTCTGGTGGCTTAAAAAGCATTTTATTGACAAGTTTAAAATTATCACCTAGGAGAAAACTCGGGTGAAAAGGTGAATTGCATATGGGCCACAGTGTTGAACACAGTAGAGAGGAATGGCAGCACATCTAAACCCAGCTGCACCAGACTGATAGCTATCTGCATAGAGCTAATAGGCCTCTTAAAAACATAACTGCGCATGTTACAGCTGAGACAGGTGCTAAATACCTAATGGAGGAGGTTTGCTTCCAAAATAATTTGCATGCAAAGGATTTTGTATTTCACCACAGTGAGGTTATCCTGTCAGAACTCTAGCAACATTAGTGTTCACCTGGGAGCAGCAAGCCCTCAGTCAGGTGCAGTTTGGTTTAGATGTGCTGCCATTCTTCTCTACTGTGTACAAAACTGGAAGTTCTATCTTTCTATAGTATAAAAAACCTAGAAGGGCATGAGCGGACTACGCTGCACCCCTTCCTCACTTTTAATGGCTAGCTGCTCCCGGGTCAACACTTATGCTTGCATGTCAGTTTTGTGGGTCATTTTAAATAGAGGTTAGGTTTGTGCATGGTTTACGCTGTACTCCTTCCTCCACTTTAATGGCTAGTTGCTTCCAACAGGATGACTTCATCACAGTGCAAGGGTCTAGTATAAAATCATTTGCAAGCAAATTATTTTGGAAGCAAACTTCCTGCATGCACCTGTCTCAACTGTAACGAGTGCAACATATTTTATAAACAGTGTTCTGAAAAGTTACAAATGATCTATGAACTACTTTCGAGGTCACTGGAATCTTCTTTGAATCAGTAATATTTAGGTAATTTAAAGGACACCTGAACTAAAAGGGATATAGAGGCTGTCACATTATCTCCCTGTAAACAACACCAGTTGCCTGGCAGTCCTACTGATCTCTGCAGTAGTATCTGGATCACACCAGACACAAGCATAGGGTTAATTCAGTCAGACTTCAGTAAAAAACATCTGATCTACATGCTTGTTCAGGGTCTATGACTAAAAGTATTAGAGGCAAATTATCAGTAGAGATGTTGCGAACTGTTCGCTCGGCGAACATCTCTGGGGCTTTTACTACTTCCGGGTCGCTCTGACCCGGAGTAGTACGCCTGCGCTGCCCGGCAAAGCGCGTCCTAGATCGCGCTCCTGTTGCCGGGCACTCTCTGCGCATGTGCGTGACGTCGTTCATGACGTCACGCACATGCGCAGAGAGTGCCCGGCAACAGGAGCGCGATCTAGGACGCGCTTCGCCGGGCAGCGCAAGCGTACTACTCCGGGTCAGAGCGACCCGGAAGTAGTAAAAGCCCCATGTATTCAGAGATGTTCGCCGGCGAACGGTTCGGGAACCGTTCGCTACATCTCTAATTATCAGCAGGACAGTCAGGCAACTGGCATTGTTTAAAGAGACTCTGTATTTTTTAAAAAAAGCACTCTTGGGGATACTTACCTGGGGAGAGGGAAGCTTTAGGGTCCCAATGAGGCTTCTCCGCCCCCTGTAGTTGTGGGGAATCCAGCACAGTCTCCCCGGAAACCTCCCTTGACAAGCTAGGATTTATTGACCTCTCCGCGATCCTGCGCAAGTGCACTAGCGGCTCTTCGTTCTGGAAGGGCAGGAATAGCCGAACCCGATCATATCCGCTCTACTGCGCATGCGCAAAAGACTTGCACCTGTGCAGTAGAGCGGATCTGATCGGGTTTGGCCATTTCCGCCTTTCCTGAACAAAGAGCCGCTAGTGCACCTGCGCAGGATCGTGGTAGGTAAATATTTACATCACCGTGGTTTGGGGTCTGCAGTGCTGGATTGCCGGGACACCGGAGGATGGGAGAAGTCTCATTAGGATCCAGGTGGCTTCCCCCTCCCGAGATAAGTATCCCCAGAGGTTTTTTTTTTTTGTATTACAGATTTTCTTTAAGATAAATTAAATATGGCTGCCCCCATATCCCTCTCAGTTCAGGCGTCCTTTAAAACAACGTAGAGAAATAAACTGTTGATAACCATACTGTGGAGTTAAGCCTCCTATTTTATTGCATTTATGTTAAATTTGCATGGATTAGCAATACACAATGCCTACAAAAAGGAATGCAAGGTGCTGGAGCCATAAGGGGAGACCCAATCAGCTCTCAGCAGTTTAGGAGGTATATAAACCAACAATGTTCTTATTTGGAAACCAGGATAATGCCATCCAAGGCACTTCAGCACCTTTGTGTCCGGAGAGATTCACAAAGCTCTATTCCATGTTGCCCTTCCAATGCAAAAGATCTGCCACAGCTTGATCATTTATTGGTATGCAGAAGCTTCACGTTACGCGGGAGGAAGAAGACTCTGGATTTTGCCCCATCCTCCTATGTCAGCCTGGTCCAGCACTGGGACCTCCCTGTACATGCATGTAGTTATGCCCCGATGTAAATAGCTGAGCCTGATCCAGTCTGTGCTACTGCGCAGATGGCTTATGCCTGCACAGTAGCGCACACCCGATACAGCCTGCCTATCTCTGGAAAAAGAAAGAAAAAAAAAGCCGAGCGGGACAGTGCTAGTGCACCTGCACAAGGTGTCCACAAGTTGATTCCCCCAGTATAGCCAGTAGGTAGCCAGATGACCCTGTCACAATAAGTAGCCAGATGGCCCTGGAGGGTCAATCTCCTCATAGGGGACTCTCAGCATTACCTTTATTCTTTACAAATGCGCTTCCTGAAAAGAATCTATACAAAAGAAGTTAGTCAGCTTCCCTACTAATTTGCACATTATTTTGGAAGTTTATTCATTTATTGTATTTATAAAGCGTAAACATATTACGCAGCACTGGATTGAGCAATTACAGTTCAGTAATTGCTTTTGTAAATAAAGAAGTAACTGAAAACCCCCATAAGGACATGGGCTGGGCTAGTTCAAAACCGGACATTGTAAGGGACAACGACGTAAAAAAGTAATTAATAGTACATTTTACTAATAATTTGGTAAAGACTGCAGCCTTTGTGGAATGATTTTGGCTGAAAAAATAGTCAAACCTCTCTCAGGGAAGATAGTTTTCATCTTGATTGCAGGTGTGAGTGCTGGGAGGAGGGAATCAACATTCATACACATGCAATCTAATCTGGACTCTTGAAAGAATTGTCAACAATGTATTTTAATTTAGAAGCAATGCTACAGCAACACAAGTGTATCATATGGACATTATCATATTGGAGGCTTGATGAACCTCCTACCTTGATCTGCAACTCCCCGTGACACACTGGGTAAAGCCTGAGGCCTGTGGACACCCCATTGTGTTATGAGGGAATCCACAGTCACATAGCTTTGCACCAAACGGTGGCAGCATTGTAATCAATATTCAAGCAGCTATCTACTGAACTCTGATCAGGGGAGATTTCAATTTTCCAAGTTGCTACGGTAAATTCGCAAACTTATAACTCACTAGGGACAGATTTCAAAACCACTGTGCTAAACATCACCAATAGGTCCCAAATATAGACATAGCGTCAACAAACTATGCACACATACTGAAACACTGTACATTACGCCTGAGAGATGAATTACCTTCTGACTACTAAGTACTTTCCACTGAGCAGTTACAGAACTGCAAACTCAGCAGGGATGTGCTTAGCTGACCAACACAGTCTACCCAAAGCACTGCAGAGATAAATGGCAAACCATTCACACTAAGGCATATAAAGCGTTTGTGTCACTGAAGGGTTAACAAGGTATTTGCTCATGTAATGGGAGAAGTGACGTTAAAGGAAAGGTTTTAGATTTTAGTGGGGTGTGTAAATACTGCAGCTTTCATTATTATTATTTTTTCAGTTTAGTTAAGTATTATAATAAAAACTCACAAAATTCCACAGGCAAGGTGTCATTTCTAAACCAGTTTCAACATGTCCCGCTGCAAACAGCCTCTCTCCAGCTCAAGGTAGAAGTGGCAAAACGATCATTAGAAAATATGTATTTGCTTCTGTAAAGTGGAACTCCAGCTAAATATTTATTTAGTCAATTTGTGGAATTTTCTTGCTGCACTTATTCGGGAGATTTGCCCTCAGCTCACTAACACAAACACAGCTAGAAGTAAGAAGAAATCTTTTCAAAGGATACTGGACACCAGAAAAGATTAGCGTTTGCGTTCAAACCCAGGTTTCCAAATAAATTAACCAGGATTATGCTGTGCACCACAGTTCAGCATCAAAAGTAGTGGAGAGGCTCACAATCCACACCAGGCTTCGCATGACTCCCACCTTGGAGTGTGAAGTGGACCACAACCCCGTGACCCTCTCCACTACCTTTGGCACTGAACTGTGCTATACATCATAGTTCAGGTTTCTGAATGAGAAAACCCAACTTTGAGCACCAACACTAGAAGAGATGTTCCCATTTCAATATTTATTTCCTTTACCTAGTGTTGTATTTAGCCATATGGATCTGGATATTTCCAAGATAGAAGCAATGGTAAATTGGGGGTACAATATACCATTACCATCAGCAAAATAAAGTAACATTTGTTCTATTAGCAAATCAAAGTTCTGACCTGGCAGACCACAGATCTGCCGCATTGGGCTGACAACTGTTAAGTGAATTTACTCCTTTAGTGGTAATTACAGTGGTAAAAAGCTCTTTGTTCAAAAATGCCCTCCATAATAGTAGTACAAACATTCCAAAGTGGCCTACATTGCAAACTTTGGTATGTAGTCCATCATGTGCTTAGCCACCCATAATTTACCTGTTAAAGAGGAACTCCAGTGAAAATAATGTAATAAAAAAGTGCTTCATGTTTTACAATAATTATGTAGAAATAATTTAGTCAGTGTTTGCTCATTGTAAAATCTTAGTCTCCCTGATTTACATTCTGACATTTATCACATGGTGACATTTTTACTGCTGGCAGGTGATGTCATTGAAAGGAGATGCTGCTTGCTTTTTTGGCAGTTGGAAACAGCTGTAAACGGCTGTTTTTTTCCTACAATGCAATGAGGCTCACAGGCAGGGAACTGTCAGGACCATGGTCCTGACTTCACACTGTGGGAGGGGTTTCACCACAATATCCGCCATACAGAGCCCCCTGATGATCCATTTGAGAAAAGGTAAAGATTTCTTGTGTGAAAGGGGGTATCAGCTACTGATTGGGATGAAGTTCAATTCTTGGTAACGGTTTATCCATTTAGTTCTGCTCTATAGATATAAATGATCAATAGTAAACCCTACTTGTCTGGTGAAAAAGAAGAGAGCTGGCATCAGCACCTAAGGAACAGTCCATTAATTCGGATTTGTAAACAGAGGTAGCTAAGGGGTCATCCAGGTTCACCAAAGAGGTTCCTGATGGGCACTGGCAGGTTGTGTATTGTCACAAAGGCTACACTAACCTGCAGAAAGGTGCTTTATTCCACCAAAGTGTGCGATCCACAGGGAAAAAGAATGAAGTACCAAGATGCCCAGGCGGATGAGTGGCTGGAGTTGATGAATGGTAAATAAAAAAAGCACTTTTCTGCAGGTCGATGCAGCCTTTTTTATTTTTTTCTACTACAATTGCAAGAACACCTTATTTGGCCTCCTTTCTTTGCTTTTATACCCATATAAAATGCTGCCATTCCACTGTGTTTCTAGTAGAAGCTGGAAATGATTGTCAAAGTTCTCCAACAGTCAATAGATTAGTGCAGGTGTTGAGCATCTGTGTAGTTTATTACTGATTCAGCTTATTACTGATGGAGTACAGGCTCTCCATTCTATGGAGAGCCCGTACTCCAAACAATACTGTAGCCATGGTTGCAATATGAGCTTCTTGTTAGTATTGGAAGTTATTGGCAAGCTGCATATTGAAATGGAAAGATCATTTTAATTACCTAAATGAAAACACAAAAGGACTTGTATAACAATCTATGTTTAACGCAAATGTATAACAAACGTAGAATCCCCCTTTAAGAATATTGCTGATCTGTAATGATTTCTTTTCACGAACAGGTCAAGGCTAGATGTACACAAATGTTGTTACTAGTTGCCTTGATGAACAGTATATTTCTCCACACTTTGAAATGAAGTGATGACTCAGCAGATACAGCAGCGGCTGCTGCTCTCATTCAGGTATCTGCATTCTCAGCATAGCAGGAGAGCTTTGCTAAGCAGCCTCATTCACGACGATGGCACCATGAGACAGAGTGTGCACATTTCCTGGACTCTACTATTTCATCTAATCATCTGCCAAGCCACTCCAGCCGTGCTAAACCCTTCTGACACTCTGACACAGGCTGACATGGTAATTACCTTGCACGCTGCTCATCTACCGCATTCTGTCATACAAGTCTAACATATATGGAACATAGGTAGCAGAGGACCAAACATTCAGCACATACACCTGCAACAGGACATCTGTGTGTTACATGCTCAAAAATAGAGTGTTTCAGCACTAAGGTAAACTTAAGAGTTGGTTGGGGTCAACTAGCAATTAATTAACAGCAACAACAACTGCAGCCAGCCTTTCCCTGTAAAATAACCCAGAGTGATTATATTTAAGTATTGCTGAGAGTCAAGCATTTGTCAAAATAAAATGATAGGAGGCAATAGGTTATGGTATTTGTCCTGGTCTAGAGAGAATGAAGAAAAATGTCCAACAATCCAGCCAATGATAAGCCCTGTCATCAGACTGCATTGGGCATTAGTTTACATACCACACCCTGAAGAAACATGGGGCATTCTTGGAGGCATGTCACTAAGGCATGGTCATTAGAAACTGCATGGTATTTGTTACTTGACATCCCAATAGTGGCATTTGGAACATGATCTCATGTGGAAGGCTTTAACTCACATCCCTCTTAGCTACCATGTAACACAAACAGCATATTTCAGCTCAGTTAGCTGAACAGGAGCAAGCACATACACAGATGTTCCTTTGCTACATAAATCTTTAGCGTTCACCTATGTCTGGTCAAGTTTAGAATTCAGACTTGCACACAAGAAACATAAGCCTATACCATAGGGAACACTAGTCTCTAACTGAGAAAAAGCACTGCTACACAGTACATATGGCCATAGTCCGATTTTGCACAAACAAGGAATGCAAAGAAGATGAACCTTCTCGCTTAGATGTAAGTAATCAATCTGCAAGCTGACTTTTCATATCTTGCAGAGAAAAAGTAATTCACTCAATCAAGCTGATAACTAACATGTGAGCTTCTCAAGAGGCAGGGCAAAATTTCAAAGGATCTTGGCTTCAAAATCACATGAAGTCAGTACACATAATGCCTTCGTAAAAAAAAATACATAAAAATAAACAGGGACTGTTGGACATGCTGGTAGCAGTGGATGCAATCACATCTCACATATACAATGAAAGGATCCACTATGGATAATTGCATTAAAAAAAAAAAAAAAGAGGATTTACCCGAGGTTACCTGGAAGACTGCATGGTCCAAATCGTGTGTGTGTAAAGTCAGCATTCATATTGGCCAATTTTACCACCTCCATGTAGTATGAGGGCCAACAGATTTTGAATATTATGAGCAGTGTGTAGGCAAGCTCTCATACTACATTGAGGTGGCAAAATTGGCCAGTGATTGGCCAATGAAAATTGTATGTGTGTACCAGGCTTAATGCGTGTGTTTTGGGGAGAGGGGTAGGTAAAGAGATTTCAGAACGTCCCTCTTCCTTGCACCCCAGAAATTATATAACAGAAGAATTAAAGCATAGAAAAGTGTGCAAATAATTTAATTTTACAATTTGGAGCATGGACCTTCAGTGACTGGCTGTCCCCCTTTGGACAATCCACCTGAACCAAACTGTCAAAACCATGCCCCCCCCCCCTCCCCCCACACACACAACCTTAGACAGAAACTCCCTCCACTGACCCCATTGCAACTGGTAGAGGGGTGGCAGTTTCTGACCTGAGAGCAGTAACTCCTTTTCAGAAATCATCAGTACTACCCTAGACCCTGGATAGAAGTACTTCTATGCAGCAGGTGCTCACATGACTCATTTTGCAAATTATATCTAAGGCATTTCCAAACTTTTTAAAATGATCACAGATCTGTTACACACCAGCGGCATGAGAACGAACAGTGGCTTTCAAAAGATTATAAGTAAATCCTGTAGAACTTATTTATTCCACTTTCCAAAACTATTTTTACTGAGAAATCTGCGAGAAATCTGCAAGAAATCTGCCCTGATCATTGGACAGAAGAAACCTTGGGCAGGTATCTCCACATAATTGCTGACAACTTGCCAGTTAGAAACCAACATTGGTCTGGTAGATAACGCTTTTTAATCATATCAGCACTGCTAAGATTAATGTACGTAGTAGACTGAATAGCTCTCAGACTATACAGTACATGAAATGGAGTACATATTATTCTGGCGCCGGTGAGTTCGGCGCAGGGGAGCCGAATGACGGCTTTCCCTGTTGCTGCTAAACTCCGAGGTGAGCGTTAAATACTATTCCCCCTCCGAGCAGAAATAACCTGCTTTGCATGTAACACCTCACTAAGGGCCGGTTGCCGGCGCCTCGTGCTACCGAGCAGAAAAGCTTTTGGCATCGGTTCCTGTCATTTTGTCATCACATGTTGAGCCCCAAGGGGGGATACGGAAATGCTAACCTAAATGACACTAGAAGCTACATGCAGCACCTCAGAAAAAGTGAATGGCTGCTGCACTTGCGCATTTGCCATCAAATACACTGAGATGAACGCTCCCACTCACTTCAAAGCGGGACGCGCTGGATTTCGGCGCTAAATGATGACAGACACCAGCTGCCGTCCATCCGTCTGAACCGGCCCTAATATGCAGCACTGCATAGTGTTTGCGATTAGCAGAATCCGTATTAGTTTGAAATATGTGTCATAGGTTTCCAGTTCTAAAATGGATCTACACGTCCACCTCAGCCACTATGCCAACAAAGACATTTCAGAAACATTGTCTGTACTGTGCATCATATGAGTAACTAGAATGCATGAAAACATGGGGTAGCCGATTTCAAATAGTTATAGCTAACATAATGCAATGTTCACAGCATACGTGGGACACTGAGCTACTTTTTCTCACATTTCTGAATGTCCAATGTGCCTGAAGATTGCAAAACCCTTGTCTGCCTAATAAGCTGTAGACACCCAGAGGCAAAACACGGTGATCAGAGGAACAAGACCACAGAATAATATTTTAGTTAAGAGACAATGTACAATCAACACATACAAGACCGTCATTGTCAACGAGGACAGTATTACAAAATAACATTTCAGAAAAGAAAGCCTACGCTATATAGCAAAATATTAGCTCAACAAACATCTGACAGTGTGGAAATTAAAATAAGTTGAATAACCAAAGAAAAACAGTTTACACCCAAGAAAAATAAAATAAGCAAAATAAAATAACACAAAAGAGACCAGAATGGCAGGGTCACAAGACTTCGTGTACCCATTCAAACAATATGACAATATGCTGGTGCATACTACCTGTTAATAGGTCTGTCACCAGAGTGTGAGGCTAACCACAAGTGACAGTTTTGTACATGACATGCTACCAGGATTGTCACCAAAGAGTGTGGCTAACCACAAGTGACAATCTTGTAAATAAAAAATGTAGAAGAGTGTCCAGAAAGTATGGATGAAGCCACATAACAGTTTTACACAGTACTGTGAACACAATCTGTGGCTAAGCTCAACTGACACTGTAACATGATGCATATTAAAGGGAATCTGAAGAGAAAATAAACTTATGGTATAATGAGTTGTATGTATAATACAGCTAAGAAATACAACTTTAGTAGCAAAGAATTAAGTCTCATATTGCTTCCAGTATAGAAAGTTAAGAACGTCAGTTATCTATGCAAAAGACCTTTTCTGAGCTCTACGACCCAACTTGGGTCTGAGACAGTCCTATTTTCTGAAACACTCATAAATCAAAGAAACGGTGAGAGGCAGTTTCAGGCAAGGTTTTACTGCAGGGGAGTTCAAAGGGTCATTAGCTTTGCTATTTCATAGCTTAAAATACAGAGAGTGGTTTGTAATTGCAAATATGACAATGATGCACTGTTGTAAAAAAAAAAAAAAGCCATATAACTGAAAATAAAAACACGAGACTCTTTTCTTTGCTACTAATGTTCTATCAATTATCCGTACTACATATATAATTCATTATCTCATACTTTTTTTTTTTTGCTTCAATGTTACTTTAATAGGACTGTCTCTAAATTACAGTAAGTGGCTAACCATAAGAAACCATTTTGCACACTATATTTCAACAGAATTTACCCCAAAGTGTTTCTTGACTCAAGTGGCAGTACCATTTATGAGGATGTACAAAGTAAATGTACTGTATATATTAAAGAAGTGATTTCAATTTTCAGCATGTTTCTCTAAGGCCGCATTCAGCTATGAAAGTGTTTATTAGGTTGCAATGGTCACAAGTAATGTAAGTTCAGGAAGAAACACTGCCAAACAGGAGTTCCATTATTTCACATTGCATTACAATATGCTGCAAAATCAGAGCTACTTCAGGTGAATATGACCTATTGTATAGGGTATTGTTATGCATATTGTAAGAAAACAAATGTTCATGCTGGCAGGAGAGCAGAAATAGAAGTAGAGCAGGCTCCTCCAAGGCCTACAAGCTGGATTTTGCTTCTTTTGATTCGGAATTGCGAATCTAGACCAGGTTGTGCCAGTGCTATTTAAAGAGACACTGAAGCGAAAAAAATTATGATATAATGATTAGTATGTGTAGTACACATATGAAATAAAACATTAGGAGCAGACACAGAAGTCTAATATTGTTTCTAGTACAGGAAGCGTTAAGAAACTCCAGTTACAGTATCTATGCAAAAGAGCCATTGAGCTCTACCACTTTCAAAGTTGCAGAGACCTCCGTCTTCTGAAGCTTAGTTATCTCAACTGGCAGTCACTGTAATTTCACTCGCCTGCTCTGTAAAATAATTTAGAATGCTGAGTAGTGTGTAAACAGCAAATAGTAGAGAGAGATGCAACGTTATAAAAAAAAAAAAACACTACTGTATATACCTGAAAATAAAAATATGAGAATATTTTCTTTACTACTAATGTTCTAGTAATTAGCCGTACTACACAACCAATTCATTATATAATTTTTTTTCGCTTCAGTGTCCCTTTAAGCAAAGGAAATACAACAGCTGATATTACACTATGAGACAGTAAAAAAACACCCAACCCTATAGAACAGGGGTGCACATTAGGTAGATCTTGATCTACCGATAGACTGCAAAGGACATCAGGGTAGAGCCCACACAACCAGGCTGAGGAACGTACGCATACTACTCTGTCTCTGACTTGGATGAGCTTAGTGCGATATGCTGTCCTGAAGTTTTGCACAGCAGTGTAGATGATTATGATGTTGCAAGCTAAAAGAACAGATGGCAGATTCTGTAGCCGGGGCTGATGCTCATGCTTAGATCCAGATCCTGCTCTTCAGACTGCAAGATGGTGGGAAACAGATAACGCCCAGATAACTGTAGCCTGGTGCTCTTAAAATCTGCAACATCAAATGGCTTAGGCTGTGTTCCCTCTTGTTGCCAAACCACGTGCGGTCAGCAGGAGCAGTCAGTGTAGTGTCTGCTCCAAGGTCCTCCGTAGCCAGCTGGAGCCCGGGGCAGATGTGCTCCCCAATAGGTTATATGAGGAAACACATCTGCCTGCCCAGGATTGTCGCGGACTGCACAGGAGTGCAGCCCGCTTACTGCAATGGATCCCAGGGATCCGATGCAGCGTGACAAGTGTAAATAGCTCCTATTTATAAAATAGGAGCCATTCACTCGATGAGTGGACAATGGACAAAAAATGTTCGTTCTCCGCTCAAGTGCCAACAGAGCCTAAACAAGCTTCTAACCAGAAACTTTAAATGTGGTTTATCTGACATCAGTTAGGCTTGGTTCACACCGTAAGAGCTTTTTTTTTTAGCACTAGTGATTTGAAAAGCTCTTGATGATGCAATGCTATGTGAATTTTATAAAATCACATTGCTCCTGTGAACAGGCACATAGCCTTACATTAGCAAGAGCTTTTAAAACCAAAAGCACTTATAAAAAGCTTGTCCAGTGTGAACCAGCCCTCAATCAATGTACAGATGAAAACAAGCTCTTCTTACACAAAACTAGGAAACTTCGGAGACTGGAGATGGCTTTTTAAATAAACACATTTTATAGTTCTAAATCACACAAGTTAAATAAAATAAAAAAAATATCAGGAAAACGCAACAATCTGTAAACTGTTCATAAAACATTTTATAGGGCAGAGCTCTGAACCCATACCTGGTTCATAGGCCCAGAACAGCATCCTCTGATACTTTTAAAATACCGGATAGTCGCATCATAAAGCAAGCAGAAGCTTGCCTACATGTGAGCACCGAGGCAGAGTTAATTACACTTTTAGAAAATGTGATCCCTCTATTTATTTATTCTATATTTATCAGTGTTATGCTATAACTGAAAAAGCAATAGGGGTGATAGTCTATACAAAGGTTGCCTTTATGTCCCTTGTAGCAAACTGCCTTCATGCCGGTGCCAGGGCCCCTCCTATTCCCCGATGGCAAGTCTGGAAACTCCTCACATACAATAGCAGTAGTAGGTCATTTATTTGTGAATCAATGTCAATAAACAGAAACATAAAGCAGACAGAAACACAGCACACGCGGTACATTGTTTCCTATAGTATTTTCATACACCTACATCTCTAAAAATATTTAAAGAATAAATTAACCAAATCATAAGTGTACCAAGACTACCCTATATTGTCCACTGGTCAACAACATCGGCACTACCATGAAACCGAACACATGGAATCCAGCGCAGGAGATTTGGGCGCAGCTGGTGCCACCATAGGCCGTAATAGGAATTACGGCTATAGCGGAGCATAGTGAGTAACTTCAGCGACGTCAGAAGACGGAGCTGTCGTTACTTTTAAAACACTGTAATTTGGCCACCAGCAATAGCTGGAAGCCGAATTACATCATTCCCTACCATCCACATGGACCTGGAGGGGAAAGAGTATTTAACGCCGCCAAGACTTGTGCAGGAGCAGGGTAAGCCATATACCGGATGTATCCTGTGCCCAAGTCTCCCGGCGGCATTTTACTTTGTACTACCATAAAACCACCGGAATCATTTGATTCAGGCAGCAAAATCTGTGGGGAGCAGCAACATGTTAATATGCAGCGCCACCGCAGCAGAGCACAATTACCTGGTCCATCGCCGGGTCCTGTCCTTTTTGGCACTGCAGTCTACCATTGTGCACTAGCATCTCTCTATAGGCTCCCAGTATTAGGTTGCAGTGCAGAAGAGGAGAGGAACCAACGATGGAGCAGATAATTGTGCTCCACTGTGGTCTCTGCATAATCAGATGGTGAGGGGAAACGGCACACTGAATCTGTCTGCACTTCGTTCTAAAGAGGGGGGAGGGCGGATACTGGCCACACGTCTTGATTTGCCCATGGATACATACATGCTGATGCTGCTATGTCACTTGTGATGATCGTATACAGATTGAAGAAGTCTGACTCAACATCTCCTTAGTGGTATGATTCTTCCCAGATTAAGTTCTAAAAGCAGTACAATTCTTCCTCTGTAAAGAATCATATTACTAAGTATAGGCAACCAGAGAGCAACTCTCCCCCCCCCCCCCCCCCATTATTCAGCCAGGTAGTGACACCGAGCGTACCACCTAGTTTAGTTAGCCAGACTGTAGGTAGGCAGAGAGTGCCCCCGTTTTTATAGGTAGCCAAGCAGTGCCATCTCAGTCTAGGTAACCAGTAGGTTTCCCCAAGAGTCCCCTTCCATCCCCTATGCAGAGTCGCAGCAGAGCATAGATTACTCATCTCCCTGGAATCCGCTCTATGTCGAGATCACCCTCTGTCATGTGACAAACGGCAATTTCGGCATAGAGAGATAGGGAGTCTAGGAAGACACAGAGAAGACAGGCTGCTGCCACTGGATCCCTGTGAGGTGAGTGACTGAGCAATCAGCTGCGATCTCTGAACCCGGCACTCCTAGCGGTATCCACAAGTGTAGCTTGGGGTTACCCCGTAAATTGCTGTGAAAAGTAACCCCGGGCTACACTGGGGAAAACCTCCAAGGAGGTTAATACCTTATGATATGCAATAATGAAAGGGAGCCACTCATAATTTGCCAATTAGAAGACAAGAGCCTTATTTAATTCACTTGTACTTTTGTTTTTAACATCTTCTATTAAAAATAACTTTCAAACACTTGGTCATTGAAAAAGTACTGTCAGAATTATTTGATTGCTGGTGGCATAAAAGGCATTTTATTGATAAGGTGTGAAAATATCACCTGGGAGAAAATGTAGGAGAAAAAGTGAATTGAATAGTGTGCCCAATACCGTTAAACTTAAATGAGGGTATAAAGCAAGTTAAGACTATGTTAACACAAGAAAATAAGGTAAATAAGCTTTGTCACAATAATTTATGCTTAGCTGGCTGACTAGAAGGCGCAGAATAAGAACACGCATTTAAGAAATAGAATGAGCACACTGTATCCTACAAGGTTTCTAAGTTTCAAATACCGCACTCTCTCTTGTTTCTGAGCAGAGTAATGTTAAGCTGGAAAACAGTGCAATCTCCATAGCTCTAAATTCTGGCATAATAATGCAGAAACTAAGGGGTGCAATCTCCATAGCTCTAAATTCTGGCATAATAATGCAGATACGAAGGGTTAAATTTACACAGGTCAAACAATGCTTAACTACTTGCCGACCGCTCCACGCCAATTAGCGTGAACGCGGTGACAGCCCCAAGACTGCTCAACGCCAATTGGGGGGGTTAGATTGCAGGAGATTCAGCGCGCATCCCCGCTTGAATGACTGAGCTCCGCTCCATCATCAGTCTCCCAGGAGGGGAGGAGACTGCTTACATGGTACAGCACTGCGATATACGCGTTACTCAGCTGTCCCCTGGAGAGGGTGAAGAGCGATCGGCTCTCCTATGCTAATGCCTACTACAGACAATCACGGCGATTGGCTGACGGGGGGAAGGAGGGAGGGGGTACAGTAAAAAAAAGAAAAAGGGGGTGGGGAAATCACTAGTGTGCTGAGCTGTACGGCCCTGCAGCTAGCCCTTAAAGCTGCAGTGGCCAGAATTGTAAAAAATAGCCTGGTCACTAGGGGGGTGTAAACCTGTGGTCCTTAAGTGGTTAAAGCAACCAGAGCACCATTTTTTTTCCCCAAAATAAACCACCTCATAAGGGAGGTTAGTAATGGCATGTGCACGCCGCAATGCATGCTGGGAGATGAAGTCTGTGGTTGCATTGCGACGCGCAAGAGAGACACTGCCGGGAGCTTCGGAATCATCCAGATGCTTCAAATCTGCTGGATAACAGTACCATATAGGACGGGGGCCAAAGTAGTAGAAGAAAGGAAGTAATGATGCTCCCCCAATCCCCGCATTCCCAACAGCACACATTATGAACTTCCCTTGTGGGCAGGTGTATTTTTTAGAAAAAAAGAAGAAGAAGCGCTGTAGTGGCTGGATAGGCCCCTGATCATTTATGAATACGTGGCTGTACAATCCCTACAGTTAAAGTACCTGCCTAAATTTACAAAATGCATGAACACAGAGACCCATATTCAATCAATTTTTTCACCTGAGTTATCTCCTAGGAGATAATTTTCATCTTTTAAAACGACATTTTCAGCTTTTTACAAATGAAAAAGTACCTAGAATTTGGTGAAAAAGTACTATCAATTTAATTTTGAGTACTGCATATACTCGAGTATAAGCCGAGTTTGAGGCCAAAAAAGTGGCCCAAAAGTGGGGGTCTCGGCTTATACTCGAGCCAGTCATTAGAGCCCCCCTCCCCCGTGTGCACCCTTCACTGCAATGTGTAAAGAAAAAAAAAAAAAAAGCTGAGCAGTGCTAATGATAGCGCGGCCCTCTCCCCCGCTCGCTATGTGTAAAGTAATCCGCGTCCCTTCCGATTGCCGCTATGCGTATAGTAATCCACGTGCCCCACCTCCTCCGCTTGCCGCTTTGTATAAAATATGGTAATTCCCAGACCGGAGGGTATGGCCAACCTTTGAAGTGTCATCCGTGTCCACCAGATATCAGGATATGCAGCCGCGGCGCGAGCGATTCCGAACCACGCTGTGTCGGGATGCCTCTTTTCCTGTTCGTCACAGGCTCTTTGCTATGACACTTGCATTGGCACACGTGATAAGGGCCGCAACTAGAGGGTGCCATAGCAACGAGCCTGCGACTAACAGGAAGAGGCATCTCAGCGTGGTTTGGGAAGAATCACTCACGCCACGGCTGCATATTGATACCTGGGGGACACAGAGGGCACTTCAAAGGTTGGCCATATCCTCCGGTCTGGGGGAGAGGGAATATCCTGCGGATTACCATACTTTACACATAGTTGATAGCAGAGGAGGGGCACGTGGATTACTATATGCATAGCGGTAATCCGTGTGAGTGGAGGTGGACTACTTTACACATAGCAGCAAGCGGGGGACGGGGGGCACTCTATCATTATTGCAGCTCAGCTTTTTTGTTACACATTGTGCTGGGGGGTGCTCTCGAGGGATGGGGGCAAGCTGTCATTAGTGAAAGAAAAGCATCTGATAACAGGTTAGAGCTTTTCTGGATTTTTATGAACTGTGTCACTTTGGGTTCAAAGTTCCCTCTCTTCCTTCCCCTTGGGCAACCATGTTTAGTTTAATTGCTATGGTTATTGTAGTCTATAGTAATCATTATTGTGCTTACATTAAGATACGTATTAAAGGCACACAATGTGGTCTGTTGGGACTTTTTATGGCTGGTTCAAACTGATCGCAATTGCAATCGCCTACCAAATGTGCCATCGCTGCAGCACTCTGCATGTTATAACAGCTATTTTATTGTACAAAATATGGATAGGACGGAATGTGAGTTAAGTTCTCACTGGGCCTACATATTTGTTACAGTGTTTCTCTCTATAAATACTTATACTCGAGTATATACAGTATTTTCTTGCTTTCTGGTGGCTTAAAAGACATTTTATGACAAGTTGTGAAAATATCACCTAGGAGAAAACTCGGGAGATAAAGGGAATTGCATATGGGCCAGAATGGCTGTTTCCAGTAACATTTTGAAAACTATCCCACACATTTAAGGTAAGTACTATTCTTATGGGAGAACTACACTAGTCCCCATGTTGTCTGCTGTTTACAGTTTAGCATTACGCTCATGCCACAGTTTACTGGTACAGAGCAGGGAGTTTATATTTGAGTATTTGCTCCTATGCTTACTTCTATGCGTGTGCGCCAGCGCATCTTCCCTGCAAGAACTGCTGAGGGCTGTGGAGCGCGCACGCCAGGATGACTGCTGGATGGGAGTGAGCGAGCATTTCTAGTGATGGAGGAGCTCATTCACCGGGGAGAAGACAGGAAATACTGCGCATGCACAGCGCAGTATTTCCATGCTGGACAATCAGGTAGGGAGCCGCAACAGGGGTCTAAAACAGAAGAACGGGGGCACACATGTTGGAACAAAGGAAGTAATAAGTGAAAGCCGACACCTTCCCACAAGCACAACATGTTTTTTAACCTCAAAAAGTTGGGCTCCTTTGAGTCCTCCTTCAAAATGTCTTGATAAACTTTGGAATTCATTTTTCCTTTGATGATAGCAATCTGTCCAGGCCCTGACGCAGCAAAGCAGCCCAAGCCATGAAGCCTCCACCTCTATACTTCACAGTTGGGATGAGGTTTTGATGTTAGTGTGCTGTGCCTCTTTTTTTCCACACACAGTGTTGTGTATTTCTTCCACACAACTCAACTTTGTTTTCATCTGTCCACAGAACATTTTACCAGTACTGCTATGGAACATCCAGGTGCTCTTTTGCAAATCTTAAACAAGCAGCAATTTTCTAGGGGGGGGGGGGGGGGGCAGCAGTGGCTTCCTCTGTGGTATCCTCCCATTAACTGCATCCTTGTTTAGTATATTACGTATCATAGATCCGGTAACATGGATGTTAGCATATGCCAGTGCCTCTATTATGCCACTCTATTCTTCTTCACCTCATTAAACATTCTGCGCTGTGTTCTTGCAGTCATCTTTACAGGACTGCCATTCCTAAGGAGAGTAGGAGCAGCGCTGAACTTCCTCCATTTATAGACAGTTTGTCTTACCGTGGCTGACAAACTGCAAGGCTTCTGGAGAAACTTTTATAGGCCTTTCCAGCTTTATGCAAGTCAACAATTCTTAATCGTAGATCTTCTGAGAGCTCTTTTGTGTGAGGCATCATTTACATCAGGCAATGCTTCTTGGGAAAAGCAAACCAAAATCTGGTGTGTGTTTTTTATAGGGCAGGGCAGCTGTAACCAACACCTCCAATCTCATCTCATTGATTGGACTCCAGCTGACTAACAACTCACTCCAATTAGCTCTTGGAGGTCATTATTCTCTTTTTTTCACCTGCACTGTGAATGTTTGCATGGTGTGTTCATTGTTCATTAAAAACATGGAAACATTCAATTACTTGTGTGGTATTAGTTTAAGTAGACTGCGATTGTCTATTGTTGTGACTTAGATGAATAGTTTGTAAACTATGCAAAACAATATATGGAAGAAGTATCCAACTTACAATGTTAGAAAGGCTAACCAAATAACTAATCCATGACATGAAAAGCGTGTTTAAAACAACCATAAAGATATTGTAATGCCTGGGGGGGGGGGGGGGGGGGGGTATACTTTCTGACCACCCAGAGCAACAAGGCTAGTAGCTGAATAACGGAAGAGGCTACACAGGTTGCCCAGAGCAACTGCAACTCTGGGCTTCTGATATTTCTACAAATAAGACTTAATGGCAGCGCAGTGCGATGTTGCGCTGCCTATGGTCTGAGTAATCAGACAATGAACCAACAGACAGACTGACTGACTTTTGCCCAGGGTGGGGGCGTCTGAGCCTCTGGCTCAGTAACAAAACAGATACAAGAAAGATAGACAGAACGCTTGCAAGACTAAGCACTGCCCTAGCGATAGCAAGCATTCAGACAGGTACAAGGACTAGCGTAACTAGTAGTAACCGCAGCTCACAGTCACGTCCACAGAAGCAGAGCAAGCAGGTTAACAACTTAGTCACCAGCAAGCATCCACACAGGCAAGACTACAGGAAAGAACGTTACTAATAGCAACCGCAGCCTATAGTTATGTTCCCAGAAACTAGAGTAGCAGGAATACTACCAGTCACTAACGTGGTGATGGCAGAATCCAGGCTATCAGGATAGTGGACTTCACTGACCCACCGCGGATGCAGTGAACATCCCTCAGGCATGGAAACCAGGCAATAAACAACAATGAAAGAAAAATAACACAGTTCAACTAAGGGATAAATATATATTAGCCTGCATATATATTTATCAAGAACTAGCTAAAGCACAAGTAATAAGGTCGCATTGAACTACAATAACAGATTTATTACAGAGTGACAAAGTGCCCAGCACACCAGCGTACTGACCGCTATGTCGGGCAGAGTCTGAAAAGGGAGGCAGACTTTTATGCCGGCATCAGCCAATGGATGCAGATATGCAAATTTCCACACAGCTGAATGGTAATCATTCAATCCTGAGCTGGCTTGATTACCATTTGCTAGCTGAAAGACTATCATAACAAATACATGCAGTATTAGGCCCCGTTCACACTTGCGTTTTGCCATGCAAACGGACCGTACAGTTCCGATCCGGATCCAGTCCATTTGCATCAGGCATGCATCAGGCTGCCATCCGGATCCGTGGGCAAAAAATAGCGAAATTTTAAGAAAAAAAATGTTGGGGTCAGCAGAAGGTGCACCTGGTGCACCTGTAGAATCAGGTTCCTCCGCTGTAGGCCTCACCTCCACCTCCGACATTCTGCCAAACAGCTCCAGCACGTCTGTCACTGCTGCTCCAGTCATGCTTGGTCCATGTGTCCCCATCAGAAATGGCCGCTTGGATGCGCATAGGAAGTAGGGTAGAACGTCAGGTTTTTGTAGGCAGTGTGTTCTGTGCCTTCCGTTCCCCATTGGTTTCTGTGTTCCGTATGGTGCTGTCAGGCTCAGGTCCGGCTCCGGTCCGGGTGCGTGGGCCGGAGATCCGGACCCAAAAAATAGCGCATGTTGGAAAACTGTCCGGAGTCCGGATCCGGTCCGGCTCCGTACTGTACGGAACGTACATATGTGAACGTCCGCATAGCCTTTGCATTGCTATGCGGAACGTACGTTCCGTTTGTACAGTATGCGGTCCGGATCAGATCCGGAAAATCCGGATAGCGAACGCTAATGTGAACCGGGCCTTATGCAACAACATGCATGTAGGAAATCCAGGGCTATCTGGCTGCAGTTCAACTGCAGCAAACAAGGAGGAATCCTGACAGCATCCTGAACTGCTCTGAACTGCAGAGTGATTGGAAATGACAATGTCGCTCATTGCGAATGCGCACCCGAACGCAAGCAGACAAGTCAGAACTGCCCAGTTGCAGCTCCACTGCAAGCAACAAAACATGCTACAGGAGAGATCCTGACAGATATGCATTTGATGCTAAAAGTAAACCGTTGCGTACAATCTGAAAGTGTATATGGTAGCGGGAGTAAATGGCTTAATTTATTGGGGGAGAAACGCCTAAATGTGCTAGAAAACAAAGGCTCTTATTCACTTCACTTTTTCACCTACGATTTCTCCTAGGTGATATTTTCATATTTTATCAAAATGCCTTTTAAACCACCAGCAAGCAAGAAAATACTCAGAATAATTTTGCCAGTACCTTTCCACATACATTCTGGTACTTTTTTAGTTGCAGAGTGCTGAAAGTTATTTTAAACAGAAGATAAAAACTCTCATAGGAGAAAAATTAGGAGAGAAAGTGAATTGAATAAGGGACACATAGAGAGAGACAGTAAGAGATCCATATGAAATTATTTTTTTCTCCTAAGTTATATTTTTAAACTTGCTAAGAAAATGCCCTTTAAAATAGTTCTGATAGTACTTTTCCACCTACTTCTTGTTACTTTTTCAGTTTCAAAGTTTAGAAAAACTATTCTAAATAGCAGATGAAAAATTATCTCCTGGGAGAAAGCGTAGGAGAAAAAGTTAATTGCATATGGGCCAGAGAAAGAGAGAGAATGTGGGAACTTGCTCTTATAAATAACTTAAGTATGGTCTCATCTTGAACACGCTCCTTTGTTTAATTTTGAACAGTAATTAAGAAAAAGGAATTGAACTGCAAAGACAAAAAAGGGTAAAAAAGGGTAAAAAAGTGTGTGTGTGTGTGAGTGTGTGTGTGTTTTTCCACCCATCTCTGATGGAGAAAATTCCAGTTTGATTGGGAAATATGACTTGAAATGTACTACCTGCTGCAGGAAGCTGAATTGTACAACACACGCTTCATTACTTAGGTCTGTGAAATCTCAGTGCCGTCACAAAATGAACAGATTACAATAAACAAGAAATTTCTGGAGAAAAAAAGGAATGCAGGGCAGGCAGAGACATGCTAAGCCTCCATAACTGACAGAGGTGCATGTATTCATTCACAAGCAGCATCATAATTATCTTCCTTCAGGGGGTTGAACTGAGCCAGTGACACGGTATAATAACAAGATATAATTACTAGATAAAAGAACATCCCTCGGACCCCACGCCCCATTAAAAAAAAAAATACAGTTCTAACAAATGGTGCCTGAAGTTATCCTCGTTCTGAATATACAATTACAGTAACTTGGAAGAGCCAAGTGAGTATATAATTTGAGATTACCTTGCCTCTAGTATTCTCTTCCTTTCCCACCTTAGCTCAAGGGCAAAGGCATGCAACATTGTGAAACATGATACATTAACTCTGTTGCTAAGCAACAGACCTCCATAAATGATGACCCACTTCCACCCTTATATCCAGCCTCTTCCAGTAAACCCCTGTAGTACATAAGCTAAACCCCTGTAGTACATAACCTATTTTGCACAAGCAGACACACACACACACACAAAAATCACATTCATATTCTAACTCATCCTCGCATGCCCCAAGGTAGGAGCTGAGGAACCTGAAGCAATGACACGAGATAACATGACATAGCACCTATAGGTTGAAAAACAGATACAGTACTTTATTCCCTAGAAAGGTTCCGATTTGCCCCTAGTTTGTTTAAAATAAATTGTTCTTGACTTAGATTTAATACAGTACCACTGTTTCACTTTTTTGATAGCTTGGGGATGAAAATAAGTTGAAACGGTTAAGGAACGATAACCCATGATAAAGTTTTAGGGTACCAAATGTACACTACACAATTCCAGTATAGCATATTACAGTGTTCCGTAAGAGTATGATAATTATTATTAGGAATCAGAGATTCTTCCTGTGTGGCAATCGCTGTGTCTCATATCTATGACACCATCTAGTGGCTTCTGGAGACACAGCTATATGATCCTGGAGCACATCTGGCTATAGGGAGGGGGGCTGACTTGTACTGGGGGAACATTTGGCTACTGTGGAGGGGCTATATTGGGGAGGGGGTTTATATGCGAGTCGATCACTTTTTCCTAGTTTCTGAGGGAAAAGTGGGTACCTCGGCTTATACATGTGTCGGCTTACATGCGAGTATATACGGCATATAAAGTCTGGTCACTGACTGTCCCCTCAGAGGAGCTTGCAATCTAAACCCTCTCATAGTCAAATCCATCCTAGTCTAGGGCCAATTTAGTGGGAATCCAATTAATTTATCTGTATTTTTTTTATTTGCATGAATTTGCACGCTTTGGCAGCGCAACTTGATGAATCAGGCCCAATGATTCAATAAACATTTATTTTGGGTTTGCTCACCAGCAGCATTTGCTCGTTGCATGAATAACAAACCTTTACAGCTCCAATAGTGAATAAATACTCAAATGTAGGTAAAACCAGTACAATCAACTTCAAGTCCACTGGGGAAAACTTATTTTGATTATCCTATAAAGCCAGACACACACCCAGAAACACTAGTTTGCAGCCCATCTATAACCTATACATTGTTTACAGCCATATTATACAACTTGCAGGCAGATGTTTCAGACTGATTTGGGCCTTCATTGGTGCAAGGTATGGATTGATATGGCATTTTGTTTTAGGATTTGGAACACAAAAGTGATTCCAGGCAGCTAGTTAAGTTATGCTGAACTAGAACCATGGTTATTGAGGGGAGAATATTAGGGCTACCTTCAATTTAACAAGGGTAATGTTGATTCAAAAAAATAAAACTATTTTGAAGATGATCATACTTAGAAAATAGTGACCCCAAAAACAGGTATGTCCTGGACAAGTGGTATGGAAAATTCTCCCAGACAGGGACCAAAGACAACAATAAAAACCTAATAGAGGCTATAACCACTTTCCGAATAATTGAAACTAAAAAAAAAAAAATGCCTTTTTTTTGTTTTTTTGTTAACGTGGGTTTTTAAAGAGTCTGAAGCCCACAAAATGACCTTCAGCACTAATGCCATAGGTGAAACGCCACATTCCCACAGCAAAAGGAGGCCTTAATCACCCCGAAATACCCGAGACAAAATTCGGGGGTCCTTCAGGTAGAGGTAGAGCTTTGTGCAGTAGCTCTGTCTCTACTCGCGTCAATCTCCGAATCCTCCCGGCCCTCTCAGTCTTCTTTCACTGAGAGGGGCAGGGAGAGGCAGAGATCCGCGGAGATTGATGCGACTGGAGGGGGAGCTACAGAGCAAAGCTCTGCCTCCCTCGGGCAGCAAAATCCACAACCTGGAAAGTTGTGGGTTTTTGCCCCGGGATTTTGGGGTGATAAAACCTCATTCTGCCGCAGGGATGCAGTGTTTCAGCTATGGCATTAAAGAGACACTGAAGCGAAAAAAAATATATGATATAATGAATTGGTTGTGTACTATGAATAATTACTAGAAGATTAGCAGCAAAGAACATATTCTCATATATTTATTTTCAGGTATATGGTGTTTTTTCTAACATTGCATCATTCTCTAATATGTGCAGATTACACAACACTCTGCATTCAAAATGATTCTTTCAGAGCAGTCTATGAACTAATGACCTCTCCTCTGGCAGAGAAAAAGTAAACAGTTGAGATAATAAAAGTCAGAAGACAGCCCTCTCCACGACTTTTGAAAGTCTGTAGAAATGAATGGCTTTTTTGCATAGAGATAACAACTGGAGTTTCTTAACTCTTCCTGTACTGGAAACAATTAGACTGATGTATCTGATCTTAATGTTTTATTTCTTAGCCGTACTACACATACAAATCATGATATCATAATTTTTTTTCCGCTTCAGTGTCTCTTTAATGCTGAAGAGGACTGGGTATTAAAAAGAGGTAATTTTTTAGGCTTCAGACTCTTTAAGCTATTTACAGTTACAAACGTTGAACTATGAAATATGGTGTACACAGCACCTGGTGAAAAAAAGTCTTTCCATTTCTGTTCAAGAAAGTAGTGTAATAGGTTTTATTAAAGTTACCTGCAAGATTTTTCCTGAAACGGCACAACTTATTCATGTGTGTGTTCTCTTTCACTGCACATAACAGTGTGTAAAGTCTAGCTAGCAAACATACTTCTTACGCGACTGCATAGCTGCTAGCCTGCTACTCATTTCTCTTTACCATCATTGGTGAGCTATAATAAAACAGGTTTACTTACCTAGAGCTACAGTGTCCTCTGCTGGTAATACACAGTATAAGATGTGGTAGTAAAGTCCTTCACAATGCATAATCATTTTGTTGACAATTTTTACTTACATGGGAACCTCATCCAAAGTTATAGAAGTATATCTAGGTTATTCGTCTGTTAGCTATTAGTGCTGTTTAAAAATTTTCCAAAGATTCTTTCTTAATAACCCTACAACTGAGACAGGGTGCAAACAAACTATTCACAGAAGGAACACAGACATCACTAAAATGCTTTAAGATATTCTAACTCTTTCCAATACTACTAAACATATTTCCACTTTAGAGTCATTGCCATCAGAGGATTTCACCTCCCTTTCAGTCATCAATTAACTTGTAAGAGGCAGATAGTGAAGGGAAATCTAACTAGTAGAAAATGTATGCTGGTTGCACACAGCTCAGTACCAGGCCAATCAAAATCAGCAGGAAAATCATTTAACTGGCCCAGTTCAAAGGAATACATCTCGACTAACCCTGGCTTCAGTTGGGGGCCAAATGATGCCGATAGTTGAAATATCAGTAATATATTATTACCGATATTCTGCTTCCGGCTTCCCTGCTGCCTAACAATAACCTTTACGCCTAACCCTAACCACCTGTAATGCCTATTGCCTAGCACTAACCTGTTCTTCCTATCACCTCTATCCTACTCCTAACCTATCCCCTAACAACTGTTAGAGGTTTGGGGAGGCGTCCAGATTTTCTACTAATGGTTCTGAGTATATTACTGTACAGTATTATAAAAAGAGGTATTACCTCCAAAAGAAGACTCACTCAAATATACATTAGGGAGTCTTTATTATAAAGTGGTTAATTGTAGACAACGTGTTTCACGGGTCTCAGCCCGCTTCCTCAGGTCAGTACAAACAAGTAACCTAAAATAGATACAGATAGGTCTAGTTTCACATAAAAATACATACATAAATTGATCCACACGATCCTATTAAAAACAACAAATACTCCAAATTGCTTATTATTACGCACTAGTTCTATTAGTTATACACATATTGTGTTATCTGGTTAATATACATGCTGGTAAGGCTACAACATTGGTGTCACCAATGTGAGAGGAGGCTGAAAACCACCCCAGATAGAACTGGAAGGAAAGTAAAAGAAGAAGCTTATAGGAGTGGCTAGAATAACCCCCAGAAAGTGAGAAAAAAAAAAAAAAGGTGTGAATAAGATACAGTATAGAAAGCCAAGTCAAAAGTCTCTAGGTAGATGCCAGTACCTGTAAAGGTGTCTGTGTGATAGAGCATACTAAAGGATATGGGGTTTATAATTTAATAATGCCTATTAAATTATAAACCCCATAATCTTTAGTATGCTCTATCACACAGACACCTTTACAGGTACTGGCATCTACCTAGAGACTTTTGACTTGGCTTTCTATACTGTATCCCCTTCACACCTTATATATATCAGGTGGTTGTATCCTTTCTCTGTCTTACCTTCCCCCCCCCCCCCCCTCTCACTTTCTGGGGGTTATTCTAGTCACTCCTATAAGCTTCTCCTTTTACTTTCCTTCCAGTTCTATCTGAGGGGGGGGTTTGTAGCCTTACCAGCATGTATAATAACTAGATAACACAATATGTGTATAACTAATAGAACTAGTGCGTAATAATAAGCAATTTGGAGTATTTGTTATTTTTAATAGGATCGTGTGCATCAATTTATGTATGTATTTTTATGCGAAACTAGACATATCTGTATTTATTTTAGGTTACTTGTTTGTACTGAGACCCATGAAACGCATTGTCTACAATTAACCACTTGATAATAAAGACTCCTTACGTTATATTCGAGTGAGTCTTCTTTGGAGGTAAGAAACCTCTTTTTATAATACCGTACAGTAATATGCTCAGACCCATTAGTAGAAAATCTGGGCGCCTCCCCAAACCTCTTTAACAGTTGTTACCCCCACCCCCAAAAGGGGTGCTAGCACTTTATACTTGTAGAAAACCGGCACCATCCAGAGTTGCTCTTTAAGTATTTATTGCTCAAATGTCATGAAATAAATACGACGTTTCGGAGTACCATACTCCTTTCTCAAGTACATGGCATATTGTAAACATGTTAAAGTACGATTCTTATATACAGCCTAAGTTTCAGTGCAGCCAATCGGCTTGCTGCACATACTATCCAATGAGCGCTCCTATACGGGCGCGGACTTGATGGAAAACTGTTGCCTAACTTAAGGAACCAATCACTGTGAGAAGCCAGCTCACGTGGTCCGCAGAAGAGAACTGGGCGGGTATAAACAGGCAGGAGTATGGTACTCCGAAACGTCGTATTTATTTCATGACATTTGAGCAATAAATACTTAAAGAGCAACTCTGGATGGTGCCGGTTTTCTACTTTTGATGAAGCTGGAGTGGTGATCCTTGACCAGGCACATCTGATACACTATAGATGACAGTGTGCACGACAACAAATCTGGCACTTTATACTTGTATATACGTCATACCAGTGGAAAAGCCAACAGGAGGAGAGCGACCACCCTGTTCCAGAAGGTTCCGGGATACCGAGCGGGAATGTTTTTTTTTTCTGCATGCCTATATGGCGGCGGCACCTAGGGGACTAATTAGCCGGGGATCGCGCGCAGGGATGCGCACGCATCCGCTGGCATTAGGCTCCACCCACCCGCAACGTCAACCCGCCGGCCATTCAGCAGCGCCAGTGGGTTGTAAACACCCCGATCTCCCCCTGCAAAAGTGTATAATACACTTTGTAATGTATACAAAGTGTATTTGTAATGCTGGAGGGGTCATACTTTCTGATTATCCAGCACAGCAAGGCTAAGAGCTGGATAATGGAAGAGGCTACACAGGCAGCCCAGAGCAACTGCAGCTCTGGGCTTCTGATAGACGCAATGACAGCGCAGTGCGATGTTGCGCTGCTCTTGCGATAGTAAACATTCAGACAGATACAAGACAGACTGGAGTGAGGTAGCCAATAGCAACCGCAGCAATGGCTACTTGCAAGGATAGGACTAGGAGGACAGAGGCTGACAGAATGAATGCTTGCTAATCTAGTCACTGCCTCAGTGACAGCAAGCATTCACAAAGACAAGAGTGAGGTAACCAATAGCAACCGCAGCAATGGCTACCTCGCAAGGACAGGACAGAATCGTCAGGCAATAGCAGTCAAAAAGGCAGACAAAAGTAAATACACAGACAAATATACAATAGATATGATTTCCTAGTGAATTACAATTTACAGCTATCAATGAAACTACAAGCAACTGACTAACATATGTATATATTGGCGATGAACCAATATATAACATAAGCAAGGAAGACAGGCTAGGATCTGGAGCAATACAGCGAACAAGGCTAGGCAATACAAAATCTCTATTCTAGAAGGAGTACGTATATATGTCCCCGTGGGAAATATATAATTGTAGCTCCACAGGATAACTGAACTAATGCAGCGTACACACTGGCGACTACGGTCGTTTGAAACAGCTAATTAACGATCGTTCCGCCGACAATCGGGGAAAAAACTTTACCCAACGATCATTAACACGAACGCCAAAAGAACGACATCGGGAAGATGGAAATATCCAACCTGACGGATCGTATCTACCGACAATCGTTACAAAACTATAGTGTGTACAGACATCGGCCGAGAACGATCGTTACAAGGGCCAATGCGCCTGCGTTGAATTCTGCCCAGCTTCAGTACTTCCTTTGTAGCACGGCCGTAAAGATGGTTACATTGCTCATTTCAATTAAACTTTGTTTTCAAGTTAACGATCATATATTTGTATCTATTGTAACTCCATGTCAGTGTTTTTTTTTTATTCTATATAAATAAGTACGCAACATTTACTTCTGATCGTTCTTTTCTGCGAGAACGATCGTTAAAATGTGTATGATGATCGCTGCATCCCATCGTTGCATTCCAATCTTTCCAATATCGTTCGTCTGGTAACTATCGTTCCTTGCAAACGATAGTTATCGCAAGTGTGTACGTAGCATAAGACACGGAATATCAAGGGACCCAGTAACAGCTTAGACAGAGCTGAAACTATGACGGGCCGGGGTCTAACAGGAGAGGCAGGCTTTTATGCTGGCATCAGCCAATGGATGCAAGCATGCAAATCTCCACACAGCTGAATGGTAATCATTCAATCCTGAGCTGGCCTGAATACCATTTGCTAGCTGAAAGACCATCATAACAAATGCATGCAGTACTATGCAAGAACATGCATGCAGGAAATCCAGGGCTATCTGGCTGCAGTTCAGCTGTAGTAAACCATTGGTGGAATAATGACAGCATTCTGAGCTGCCCAGAACTGCAGAGCAATTGCAAATGACAATGTGACTCATTGCGAATGCACAACCGAATGCAGGCTGACAAGCCAGAACTGTCCATTTGCGGCTCCACCTGCAATGAACAGCACACGCCACAGGAGGAATCCTAACAGTATTATACAGGCTGCCTCCTCCCCTGGTGGTCCCAGTGATCGAGGGAACACCAGGGGAGGAGGTAGCTGTGTATGTAAACACACACACTGATCCTGTCCCCCTGATCGCCCACAGCACCCCTCAGACTATCAATCACCCCGTCACCCCGTCACTTGCACCCATCAGATCAAACCCTAATCTGCCCCTTGCAGGCACCCAAACACCTGCCCACACCCTCAGACCACCCCTGATCACCTCCCCAGTGCATTATTTACATCTGTTCTCCCCTCTAACCACCCATCAATCACCCGCTGTCACTGCTACCCATCATACCCATCAGATCAGACCCTCATCTGCCCATTGCAGGCACCCAATCACCCGCCCACACTCTCAGACCGCCCTGATCACCTCGCCAGTGCATTGCTTGCATCTATTCTCCCCTCTAATCACACCCTGATCACCTATCAATCACCCCATCACCCCCTGTCACTGCTACCCACATCAGACCCTAATCTGCCCCTTGTGGGCACCCAAACACCCGCCCACACCCTCAGATCGCCCTCAGACACCCCCTGATCACCTCCCCAGTGCATTATTTACATCTGTTCTCCCCTTTAATCACCCACTGATCACCCATCAATCACCCCCTGTCACTGCTACCCATCATACCAGGCCCTCATCTGCCCCTTGCGGGCACCCAATCACCCGCCCACATCCTCAGATCACCCTCAGACTGCCCCTAATCACCTCCCCAGTGCATTGATTGCATCTATTCCCCCCTCTAATCACACCCTAAGACACCCATCAATCACCTCCTGTCACCCCCTAGCACAACTACCCATCAGATCAGGCAATAATTTGCCCCGTGTGGGCTCCTGATCACTCGGCCAAACCCTCAGACCCCCTTCCGATCACCTCCCCAGTGCATTGATTGCATCTATTCTCCCATCTAATCACCACCTGTCACCACCTATCACTCCTACCAATCAGATCAGGCCCTAATTTGACCCCTGAGGGTTTCTGATCACCCGGCCAAACCCTCACTCGCCCCACCGCAGTGAAAGAATTTTTTTTTCTGATCACTGCAAAAAACACTGTACAATAACTGTGGTGCTGTAAAGATCAGTTTTGATTCTTTTTTTTTAATCAAAACTCAGTGACCACAGCTTTCTACTTCACAAGTACTCCCTTTTGCTAGGTAGGTGCTCTTTTTCCTGGGTAGTCTCAGAGGAATACCCCCTAAATTTAGCAATCCACCATGGCAAAAAAGGGGTATTCCGCTAAAGAGGCCGCCGAGATTCTGGCTCCGTGGGGTGAGTGAGATTGGGAAGCCTCATCTGACGAATCATTCGGGTCAGAATACGAACCGGTGAACAGCAGTGGCTCTCTGACCGATAGCAATGACGAGGTTGAGGTCCCGGCTAGAGCCAGGCGTACCACACCCCATGTCACTGGACCGCAGGTGGCGCAGGATCAGACTCAAGGGCAGCAGAGTGGTGCTAGCGCTGATCTGAGTTTTCTTGGTGAGGCATGGCCCAGCAGCATAGCATCTCCTGGACCTAGGCACCAGTACTACCATAGACCCTGGTGAAGTGGCGAGCACCAGCATGGTAGTAGAAACTGGTTCGGTGGCACGTACATTAAGTCCCGAGTGGCAGCCACCAGCAAAACGGGCCCATACTACCCAGAGGTGCTGGAAAATCCCAATTGGCAATCCCCTGGTTCCGCCGTACCCGTACTGCCCCCTTTCACCGCCCAGTCAAGAGTCCAGGTGGAGACAGATAATCTAGGATTGGCCCTAGACTTTTTTTCATCTGTTCTGCACCGTGGATCTCTACGACTTAATTGTGGCTGAGACCAACTGTTATGCCACACAATACGCAACCGCCAATTCGAGAAGCTACCATGCCCAGCCTTTTCAGTGGAAATTTTTTTACACATACCCATGCTGGGTGGGAGAAATCTCTGTAAATGGACAATTATGTGTAAAAAAAAATTAAAAAAATTGTGTACAGTGCGACGATTCGGGCGCACCCGGTGTGACGTTATAGGCGCACCTGATGCGCCGTTTTGGTCGTATTGCGATGCGACCTTCCACGCGCACCACGCGATGTTAAACTTTGCACGTGCTAACTTAGCGCGCGAAGCTTAGCGCGACTTAAAGCTCTTTAGGAGTGCTAAGGGCCTTTTCACAAGCGTGCTAATCACTGACATTAACGCTAACCTCCCTTAACATATCCTCTAAGCCTTCCAATGCCAGCCAAAACATATTTACCCTTTATTGCCTTCATATAAGTTTCAGTACTGGTGTCAAATCCACCATCTTCAGCTGATAAACTTCTCAGGCTACACAACAGCACCCAAACTACAACGAAACTGCCCATGGTAGCTGGTCACTGGAGCTAAACCACCAGTGCCATAATTAAATTTTAAGTCCAGGAGCACAACACTAGCCTGCACCCTCACATACCCCTGTTGACCCAGAGAAAGGTGAAAAATCCTTAATGTTAACCAGAGACGAAGCACCCTCATGTATTTTACCATATCCGTGGGAACATTAGAGAAAACACCAACACTCCGCTCTCTGTTTCATCCTTCACTGCTCAGCCTGCTTGTTATCAGCCCAGATAAAATCCCTGACTGAGCATTCAGTCTGAGTCATTATAGCAGAGCCAGAAGGGGGCAGGCTTGGGCTTGAACAGACATCAGAGAAGACAGACTCAGCTATAATGATTCCTGAGCAATACCAGACTGAATGCTCAGTTGGGGATTTTATCAGGGCTGATAACAAGCAGGCTGAACAGTGAACAATGAAACAGAGATCAGGGTAGGTGTTTTCTCTAATGTTTCCACTGATAGATATGGTAAAATACACGAGGGTGCTTCATCTCTGGTTCATTTTAAAAGGCATGGTCAAATTAGCCCCAACAGGGAGAAAAATTCCTTCCCAACTCCAAATGCCAATCAGATAAAATTCCTGGATCTACACTTCTGGGAATCACCCAGTAATTATAACCATGGATGTCTTTCGTCTCAAGGAAAGCATCTACGCCCCCTTGAGGGATGCGATTTTTAAAAGATCACACATAGCATTGCATTAGCGAGAGCTTTTCAAATCACTAGGGCTTAGAAAAGGCTGCTAGTGGGTTTGAACCCTAAGGCCTCAATTCACGGAGCATTATCAAACGTTTATCAAACACTTTATCAAACGTTTGATAATTGACCTCATGGATAAAATCTCATTTTAAATTCACTAAGGTGTTATATATTTATCAATTGCTTTATCGATAAAATGTTCAACAAATATATAACACCTTAGTGAGATTTTACCCATGAGGTAAATTATCAAACGTTTGATAAAGTGTTTGATAAACGTTTGATAATGCTCCGTGAATTGAGGCCTACCGTATATACTCGCATACAAGCCGAATTTTTGACCCCCGAAAAGGGGGTCAAAAGTTGGGGGGTCGGCTTGTATGCGAGTCTTCCCTGGTGGTATAGTGGTTAGTGGTGGGTGTTCCGCGCCCCGCTCCCCCCCCCTTCCCGCTCCCCCCGCTGCTATTACCTGCAGGCAGCGGCCGCTTCCTAATCCGCGTTCCCCTTCTGTTTCAGCGTGTATCACAGCAGCGCGCCCGGCGCTGCTGCTGTGACGATGCAGGGGGCAGGAAAGAGCGGTTCCCCTGGTAACGGCGATACAGATCGCCGCTATAGGGAGCCGCGCTCTTTCCTGCACTCTGCATCGTCACAGCAGCAGCGCCGGGCGCGCTGCTGTGATACACGCTGAAACAGAAGGGGAACGCGGATTAGGAAGCGGCCGCTGCCTGCAGGTAATAGCAGCGGGGGGAGCGGGGAGCGGGGGGTGAGGGCGGGAGTACTACCTACCTATGCTGGGCACTATACTGGCTAAACTGGGCACTATACTGGCTAAACTGGGCACTATACTGGTTAACCTGGGCACTATACTGGCTAAACTGGGCACTATACTAGCTAAACTGGGCACTATACTAGCTAAACTGGGCACTTTACTAGCCATACTGGGGCACTACACTGGCTAAACTGGGCACTATACTGGCTAAACTGGGCACTATACTGGCTAAACTGGGCACTATACTAGCTAAACTGGGCACTATACTGGCTAAACTGGGCACTATACTGGCTAAACTGGGCACTATACTAGCTAAACTGGGCACTGTACTAGCTAAACTGGGCACTATACTGGCTAAACTGGGCACTATACTAACTAAACTGGGCACTATACTGGCTAAACTGGGCACTTTACTAGCCATACTGGGGCACTATACTAGCTAAACTGGGCACTATACTGGCTAAACTGGGCACTATACTGGCTAAACTGGGCACTATACTGGCTAAACTGGGCACTATACTAGCTAAACTGGGCACTATACTAGCTAAACTGGGCACTATACTGGCTAAACTGGGCACTATACTGGCTAAACTGGGCACTTTACTAGCCATACTGGGGCACTATACTAGCTAAACTGGGCACTATACTAGCTAAACTGAGGCACTACCTACCCATACTGGGCACTATACTGGCTATACTGGGCACTTTACTAGCTATACTGGGCACTATACTAGCTATACTGGACACTACCTACCTTTACTGGGCACTATACTAGCTATACTGGGACACACTGGGGGGCTGCACCAATCCAGCATTTCCTACCCCCGGCTTATATGGGGGTCAATCATTGTCCCCAGTTTTTTCAGGGGAAAGTTGGGGGGTCGGCTTATATGCGGGTCGGCTTATATGCGAGTATATACGGTAAGTCTTCTTTTCTCCAGACTAAATAAGCCCAGTTTATCTAGCCTTTCCTGATAAGTGATACCTTCCATCCCTCTAATCAATTTTGATGCGTGTCTTTACACCTGCTTTAAAACTGCAATGTCCTTCCTGTAATGCTGTGTAATGTAACTGAATTCCATATTCCAGATGCAGCCTTACTAGAGAATTAAACATTTAAACAGGGGCAGTATTATGCCAATATCCCCAGTTTTTATTTCCCTCTTAATGCATCATAAAATGTTATTTGCTTTAGCTGCAGCTACTTGGCATTAAATATGATTATTAAACGTGTGGTCGACAAGTACTCCTAAATCCTTCTCCAAGTTTGATGTCCCCATCTGTATCCAATTTATTTTGAACGGTCCTAGACCATTGGTATGACCAAAATGCATGACTACATTTACAAGATTGAATTTCATCTATCATATCCTATCCAGATCCTTCTGCAGCATATCCCTATATTCCTGAGAGTTGATAATTCTGCATAATTTTGTATCATCTGCAAAAATTGCAACATTAGTTTCTACTGGACCCAGTACCATCCCGTGTGACCCCACTGTTAAAATGTACCCATTTTGTATATGATTCATTGACCACAATTCTTTTCTTTCTGTCTATTAGCCAGTCCCCTATCCATGTACATATATTCTTTCCCATTCCTTGTATACTCAACTTTTGCACCAGACTGTTGTGGGGAACATATCTGAAATCACATATTTTAAAGAGAACCTGGGGGGTACTTCCCTCGGTAGGGGGAAGCCTCAGGGTCCCAATGAGGCTTCCCCCTCTGCTGTAGCTGCAGGCAGTCCCGACTGTGTCCCAGAATCCTCCCTCGACAAGGCTGACAAGCGCTGATTTATTTACCTTTCCTGGCTCCAGCGGGGGCGCTGTTACAGCTCTCAGCACAGAGATAGGTGAAAATAGCCAATCTCCGGCGGGTCCGCTCTACTGCGTAGGAGCAAGAGACGTGCGCCTGCGCAGTAGAGCATCCTGACAGCGATCGGCTATTTCCGCCAGGAGGAGCGGGGCTGTCCCCCCTAAAAAATGGTTGTTCCTACCTCCTGCAGAGCAAAGTGTGAAAGGCTTTCCTCCAGGCAGAAAATATACAATTTATTAATAACCATTGCCAATTCTTTCTGGATTGGCCTACAGCGAATCCGAGGACAGATTGATAACCTGCAGATAAAACTTAATCAAATGATACTAAATATCAACATATTAACATTTGTGGTCTTTAAACGCTGAATACCTCGATTTCCACAGCAGTTAGAAGGTTCTAATGTGGACTATATATTATCCTGAGATTTAGAAACTGGTTAATATATTTGTTTTCTATCTATGATAATCCCATCTCGAATTATTAATAAATATTATTTTCCATTATTCTAATTCATTTTTGGAGGGAAAGGTTTTAACCACTTGAGGACCACAGTCTTTCTACCCCTTAAGGACCAGATCCTTTTTTCCATTCAGACCACTTCAGCTTTCACGGTTTATTGCTCGGTCATACAACTTACCATCTAAATGAATTTTCCCTCCTTTTCTTGTCACTAATACAGCTTTCTTTTGGTGCTATTTGATTGCTGCTGCTGTGATTTTTAGTTTTTATTATATTCATCAAAAAAGACATGAATTTTGTCAAAAAAAAAAAAGATTTTTGTAACTTTCTGTGTTGACATTTTTCAAATAAAGTAAAATTTCTATATACATTTTTGTCCAAGTTTATTCTGCTACATGTCTTTGATAAAAAAAAAAAATCTAATAAGTGTATATTTATTGGTTTGGGTAAAAGTTATAGCGTTTACAAACTATGGTGCCAAAAGTGAATTTTCTTATTTTGAAGCATCTCTGACTTTTCTGACCACCTGTCAGGTTTCATGAGGTGCTAAAATTCCAGGATAGTATAAATACTCCCCAAATGACCCCATTTTGGAAAGAAGATATTCCAAAGTATTCACTAAGAGGCATAGTGAGTTCATAGAAGATGTTATTATTTGTCACAAGTTAGCGGAAAATGACACTTTGAAACAAAAATAAAACAAAAAAAAAAGTTTCCATTTCTGCTAACTTGTGACAAAAAAAAAAAAAGAAATATGCCACGGACTCACCATGCCCCTCTCTGAATACCTTGGGGTGTCTACTTTCCAAAATGGGGTCATTTGTGGTGTGTGTTTACTGTCCTGGCATTTTGGGAGGTGCTAAATTGTAAGCACCCCTGTAAAGCCTAAAGGTGCTCATTGGACGTTGGGCCCCTTAGTGCACTTAGGCTGCAAAAAGGGGTCACACATGTGGTATCGCCGTACTCTAGAGAAATAGTATAATATGTTTTGGGGTGTATTTTTACACATACCCATGCTGGGTGGGAGAAATATCTCTGTAAAAGATTTTTTTTTGATTGTTTTTACACACAATTGTCCATTTACAGAGAGATTTCTCCCACCCAGCATGGGCATGTGTAAAAATACTTTTCCTGAGTACGGCGATACCACATGTGTAACACTTTTTTGTAGCCTAGGTGCGCTAAGGGGCCCAACGTCCTATGAGTACCTTTAGGATTTCACAGGTCATTTTGAGGCATTTGGTTTCTAGACTACTCCTCACGCTTTAGGGCCCCTAAAATGCCAGGGTAGTATATGAACCCCACAAATCACCCCATTTTAGAAAAGACACCCCAAGGTATTCTGTTAGGAGTATGATGAGTTCATAGAAGATTTTATTTTTTGTCACAAGTTAGCGGAAATAGATTTTTGCTGTTTTTTTTTCACAAAGTGTCATTTTCCACTAACTTGTGACAAAAAATAAAATCTTCTATGAGCTCACCATACTCCTAATGGAATACCTTGGGGTGTCTTCTTTCTAAAATGGGGTCATTTGTGGGGTTCTTATACTGCCCTGGCATTTTAGGGGCTCAAAACCGTGAGGAGTAGTCTGGAAACCAAATGCCTCAAAATGCCTGTTCAGGGGTATAAGCATCTGCAAATTTTGATGACAGGTGGTCTATGAGTGGCCAAATTTTGTGGAACTGGTCATAAGCAGGGTGGCCTCTTAGATGACAGGTTGTATTGGCACTGAAGTGCAGGATGTTCTCAAATCGTGACCTGGACATGGCAGCAGAGAACATGGGCATGTGGTGTATTGGGTGCGTAGACCAATAAGACCGCAATACTTTCTTTTTGACTAGACCCATGTTAAGGAGAAGGCCCCAAAAAATGCTACGTTCGGAAACTTGGGAGTTGTTTCCACCGAAAAGGCTGGGCATGGTAGCTTCTTGGATTGGCGGTTGCGTATTGTGTGGCATAACGGTTGGTCTCAGTGACAATTAAGTCGTAGAGACCAGCAGTGATCAGAAAAAAAAAAATTCTGCCACTGCGGTGGGGCGGGTGAGGGTTTGGCCGGGTGATCAGAAGCCCGCAGGGGGCATATTACGGCCTGATCTGATGGATAAGAGTGCTAGGGGGTGACAGGAGGTGATTGATGGGTGTCTCAGGGGGTGATTAGAGGGGAGAATAGATGCAATCAATGCACTGGGGAAGTGATCGGAAGGGGGTCTGAGGGGGATCTGAAGGTTTGGCTGAGTGATCAGGAGCCCACACGGGGCAAATTAGGGCCTGATCTGATGGGTAGGTGTGCTAGGGGGTGACAGGTGGTGACAGGAGGTGATTGATGGTGTCTCAAGGTGTGATTAGAGGGGGGAATAGATGCAAGCAATGCACTGGGGAGGTGATCAGGGGAGGGGGGGTCCGAGGGCGATCCGAGGGTGGGGGCGGGTGATTGGGTGCCCGCAAAGGGGCAGATGAGGGTCTTATCTGATGGGTATGATGGGTAGCAGTGACAGGGTGGTTATTGATGGGTGATTGATGGGTGATTAGAGGGGAGAACAGATGTAAATAATGCACTGGAGAGGTGTTCAGGCGGGGTCTGAGGGGGATCTGAGGGTGTGGGCGGGTGTTTGGGTGCCCGCAAGGGGCAGTTTAGGGTCTAATATGATGGGTAGCAGTGACAGGTGGTGACAGGGTGATTAATAGGTGATCAGGGTGTGAATAGAAGGGAGAATAGATGCAAGAAATGCACTGCCGAGGTGATCAGGGCGGGGGTCTGAGGGTGTTCTGAGAGTGTGGGCGGGTGATTGGGGCCTGATCTGATGGGTACCATGACAGGTAGTGACGGGGTGATTGATGGGTGTTCAGTGGGTGATTAGAGGGAAGAACAGATGTAAACAATGCACTTTGGAGGCGATCTGAGGGCGATCTGAGGGTGATCAGGTGCCCGCAAGGGGCAGGTTAGGGTCTTATCTGATGGGTGTTAGTGGCAGGTGGTGACGGGGTGATTGATGGGTGATCAGTGCGTGATTACAGGGGAGAATAGATGTATACAGTACACGGGGGGGAGGGGTATAGGGGTTGATCGGAGGGTGTGTGTGTGTGTGGGGGGGGGTGATCAGGAGCCCCCAGGGGGCAGTTTAGGACCTAACCTAAAAACTAGCGTTGACAGATCGTGACAGGAAGTGATTGATGGGTAATTAGAGGGGAGAACAGATGTAAACAATGCACTTCGGAGGCGATCTGAGGACGGGAGTGCGGGTGATCAGCTGCCCGCAAGGGGCAGGTTAGGGTCTTATCTGATGGGTGTTAGTGACAGGGGGTGATTGATGGGTGATTGACAGGTGATCAGTGAGTGAATACAGGGAAGAATAGATGTATACAATACACAGGTTGGGGGGTCTGGTGAGGATCTGAGGGTGTGGGGGGGTGATCAGGAGCCCCCAGAGGGCAGGATCAGGACCTAATTAAAAAAATTGCGTTGGCAGATAGTGACACGGAGTGATTGATGGGTGATTAGGGGGGGGGTGATTGGGTGCAAACAGGGGTCTGGGGGTGGGAGGGGGGTTGTCTTAGGAGTGCTGTGGGCGATCAGAGGGAAGGGGGGGAAGATCAGTGTGTTTGGGTGCACATAGGGAGGGCTGCAGCCAGCCCTGGTGGTCCCTCGATCACTGGGACCACCAGGGCAGGGGGCAGCCTGTATAATACGCTTTGTATACAATACAAAGCGTATTATACACTTCTATTGCGGCAGATCGGGGGTTAACAACCCGCCGGTGCTTCCGTAGGGCCGGTGGGTTGACGTCGCGGGTGGGTGGGGCCTATTGCCGGAGGATGCGCGCGATCCCCGGCAGAATGACCCGCCGCCAATCGGCGTATTGCGGTCGTTCTGCGGGCCAATTTGCCGCCGCCCATCGGCTGTGGGTGGTCGGCAAGTGGTTAAACTGCAGCTGGGACTGGACATTTGGCATTAGCAGGTAGGTGTGAGAAGGTAGGCATGAAAGGTTCCTATTCAAGGGGGGGGGGAGGGGGGGGAGAGAGAGAGAGAGAGAGAGAGAGAGAGAGAGAGAGAGAGAGAGAGAGAGAAATGGAATGACAGTCAGCTGCGCTGGACAATACAAGCAATCATTTGTATAATTCATGACACACGGTACTCGAGTAATGCAAAGCGCTGCGGTAATGCACATTACAAACACATGTTATCGTGGCAACCCTTGTAGTACTCGTGGGTCGTGCTAATAGTGTAACTTGTGGTGCACTGCTGCTGTAGTACCGGTAATATTGCCATGCGCTATCTCTGCATGGCAATACTACCGCTAGTTAGTGCAGCAGGTCCTTAGGAACATAATTATACTTACTTGTCAAGAGAATTCTGTGGAAACATGAAAGGGCCTTGACATATCCGGTCTATGCAATTGAGAGGAATTTTCTGAATCTCTTGGTTGCATAATGTGATGAAGTCATATTTGGAGATGAAAATAAAATGGTCTGTGATCAGAACAACACGTTCCTTCTCATTGTTCCAATGATCAACCCTGGTAAGAAAGAGAAGGATACAACTAAGACATCAGTGCAGAAACCACATGCACATATATACATAGTGTAAGAAGTCAGGAGGTGAGATGTTGTCATGATCAGTTTATTTTAAGTAAACTAAAGTGCCTTCATTGCCGCGTATGTAAGCCTGTCTTTGGCTGGTCGCAAAAATGTGACCATGCCCAATGTTTATGAAGCCATTTTGTCTTCATTGGTGCAAAATATGAAACCATGGGCCATATGCAATTCACTTTTTCACCTTGGTGATATTTTCACAACTTAAAATAAAATGCCTTTTAAACTGCCAGCAAGCAAGAAAATACTCTAAATATGTTGGTAGTACCTTTTCACCTACTTTTTCAATTGCAAAATGCTGAAAATTATTTTAAATAGAAGATGAAAAATGATCTCCTAGGAGGAAACTCAGGAGAAAATGTCAATTGGATATGGGCCCATGGCTCTAGTAAAACAGCACTTTTAGGATCAGTAAAAAACTATTTCTACAGCATTATGGATATACAACTCTTACACTAATGAAGGGAAAATATCTGCAGGTTGAAATCTGTGACTAGGAATCTCTTCTATATCCAGGGTGGTGCACCGGCTGGTACCTGCGTGCCAGCTGCAGATTTATTGAAGCCTGTGTTGCCCAGCATTTGCTGTTGTATGAAAGTACTACCCATACGTCTGCCTGTATACTCACGCTCATGGCAGGCAGCCAGGCCAAACTTTTGTGCACCACCCTGTATTAGCAGTTTTCGATGCACAGTTTGGCCACACAAGTACTGTAGAGATGGTCAGATGCTAATAATTCCAGCTGCATTCAAATGTAATGCAAATTGTATACAGCTTGGGGAGAGGAGGCCAAATCCGTTACATTTCTTGCAGCTATTGACTGGCTTAATTAAAAGTTGGATACATTTTTTTTTTTGCAAGTTGGAATTATTTGTGTTTCATTGACTGCTCCCGCATGGTCAGGTTGTCCTCGTTGCTCCAGCACCATTGTAGCCCGTTCTAGCAGCTCTCCATATGTCGGTCAGGAGCCATGTGATCACTGTTAGCCAATCACGGTGACCACAGCGTAAAAATAGGAAAAGGCTGGCTCTGGTGGGCCAGAACCATCCAGTACTGAAAAGGCTAAAGAAAATTGTAAACCTAAACAATTCCTTTCAGTAACCTAGATCATCATCAGTTAATGAATAAGCATAGGGTACATCTGCTAAAGCTGGAAAGAAGGGCGCCATGGATGTCTTGGAAAGAAGGGCGTCGCCATAGGCGGTCATTATAAAAGATTTGCGGCAGTGTGCAGAAATCTGCGTGATAAAATAGTGGCTGTCAAGGTTTCCCACTATGCAGATTGTGGCTTTACATATATTTCTGCACATTGCCACAAATTGTGGCTTTGAGGCGGGGGAGGGGGTGGTGATTAAGGGTTAGGTGCCACCTGGGGGGTTAAAGCAGGATTGTCACCATAAAAATCAAATTTCAACAGCAACTGGTCTGAGTGTATTAAGTGATAAAGATGCAAATCCTGCATTCAACACTTTCAAAACTTTTTCTGCTGTTATGGTTTGGAGTTATCACATACTGCAGCAGCACTGGCCCTTTAATAGACAGTGCCAAACAGTTGCAAGCTGGGGGTTCTTTTTATCTATAATATATTCCTCCTCTTCCCTTTATTTCCCTGCCTAGCTGAAACACGATCCTCTGCTCACAGTTTACAAGCAAGGCTGAGGTGACTCAGCGATTGGAGGAGAAAAGAAAAAAAGTAAAAGGCAGAAATGACATCAGGATTTAGCTTCAAACTGTGGGCAAAAGACATGGTTCCCACCAGGAAAAGAATTCCCTTCATTTACTATATAACATTCACTGAAATAAAAACGTGGACAGTACAATACATGTGTTATGTAACTACAGGGTGGGCCATTTATATGGATACACCTTAATAAAATGGGAATGGTTGGTGAGATTAACTTCCTGTTTGTGGCACATTAGTATATGTAAGGGGTGAAACTTTTCAAGATGGGTGGTGACCATAGCGGCCATTTTGAAGTCGGTCATTTGAATCAAACTTTTGTTTTTTCAATAGGAAGAGGGTCACGTGACATCAAACTTATTGGGAATTTCACAAGAAAACAATGGTGTGCTTGGTTTTACAGTAACTTTATTCTTTCATGAGTTATTTACAAGTTTATCTTTGTTTACAGCCATTGACATGTCGCCGAGATTAACACGTGAGGAGCGGATAGAAATTATGTTGATGTCTGGTAAACGCAGTACCCGGGTCATTGCAGCAGATTTCAATGCAAGACACCCTACGAGACTACCCATCTCCCATACTACAGTTAGCAAACTGCTTGCCAAGTTTCGTGAAACTGGTTCAGTGTTGGATTTGCCAAAATGTGGACGCATGAAATCTGTCACTAATGAAGAAACATCAGTGGCTGCCCTAGCTTCATTCAGCAAGAGCCTACAGCGCAGCACTCGCCGCATGTCACTGGACAGTGGAACATCCCTTCGGCATAGGTAGAGGGATGGTTAAGGGTTAGGTATCAGTAGAGGGAGGGTTCAGGGTTAGGAATCTGTAGAGGAAGGGTTCTGTGTGAGAATAGGGTTAAAGTGAACCTCCGGACTAAAAATCTACTCAGCAGAACTGAAAAGGCTTGGTGTTTCTTTAACAGTTTTACAGCATCAGAACTTTGTTTTTCTTACCAAAGCATCATTTTTAGCTGCATTTTTAGCTAAGCTCCACCCATCAAAGAAAACTGCCCAGGCTTTTTTCCCTGATGCTGTGCAAAGCATGATGGGATTTACTATGTGGTTATTCACGTTGCCTAGCAACTGGGAGGGGTGATCAGTACACAGGACAGTTGGAACTGTGTCTCATGCTCCCTGTCACCTCCTTTCAACCAAAAAGATGGCTGCCCTCATGAAATCAAACATTCGCCTGTTCTTTTAAAACAGGGTGGGTAAGAGATTATATTATCTATCTATTTTAATTATCATAACTAATGTAACTTAATCACAGTATGTTTGTTTAGGCTGAAGGTCCTCTTTAAGTTATAGTAAAGTGTTGGTAAAGATTACAGGTATTTTACTATCGGAATGAAGTAGTAGAAAATTGGTAATTTTTCCAATATTCTACTAGCAGCAATCCCCTAAACCATTTTTTCCCCCCGAAGTACCCCTATTACACAAATGCTATCTGCCACAAGACATAAGCTAAAACACTGGGCAGAAGCAGAGCGAGAGAAATTTACCAGTGCAGTAACATTGTATGTGTTACTAGCTGTGAATAGTAGAGTATACTGCAGAAGCTGCAATAATCAAAAGACTGACACACCAAATAATCCCTTTACTGGCTTGTTTCTGTCTCTGTAGATAAAACCATGGTAACACATTCAAAACAGGGTTTGAAAACCCCACTATAGTGTATAGATCTGACCTAGTGGGATTGCTATTTTTATCAACAGAAGAAAAATATCAAGTATGTGTGTTCTGTGTGCATTCTGTTGCTTAGCCGTTAGGTGGCAGCAAAACACCAGCACAGTGAAAGCCATGTTCACGCCAACTTTTTAATTTGACATTATGGTGATTATTCATTTTGAAAACTTGTTAAAAAATATCTCCCATCTGGATAATGAACAAAACTGTAAAACCTCACAAGTTTCAAGTTTCTGTGAGTAGCTGTCTTCATTTAGAAAGATTCTGACAGCCCCAAAGAAAGTGAAAATAAGTGGAAAAAAATATGAAGTAAGTAGGTTCTCAACTAGGCAAGATAATTTACAAAGCCAGTGCACAGCTCTGCGTAAATAAACAGATCTTCAGTCGAATAAAGAGTATTTAGGTAAAAAGCAGCAGTAATATAAAGTTATCATAAAGAAGAAGCACAGTTCGTGTTTAAAATTAAATTCAACTCATGTTAATAATTTTCTGTAAACACACATCAGTGCTGCACAAATGTTTCTGCAATTAATGTTATTAAACATTGCCTTTCTATTTGAACTTACAGCCAGTAATGATTTTCCAAAGCTGACTATAAGCCCAAGCTGCTCAGTTATGTGCCCGTGCAGCCTGTTCTGTTCTATGGAGAGGCCAGAGGGTAAGACTAACATGATGTTCCCTGCTAAGGGGAATACAACAGTGACAGGCAAACATTCTGAAGCTTAGCAGATTGAAAGGAAGGCCACCAATATCCACGCTGAAGATATTCAATCACACCAGATTATTTCAGATGACAAGACTCTAAAGGTGTCCATCCCATACAGCCGTGATTGTACAATTTTACCAAATCTATGTAATAGAAGTGTAAACTGAGGGGTTATACAGTAAGGTCCATAAATATTCGGACCTCAACACAATTCTAACATTTTGGCTCTATACACAACCACAATGCATTTAAAATGAAACAAACATGATGTGCTTTAACTGCAGACTCTCAGCTTTAATTTGAAGGTATTTACATCCAAATCAAGTGAACAGTGTAGGAATTACAACAGTTTGCATGCCTCCCACTTGATAAGGAAGCAAAAGTAATGGGACAGAATAATAATCATAAATCAAACTTTCCGGTTTTAATACTTGGTTGCAGACAATTACAGTCTGTAGTCTGGAATGCATAGACATCACCAGGCGCTGGGTTTCCTTGTGATGCTCTGCCAGGCCTTTACTGCAACTGTCTTCATTTCCTGCTAGTTCTTGGGGCATTTTCCCTTCAGTTTCTGTCTTCAGCAAGTGAAATGCATGCTCAATTGGATTCAGGTCAAGTGATTGACTTGGCCATTGCATAACATTCCACTTCTTTCCCTTCAAAAACTCTTGGTTGCTTTTGCAGTATGCTTTGGGTCATTGTCCATCTGCACTGTGAAGCACCTTCCAATGAGTTCTGAAGCATTCGGCTGAATATGAGCAGATAACATTGCCCGAAACACTTCTGAATTCACCCTGCTGCTTTTGTCAGCAGTCACATCTTCAATAAACAGAGAACCAGTTCTATTTGCAGCCATACATGCCCATGCCATGACACTACCATCACCATGCTTCACTGATGCGATGGTATGCTTTAGGATCATGGGCAGTTCCTTTCCTTCTTTTCCATAGTCTTCTCTTTCCATCACTCTGGTACAAGTTAATCTTGGTCTCATCTGTCCATAGGATGTTGTTCTAGAATTGTGAAGGCTTTTTTAGATGTTTGGCAAACTCTAATCTGCCTTTTTAATTTTTGAGGCTCATCAATGGTTTACATCTTGTGATGAACCCTCTGTATTCACTCTAGTGAGGTCTTCTCTTAATTGTTGACTTTGGCACACATACACCTACCTCCTGAAGAGTGTTCTTGATCTGGCCAACTGCTGTGAAGGGTGTTTTCTTCACTAGGGAAATAATTCTTCAGTCATCCACCATGGTTATTTTCTGTGGTCTTCCGAGTCTTTTGGTGTTGCTGAGCTCACCAATGTGTTCCTTCTTTTTAAGAATTTTCCAATGTGCACATCTGCCATGCTGCACATGGTGACATTTTTACTGCTGGCAGGTGAGGACACTGGAAGGAGATGCTGCTTTTTTTGGCAGTTGGATACAGCTGTTTCCCACAATGCAACACAATGATGTCAGGACCTCAGAGCTGACATCACACTGTGGGAGGGGTTTCACCACAAACTCAGCCATACAGAGCTCCCTGATGATCCGTTTGAGAAAAGGAAAAGATTTCTCATGGGAAAGGGGGTATCAGCTACTGATTGGGATGAAGTTAAATTCTTGGTTACGGTTTCTCTTTAACTTTAGAATTCTGTAGTTATTTTAAGAATTTAAATGTTATCTCTCCTTCACTTAAAGAGTACCTAAATTATAAATTACAGTTTGCAGGATGCTGGGGGATTGATTTCATAACTCCACCCCTCATGCCCATGTGATCTAATCTAGGCAGACAGACAGACAGACATCTGAAATAAGAATTATAGCAGACAGACATAAGATAGGCAGCAGTTTGCCTGTGTCTGTTCTCTCCTACACACTGTGAAAAGAGAAATAATTTGATCCAGGCAGACAGAAAGCAGGAGAGGGAGGGACAGGGAGTTAACCAGGCTAAAGAGGTGGGCACAATGCTGTCAGCTTCAGGAGGAATAAGGAAGTGCTGCTACAGGTATAAATGTGAGTCTGTTCTATCCAATATGATGTACTAGATGTAAACTTTATACAGTATGTTCATCTAACTCTACACAGTGCATAGACTACATATATGTATTGCCATTCAGAACTTTTTTTTGGCTGGAGGTGGTCTTTAAAGACAGAAGAGTTAACTTTAGGTTTGCCTAAGTTAATTGTTTAGTGAATACTACATGCCTTATCACCATGGTGATAACTCTAGAAACAGCTTAGAAATGTTATTAACCACTTCGGTACCAGCAGCCTCTGCCCCTTTAAGGACCAGAGGCTGCTGGTACACTAAAACGGCGCATACCGACGAATAGCCGCAAAAAATCCGTTGCTCCCGCCGGTCACCCTGCTCGGTCCCCGTCTCTATGACGGCAGAGCGCTGTGCGCTGGTCAGGAGCCGCTTGGCTTACAGTAATGGGATTGGGTTACAGTAATGACAGGGCTAGGAGCCAATGAAAACGGCTCCTGCCCAGCTCACAGTGCTCTGCCGTCATAGAGGCGGCAGGGCAGCACATTGCGGCAGGGACAGATCGGTAGGAACGCGCGGTGAATGGGACGTAGTTTACATCTGGTCAGAACCGCAGCGCCACCCGCACGACGTAGATTTCTACTGCGTCGGTCCGAAATTGGTTAAAGACAGGAGATAAGCTTAGTTAATTGAGGCCAATGTCAAAAACACCTGATCCGCTGCAGACTTGATCAGGGTCTATAGCTAAAAGTATTTGAGGAAGAGGATCAGCATGACTGCCAGGCAACGTATATTGCTTAAAAGGAAATTCATATGGGGCCTCCATATACCTCTTGTTACAGTTATCCTTTAAGCAAGAAGGCGGGTACTTGGCTACTGATAGGTACTTTGTGAGGAAAGTGCTTGGTTAGGGACCATGGATGGGGAAAAAAACATCCATCTGTTGGAATCAATTTTTACAGACTCTGGGCACAGCATCAATATACTGGAGCAGCATACAGAAAGGCCAGGCATGGTTTGTGTCTGTGTGCCCCTGTAGGTTGGCTCTCATAATTGCATTTGGTACCAAAAACCACTTGACATCCTATCATTCTGCAGCAAAATGTATCATTTGAAAACGTAGGTGATCACCTTTGAAACATGAATTTAGAAAAAATGCAAATATTGTCAAATGAACCTTTGTGGAGAATATGCTTCTCCAATTAACAGTCATACCACTGTATGTTCCTTTAAGATAACTATTCCCCTAGATAGTAGATACATGGAGTAGAACGTATCCTTCAGCAAGCTGTTCCCTGCCACCTGCTCACGGCTTTAATTACAAAATGCATCTATTTTCTAAACTAAGGTGTCATCCATGGTGGCTCAGTGTTTTTGTCATTTTGTTTCTTCAACAGCAACCTACTGGGGATATGTTTAGCTAGAAACAAAAAGAATACACAGTTTGAGTGCCAAGACAAGAATTGGCACAGAACATTCAGTGTGACAGACCATTTACTGCAAATAAACTGTCACCAACAAACAAAAAAACAACATTTACATGTAACATTCCACAAGAGTCATGAGACTCCCCAGTTACTGGAAATTTCCACATTATAAAATAGGTTCAAACATTGTCACAATATTACTACTTACTCAGTCAGTAGCCAGGCATTATGAACTGTCTCCTTTTCCCGTGCTAGTATCTGACTGGATAAATCGTCTACTGCTTGTTGAAATGCTCCTGGCTAAATAAGAAAGGCAAATTAAGTGAAAGGACATTCATGTGGTAAATAAATAAAAACAAACATAATACAAGTATATATATGTAATTATTATTTTTTCAATCAAATATTTTATTTAGTTCTGACTTTTTTCTTAGCACTGTACAGAGTGCATAGTCCTGTGACCAACTACCCCTCAGAGAAGCACATGTGATCTCTACCATATTTGCCACAGTCATAAGTCTCTATCATAGCCCAAGGCCAATATGGGGTGAACCATTTGTTTTTAGGATCTGGGGGGAAACCGGAATACCCAAAGGAGAAACAAAAGGTAAACTCAAACTCCAAAAAATTGCACTGGATCTATGTCGTGTGGTTCAATTTATCTGCAAGAAGGATGTGCACAAATGAAAAAATAATAATACAAAATATAGAGACTTTGCAGCATGGCCCACTTCTCTGTGCTTATTATGACTAATGTATATTTACTACTTCTTGCTATACTGCCCTGAGAAGATCACAGGAGTTAACGTGTAATGAAAGGAAAGTCACATGCTGACTAAGCAAAGCAATTTCCTACCAGACCAAAATAAAAATAAAAGTACATGCCACACAGGCAGATAGTCAGCGGGTTTGTTTTCAATTTGTACTGTGCACAAACAGGAATTTTGATTCTGGAGCAGCGAGCAGACAGATCGCAGACAGACAGCAGTAGGTGATGGGTCTGTATGAGAAATAACGCCCATCCTTGTCAAATCAACTCGTCCAAATCTTGGTTTAGCAGGAATCCTTCATGTTTGTCACTAGCAAGCTCTCTATTGATAAACCACTATACAGCAAAGTCCCCAGTATCCGGCACCAGCAGGGATCGCCTGATGCCAGATACATGTGCTTGCAGGTTGCTTGAGCAACTGGCTGTAACGCACAACCCACCTCTAAATACTCAGCAAGCCTCCAGCGACTTCTTGCAGCCTTCCTCTTGCTCCTAGCGGCTTTTCAGCTTGTCGCCTGACCTGCATCGGGTCATGTGATATACAGAGAGCTGTGCACTGATGCAGGAAGCCACCAGGAGCCCTCTGTGAGCAAGAAGAAGGCTGCAAGATGTCACTGGAGGCTTAGTAAGCCTGTAAAAGGCTGCCCGAAACAAAGTCCCAGTTATCCCCTCAGGTATGCAGGTTAGTTGAGACTTCCGGTGGCAGGCTTGATTCATGCAAGGCAATATTCACGTCTAATCTGATAAATGATCCAATCAATTAGGTGGATTGTCCACAGACTTGGAGTGAACTCTTCTGCAAACCCAGACAAAAAAACTATTGTTTTAAAAATTGTTCAGCGATGGTATGCATCGATAAATACTGATCAATAAATATTGATTGTTTGTGCATATGTTGCAAGGTGTAGGTTCACAAACCAATTAATGTAATGTGTAAGGAACATAAATCTGCCAGTGTCCAACAAAAGGCTGGACAGGAAGAGCCATCATACACATGTGTATGCTTATTCTGCATCCCGGTCTGTGCAATAAGCAATCAGGAAATGAAATCAGAATGATCAATTGCCTGAGAGGTTGTCTGCAGCTCTACCCATGTGTATAAGGTGCAAAGACATATCTGCACCAGTTGCAGATTGATTGCATCTGCAACTGGTGCAAGGACAACAAACTTACGGCAAAGGCTGTCGAACCGATTGTGGACTTCAGGAAACTCCTTTCCACCCTCTACCCAGTCTTCATTGATGAGTCTGAGGTCTCCAGAGTACCATACATTCGGTTCCTTGGCACAACCAACAACCTAAGATGGCGCAGCAGAGGGTAGTCTTCCTGTGCCAACTGAAAAAGACCTGCTTTAACACTGCTACCACCAAATCCATCCTCTGCTCCTCTGTCATCATCTGGTATGCAAGCGCAACCACCACTGACAAGTACAAAACTCCAAAGAGTGATTAATGCAGCGGAAAAGATAATTGATGCTACCCTGCCACTGCTATACCTCCTCCACTCTACTAGAATGAAGACGAGGCACACCAGGATTTCACATGATCCCCTCCCACCCAGGCATTCACTTTTTCAAGCCCATCCCATCGGGCTGCTGTTAAAGATCCATCCCCTCCCGAACCTACAGGCGCTGGAGCACCTTACTCCCCCAGGCGTTCCTCCTACTTAACTCTAGCCCCCCACCAGGTCTGCCCTCCTACAACACCCTAGCCCCTTGGACAGCACCCTTCCCTAGCAGCCCACTCCAAACTTCCAAGCTTAACATTTGTCTCTATATTGTAAATAGTGGCGTAGCTAAGGAGCTGTGGGCCCTGATGCAAGTTTTACAATGGGGCCCCCCAAGCACTCTATACATAGCAATTGATACGGTGCACCAAAACCTGCCAATGGCAACTACAGTGTCAGAGGTGCAAGAAGGGGATGGGGAGCAGTTTGTTAATAATTACCACTATTCAAAGTATCTATAGAAGTGATTATTATGAGCACAGGACCAATAGAGAGCTAATACTGTAGATGAGGGAGGGCCCTTCGGGGCCCCTCTGGCCCAAGGCCCCCGATGCGGTCGCAACCTCTGCAACCCCTATTGCTACGTCCCTGGTTGTAAATGAATGCTTCCCATGCTCGTATCAATATAATCTCTCTGTGTAAACACTATGGGCTTGATTCACTATGCGGTGCTAACCTACTTAGCATGTCTAAAGTCTTTAGGCGCGCTAACCAGGGTGCTAAGTAGGTTAGCACCGGTTTTCTCAATCACATCGCGCGCTAAGTACCGCGCGCAAAGTTTTACGCGCGCAAAGTCCTATGCGTGCTCCAAGTCCCATAGGCTTTAATGGCCACTTCGCGTGGAGCGCCCTGCGCTCTGTGCAGTGCGCGCGTAAAGTTTTGTGCGCATAAAGTTTTGCGCGTGTAAAGTTTTGTGCGCGAAAAGCTTGTTTAGACGTGCTAAGGGGTGTTTCACAGGCGTGCAAACAGTTAGCACCGCTTTGTGAATCAAGCCCTATGTCTGTCGTGTCCTACTGCTATTGCCATGTATACCACAAATAATTCTGGATGTGTCAATCAACGTACTTGGCAAATAAAGGCGATTCTGAGATTTCTGTAATGATTTCTCAGGCCACTGCTTTAGAGCTCTGCACATTTTATAGTTAAATTTCCCCAGCTTTGCCCTCAACCATTACTGACAGCCAGAGATCGCAAGTAGCGGCCACTAACCAATTTAAAAAAATGCCAATCTGTGCCACAAGTGGCAAACGGTAAAAAAAAATAAAGAAACCAGTTAAGGCGGTAAACTATTTTGATGATCTACAAAGTGTTTCCACTGATCACCAGTATACACTACAAATGCTGACTGCATTAAAGGACACCTGAACTGAGAGGGATATGTGGGCTGCTATATTTATTTCCTTCTAAACAATACCAATTGCCTGGCTGTCTTGCTGATCCACTGCCTCTAATACTTTTAGCCAAAGACCCGGAACAAGCATATGCAGATCAGATGTTTCTGACAAAAAAATGTCAAGATTTTCTGCATGCTTGTTTCAGATGTGTGATTAAGACTTTACTGAGGCCAAAGATCAGCAGGACTGCCAGGCAACCGATATAGTTTAAAAGGAAATAACTATAGCAGCCTCCATATACCTCTCGCTCCAGGTTCCCATTAAGTGTCGGTTACTGGTAATAATTGTCAGCAATGTAACATCTTTTACTAGAAACTTGATATCCCTCAAAAACAATGATCATTTACGCTCTTTATGAATATGGTGATCTGCAGATCTCCACTAATGTCACACGCTTTCTGCAGAAATTTCCATTCCATAAATAGGCTCATTTAACAATGCCTTCTTTTTACTCAGCATTGTCCCATCCCACCCACAACATTTTCTAACATGTAATGTCTTTAAATTGCTTGGCGTTCAAGAACACATTTGTCATGTGATTAGAAGTGTGACTTCATCCATAGCGCTGGGAGAGTGCAGTGTTTCTTATGTAAACAAAGGCAGCACTGTATTACTGTCCTCTGGGCTGGAGGTAAAGACAAGTACAGCAAAAATAGTTTCCAGTGTTACATGCATAACGTGCCTATATGTAAATTCCAAATCCTAGTTCTGCTGAGATCGTCTTTAATATAACAGGAAGTGTATAAGATGGACAGGAGCAGGTTAATGATGTGGGTCACTGCTTACAAAGTATATGCAAAAGGAGAGCATTCTTTTTATAACCAGGTGCTCTCGGGCTAAATGTTAATTAAACAAGGCCATTCAACAGAGTTTCTGTAGCCTTCATGAAACCTGAACGTGCCATAAAGAATTGTGAGCTGCATCCGGATCAGACAGCTTCATTATAAAATACTTCCTGACTTTTTCTAATAATGGAAATGGGGCAACATTTTACACATAATGATATATTAGTGTTAAATATTATAGTGTAAAATATTTACGCAAAGGCATAACGGACATCACATACGCATGCCTGCTGACTATGAAGAATTCATTTAGCAAAAAATATTCAGATGCCAGCATATGCTGAAATGATCAAAAAAAAATACAATATGGGAGACCTCAGTTAACAAGTGTAAAAACTGCTAGCAGTCACATCATAAACATATTTAGCCCAACATTCACTCCATACCTATTTACTATTTCCCCCCTCATCTCTGACTAACCTTGCCATGAAACCTTTGTGTCCACTAGTCTCCCATAAAAGCAATTCTGAGTTACTGTAATCCTTAAAGAGACACTGACGCGGAAAAAAAAAATATGATATAGTGAATTGGTTGTGTACTATGAATAATTACTAGAAGATTAGCAGCAAAGAAAATATTCTCATACTTTTATTTTCAGGTATACAGTGTTTTTTCTAACATTGCATCATTCTATAATATGTGCACATTACACAACACTCAGCATTCAAAATGAGTCTTTCAGAGCAGTCTGTGAAGTAATGACCTCTCCTCTAGCAGAGGAAAAGTAAATAGTCCAGGAACAGTTGAGATAATAAAAGTCAGATAACAGCCCTCTCCATGACTAACTTAGTCTGATAGCTTAATGGCTTGTTTGCATAGAGATAACAACTGGAGTTTCTCAACTCTTCCTGTACTGGAAACAATTACTGATGTATCTGATCTTAATGTTTTATTTCTTAGCTGTGCTACACATACAAATCATAATATCATATTTTTTTTTTCGCTTCAGTGTCTCTTTAACTATTGTAAAGTCCAACTCCCCCCCCCCCCCCCCCCCCCAATGCCAAACCCTAACTTAACTGTTTACCAAAGCATACAGTATGTCCTCCGATACGAAAAAACAAACAAAAAACTAACAGACCGGTATGCCCCAAATACAAAGGTTAGGTAATTCCCCACCCCGATACAAAAAAAAAAAAGGTTAAGTAGCCATGTGCCTGCAGGTATTCATTATAGGTAGCCATGTCGAGAGCTCAACAGATAGTAATATTAGGTAACCATGTGTGCTTCCCAGATTGTAGTATGATGTAGCTACATGACAGCTATGTGTGCCCACAGACAGCAGTATTGGATAGCGATATGGGCCCCCATGGAGAAATATTAGGCACCCCAGATTTCTCCCATTAGCAGTATTAGGTAGCCATAAAAGCCCCACAAATAAATTAGGCAGCTATGTGTTACCCCCAGACAGTAGTTTTAGGTAGCCATGTGTGCCCAGTTAGACAAAAGAATTAAGCAGCTCTGGGTGCCCCTTCAGTTTTCTCTCCCCCCATGCAGAGTAAATAGTAAAAGTGTGGTTGCATTCAATCACCTGTTCTGTTGCCACCAGCTGACGAGAGCTCGTGGGTAATGATGGTCATGGCAAGGAGAACTCAAGGAGAAGCATGTGATCAGTTTGGTCAGGTGATAGATATGCAAGTCTATGATTTGCTAGTCATTATGTGCTAAAGCAGGATGTGATAACAGTGAATAAGAGCTTTGCTAATCTATCAGCTTATCAAACAAAACACATGCTTCTCCATGAGTTCTTCTAGACATGACCATCACTACTTGTGGGCCTCCTGTGACTCTACACTGGTGCAATATCACTGTTTTACACGGACTGGAAGTATGTACAAATTAATATCACATGGCAGTGGGTGACATGGGCAGAGAAGAAGCTGCAAAGAAGCCATGGAGATGGGATGTACTGACCAGAGAGGAAAGAGGGATACCAGCCAGACAAGTTGATTACCTTGCCAGCAAGCTTCACTCATCAATCTGTATTTTTACTGCAGGCCTCACTGAGAACTTGATTACAGGCCCCCGAGGAATGAGGAAACTGCCTCGGTTGCCTTGTGGGTAATCCGGCCCTGGTCAGAAGCACATGAGTCATTTGGTGTGGAATGCCCTACACCACATGCTTACTGAGCAAGCTTGCTAAGCTGGGTAGTTCTGGGGCCTTGGATCAGTTCTGCTCAGCACAAAAGCCTCATTGGACACAGAACTCCGAGTAAAAATGGGTCAAAAAAGGTCACAGAGTTTAATATGACACCTAAGAAGCTTAGTAATTTGTTAACATTTAAAACTGACACTTAGTAGAGCTCATTCCCATAATGATGGCACGGCACGTGATACTAATATTCTTATTAAGCAATTAATCTGAAGCCAAAAACACGTTCCTTCCTATATGACCATGTATGACATGATTTCTGTAGCATGTTGCTCTGAGAGCTTCTTGCCTACAGTACTGTAACTGGAGTGGCAAGACTTTATCTCTCAATCTCTCACTGTTCACATGCTAAACTGGAATGGGAGTGGAGTTGTGGGTGGAATAGGTAAATATTGCTGACATCTCTGTGAGAGCATCCACAGTATGGAAGTCACACACTATGGTACATGAGACAGATTTGCCAACTGCAGATTGAGATATAATCAAGCTCTTACTCTACAGTTGAGAAGCAGCAATACAACAGTATAACACATGCATAAGACCATTTCCTACAGGTGCAACTGGTTTCATTTGCAAGTGCAATGATGATCTTTTGGAAGGTTTTGTAAAACTGTCACAGTCAGCTGCCCAGAACTGCAAAAAAAATGAGAAGTTTGTTTTTCACTCTATAAATGCCAGCATATGTCAGAGCCTTGATTGATAAATCCCCCAGTGAATGAGACAAGATATATTCACACCTGGGTGCCTTCCAGAGCCCTGAGCATGTGACTGTGTGGAGGGGGGTGGGGGGGGGGGGGGGGGGGGAGTCGTGCGGATATAATTTACAGCAATCCGCATCTCATGCAGGATTTAAAGGGACTGATCACAAATGAGACATTACAGACTGCACTTTCTAAAGGTTCATTAGGATGAACATGTGATAACTTTAGTTTAGTAAAACAGTAAAGTATTCTTAAAGCTAATGGGAAACTAAAAAAACAAACAAACAGATCCTTACCTAAGGAGAAGGGAGGTTCTGGGTCCTATAGAGCCTTCCCGTTCCTCTCTCGGTCCCCTTGTTGCAGTGCTGGCTCCCCCATTTGAATCCCCCACTGAAGGAGGCTTCGGAAGTCTTCTGGAGCCCAAGTTCCTCCGAAGATGGGCGGCTCTGTTCTGCAAATACGTGAATGCGAGAGAGCGTGCTCACACAGGCGCAGTACGGAGCCACCTGTCTCCGGGAACACTCGGGCTCCCGAATCCTCCTGCGGCGGCAGAGAGCAGTATTTGACCGACTGGTCGAATATTGCTACAGGGGGAGCCAGCGCTGCAATGATGGATCCGTGGATCCTCCTTTTCTTTTTTTTCAGGTTCCAAGAGTCTTTGTAACACTAACAAGTTGGCTTACATGATCACTGCCATTTATAGGATGTCTGAGCTTTTTTATGTATGTAGTAACATACGACTGTAAAAGTTGGACTATAAATAAAGCCATGCTTAGAGAAATTGATGCGTTTAAATTGTGGGCGTTAGGAAAGCTACTGAGAGTACCCTGGACTGCTAGAAGATCTAACCAACACTTAAAGAGAGTCTGAAGCGAGAATAAATCTCGCTTCAGACCTCATAGTCAGCAGAGGCATGTGTGCCCCTGCTAAAACGCCGCTATCCCGCGGCTAAACGGGGGTCCCTTACCCCCCGAAATCCCCTCCGAGCAGCGGGGGATCTCTTCCGAATTGAGGCAGGGCTAATGGCCGCAGCCCTGCCTCACGCGCGTCTGTCAGCGCGTATCTCCGCCTCTCCCCCGCCCCTTTCAGTCTTCCTTCGCTGAGAGGGGCGGGGGAGAGGCGGCGATGCGCCGCTGATAGACGGCACTGAGAGGCAGGGCTGCAGCCGTTAGCCCTGCCGCAAGAGCAGCAAAATCTACGACCAAGTTGGTCCTAGATTTTTGCAGGGGGGGGGGGGTCAGGGACCCTCGTTTAGCCGCGGGATAGCGGCATTTTAGCAGGGGCACGCATGCCCCTGCTGACTATGAGACAAGAAGCGAGATTTATTCTCGATTCAGTGTCTCTTTAAAGAAATAAGGACAGAGTGTTCACTAGAAGGGCTGATAGTACTCTAAAAACTCAAATACTTTGGTCACATATTGAGAAGATTCTTTGGAGAAATCTCTGGCGTTCAAAAGTACATATGGTCACAAAGAGCCTGAGTCCACTAAAAGAATGGGGAGAGAGGAGGAGGGGGAGAGAGAGAGATGTATATATGTCATTATAGCAGAAACATGTTCCACACAAAAGTTCCTTGCCTGTGTCACTCCTAAAAGCAGAGAAGGCACCCATATAGCGTGAAAGCAGAGAAGGCACACATGTAGCTTGAAAGCAGAGAAGGCACCCGTGTAGCCTGCAAGCAGAGAAGGCACACATGTAGCTTGAAAGCAGAGAAGGTACCCATGTAGTCTGCAAGCAGAGAAGGCAAACATGTAGCTTGAAAGCAGACAAGGCACCCATGGGGCAGCACGGTGGCGTAGTGGTTAGCTCTCTCGCCTTGCAGCGCTGGGTCCCTGGTTCGAATCCCAGCCAAGGCACTATCTGCAAAGAGTTTGTATGTTCTCTCCGTGTCTGAGTGGGTTTTCTCCGGGCACTCCGGTTTCCTCCCACATTCCAAAAACATACGGATAAGTTAATTGGCTACCCCTAAAAAAATTGGCCCTAGACTACAGTACTTACACTACATAATATAGACATATGGCAATGGTAGGGATTAGATTGTGAGCTCCTTTGAGGGACAGTTAGTGACAAGATATATATATACATTGTACAGCGCTGCGTGATATGTCAGCGCTATAAAAATACTAAATAATAATAAAATAATAATAATGTAGTTTGCTAGCAGAGAAGGCACCAATGCAGTTTGCAAGCAGAGAAGGCACCCATGCAGTTTGCAAGCAGAGAAGGCACCCATGTAGTTTGCAACCTTATAATGCACCCATGTAGTCTGCGAGCAGAGAAGGCACCCATGTAGCTTGAAAGCAGAGGATTCAGCCATGTAGTTTACAAGCAGAGAAGGCACCCATGTAGTTTGCAAGGAAAGAATGCAGCCATGTGGTTTTGCAAGCAGAAAATTCACCAATGCAGCCATTCAGTTTTCATACCAACAATTAAAGCAGTCAAGTGACTAGCCCCTGCTCGCTAGAGCGGACCCGGTCTAACTCAGCCATTTCTGCCAGAGCCCGGGGGAAACTTGTACTGCGCCTGTGCAGGAGTACAGATTGTAAATATAGTCTCATGCTGCAGCCCCTACATGTTTGTCGGTTAATTTTTGGGGGCTGCTAGCGCTGGATCCCAGAGGCTGAAGAGGACGGGGGAAGCTTCATTAGGATCAAGAGGCTTTCCCCTCCTGAGATAAGTCCCCTCCAAAAGGTTCTTTTTTTCCCCCCACAGGTACACTTTAAGTAAGCAATAAATGGTATCATTCTGATTCAAAACGTCCTAATTATAAAATGTGTGAGTGTTAACTATCACAAAAAAATGACTGTGAGAGAAGGTAAAATGAATCCCATAATTTAACGGTATCTTGCCCAGTGTATATTTAGTGATGTAGTAACTCCAATACTATGGCTCAGTATGGTACTGGTACAATAAGCTTACCCTGGCAACAAAGAACTTTCTCATTAGATACTGTTTGTTCATCAGAGGAGATGCCATATTCTGTGGCTGGCGGTTTTCCTCCAGGGTTGCTTTTTTCTCTGGGTCCAGGATGGCACCACTTGCAGCAGGGGTGTGAGCTTCCAGTTCCACTGGACGGAACTCATCACCTGGAGCACTCTGTGCCATGCTGCAAACCTGAAAAGACAGAACAAGACGTATATGTAGCTAAAAGTACAGCAAAACATTTACAAAACAAAAGTAAACACCAGGGTGTAACCCCTACAGTGAGGCTGAACAAAAGCGCTATGCCAGTACATTGCATCAGCCTGCATTCTGATTACTTTTCTCAGAGGACTGTGCAATAATCTTTTTATTTGTACAGCATTTGTATCTAACAGCAGTTTCTTGATGGATTGGCTTTCAGGAGGACTCTTTTTCTCAGAACAAAAGTCTCATATGTAATCTATTAAAAATATTAGAAGTATTAAAGTAGACCTGAACTCTTGCACTGGACAGAAGGAAAACAGAGAAATGCAGCCTGTATATATTTAGAGAGTTTAGCCTCTTGAATTCCCCCTCATCTGTGACGAATCACAAGTAATTTGATCTCAGCTGAGATCAAGCACCAGCAGGGCAGCTAATTGATAAACACAGGATGTTTATGTAACTGCTTCCATGAAAGCAGGAAGTAGATACACTGCAGATTTATTGCAGGGTTTATATCAGATGTAACAAAGAAACCTTTTTCTTTAAAAGGAACCTAAACCGAGTAAAACGATTTAAAATAAATATGATGTTCCTGCAAATGAATATTACTTACCTCACCGTTTTTCTTATAAGCTCACCATTTTCTTCTTACAATGATTCCTTCCAGTTGTGCCATGATTTTGTCAGAACTGAAATATGCCAACTGATTTTTTTTTTCTATTTTTTTTTTTAGCTTGTTTTGGCTCCTGTTGCATGCAACAGGAGTCCCGGGTAAGAAAGGCTAGTAGCCCCGTGCACGGAAAAAGCGTGAGTGCCCTAAAGCACCCCCACAAAACGTGCACGAGTAGCCACGGGCCCCACAATACAGCAGGGCCCTTCCGGTGCTCCCCGAAGGGAACTTATCCCCCTTTGCCATCGGCGCAGGGGGTACTAAGCATCCTCCAACCCGAGAGTCGGAGGACACTGGCGGTATCCTCCAACCCCCGAAGGGCTGGAGGACCCTGGACTGCCCTGTGGTTGCCCACAGGGCCTGGGCCACGTGGCCATCCACATGGTCCGTGGCTTCCCCGAGAGGGAGCCAGGTGGGAACCGAAGTCCCCTGGGGACAAGTCCCCGGTGCCAGCAAGCTGGCCCCGACCTTGCGGCCGGAGTGATAAAAATTCCGTACTCTCCCTAGCCAAAAGGCCGGGGAGCTGCGTTAGTTGGCTATGCATATGGGCAGTACAGACCAAAGCACCCTACTTCCACCTGAGATCTGCCACATCTCAGGTTTTTTCAGGTGCACCTGGAGCGCCACTTCCAGGGGCAGTACGCCTAAGCAAAGCCCTCAGCCATTCAGCCTCGACCATGGTATAGATCCATTTAATCAGCCTCTGGGAATTACGACCAGGAAGGACACCCTGCCACAGTGCCATCCCTCCAGGTCCCCCCAAAAAACCTCAAGAACAGATACTACACTTGATCTTAGCCAAAAGGCCGAGAATATGCCAACTGATGAGCAAGGTAAATTCCATGTTTCCCTATGGCTCACGTGGGTGGTTTTACAGTTTAACAGTGTGCTGGACAGGAAGCTGTTATGGGTTAATGGTCATTTTCAAAATGGAGGACGGAGAATTCCATTGACCGCAGTGGACAAACATGAGAGGAGAAAGAGATTGATGAGTAGACTACATAGGAGGTAAGTATAACGTGTAGGTTTATTTTGACTTTTACATTTTCAGTTCAGGTTTGCTTTAAAGGTTAGTATGTTGTTGCTTATCTTTTAGAGCAGAGAGGAAGTTCTGAGATCAGGTCCGCTTTAAGTGGGGTAGAAGTTAAAGAGCAGGAAAGGTGATCATAAAAACGTACGATAGCGATGAAGCTAAAGTCAATACTGATTTCTACTTGCAGTGTAGCGAACAAAGACTATCATCTTCAGCTCTATAGATTTGGTTCTGAAAATGTGGTTTTGGATCTCTGCAGGACCAGAAAATCTTTGAAATGAAGATGGTAATATTGTGTAGTGCAAGTCAAATAGGACTCAACACTGACAATGATATAGGAATCGAAGGCGACACAGGATTTGTCGGATTCTAATTGCAGAAATGGTGTAGTAAGATTCGAATCTTTAAATCCTGAATCTTTGTAAAGATTTGAGAATTCTAGGTCCAACCTCTACTTGGAATGTTTCGGCTTCTGCTGAAGAATGTATTGAGCTGTGAATATGATGGAGAGAAGTGTCCCTGCTGTGCTGCACACATAGCAGCAGGGTTCATTGAAAGAAGACACAGTAGTTCTAGGCTATCTCAGAGGTCAGTGAAAAGAGGACAGGACTTAACCCTTCATAGGCACACGGTGTTACAACTACTGAAACCACAAGCCTTCTTTTATAATTATTTGTGATTACTTTGATCACATGTGGTGCATATTCATTGAAGTGGAAATGCAGTATAAAATCATGTTAACTATTGCTACAATAAACGGTGTTCTCCCCCAAGAAAATTTCCAGCCGAGTGGCATGAAAAAGTAGCCGGGTGGGGCATGAGGAGGAATGCAGGATTAGCGCAACTATGCTTACAGCATAGAAGGAGGAGAACCAATGACCACCGAATGCTCACCAAAATTAGCTGGATGGAGCACCCGGCTAAAAGAGCCTGGAGAGAACACTAAATAAAGAACGATCTCATAAAACGTAAATATGTTTTATCTAAGTTACAGTTGCATCCTAGAGCACCTTTATGGATTTTCCTCATATGACTATATTCAGAGTACTGTGAGTGGCTTATACACACGAGAACATTTGTTTTTCTTACTTTGTACAGTGCCACAGAATATGCTAGCGCTTTATAAATGAACAACAGTAGCAATGATTAATCATGAACAACTAGTTTACTAGCCTCATCACAGAGCTGAAATATCAGCACTGAGTGCAGCTTAGAGTGGAGTTGATATGGGCAAAAGATTGGTGTTTTGGCATGCAATCTACTGCTTGAATTTTCACACGCATGTAGCCAGAAAAACTGTGCAACCTCAACCCAAAGGTGTAAGCCTTATGCTGGGAATACACAGGTTGATTCTGAGCTGATAAGATGGCTCGATAGATAATTTCCGACATGTCCGATCACTGTTCAATCGTTTTGCCTCTCGATTTCTCATTGAAGTGAATTGAAAAAAAGATAAGAAAAACGAGCGGAGGATATGAGAATCGAGCGGGCAAAATGATCGGGCGCAGAATCGAGCGCCAGAGTCGACCCGTGTATTCCCAGCATTAAATATGCATGAGAGGACAGAGGCAAGACAATGAGTATGATGGCATTATAAATGGATGTCAGGAGTGGTAATTGAAGGGTGAATGTGCTGCTTATTAAATCATTAACCAACATTTTTATGACCACCTTCACGATTCCACATTACCCCGCCCGTGCCCCTCAAAACCCCTTATCTAGCACACTGCTCTTTGCTCTTGGTTAATTTTTTCTTTTCAAAATCTGGGAAAACACAAAACCTATGAAAAACAGTATACTTGCCTAATGAAATCGAGGTTTGTGCTGTGGATCCCTGCATCCATATTTCTGGCACCATGAAAGTGGCTGGATGGAAGACCTGAACCTGCCCTTACAACCAGCCTTGTTATACTTTGAAGGTAAAGTAGGCCCATTTTAAATGTAAACATTATATCAACGAACTTATGCATACAGACACTAGGTGGGAGTATCACAATCTTCTGCAATCCTTGGTTCATACAGGTGGGCGGAAAGAGTAACAAAGGCTCCTGCTCTTTGCAGATAATTACTGGAAGTTATTGGAAAGTCAGTACTCATCCGTTGCCATGGAAGTTATTAGAAAGTCAGTACTCATCTGTTGCCATGGTTGCACTGAAGTGTGTGAGTTTACCGTCAGTTCTGTAAATACATAGCTGTCCTTTTCTAATATTAGCTACTCATAGTTAACTATAATACAAAGGTTTTTATCTTAATTAGCTACAAAATCACAAGCAGGAGAGTTAGGGCAGGCTCACATGGACATTCTGCAGCGGTAAACGATGGTCTCTGCACTCATCCTTTAAGCGCTGTCCATTCAGATGAATGGACAGCTGTCAGCGTGATAATTTACCGGTGTTTACTGTCTTGCGCAATCGTTTTGATCCCGATTTTCGCCGTTGTCTGGCCGGGGCTTAGCTGATATTGCTTCCAGGATCGTTTCCCTCCATGCTTCCATGTCCCCCCTGTGGGATGAAAACTGATGCACGCCAGGAAGTGCCGCCGAAAGCTGACAAATGCTTTTCTGCAAGCTTGCAGAAAAGCATTTGGAAAGAGACGCCAGGCCGCCGCGGGCAGCTGGTTCAGATGTCTGCCTGAACCAGCCTTTATAGGTGCTATCGGTATCTACTACCTTTCACCTGTCTCATGCTAACCATGCACGACGCAATCACCAAAACAATCAAAATTAAAGATCTGGACTGAAACAACTGAAAATGAAATCACGGTTGGTGTCCACAGAGAAAGTTTGTCCTAACCAATTTTTAAAAGTTTCCAACTATTTACTAGAGAAAAAAACAAAAACAACTTAAGTTAAAGGGAACCTGAGGTGAAAAAAAAGTGGAATTTGACTTTAAAGGACAACTGAAGCAAGAGGCATATGGAGGCTGCCATATTTATTTACTTTTAAACAACACCAGTTGCCTGGCAATCCTTCTGATCCTGTGTCTCTAATACTTTTAGCCATAGACCCTAAACAAGCATGCAGCAGATCAGGTACTCTGACTCAGGTTTTACTGGATTAGCCATATGCTTGTTCCAGGGTTTTGATTCAGTCACTACTAATGCCAGAAGATCAGGGCTGCCAGGCATCTTGCATTGTTTACAAGGGGAAAAAAATGTCATCCTCATGTCAGCTTGGGTTTCCTTTAAAACATCCTTGACATTGATGGAGAGAAGATATACGATATGTTCTGTCACATGATAGTTTAATCTGTATTATGGAACTAGTCATTCTATGAAATTATGGGGTTGCACTGTGCATGTTCAGCGTAAAATAAGACTTTCTAACAAAAATGCTAGAATTTTTGCTTTTTTTTTTTTATATCAAAAGAAAAATATAAGAAGGGTTTTGAAATACAAAGAAGAAGCCTGCACTGAAACCACATAACTTAAATTCCTTCCTCTTAAGTTTCTCTCACATAAACGCCAGTGTTTCTCAAGCTGTTCTGTGCTACGTAACAATGTTAGTTCCTCTGCCAAGCGTCCCCTTGTGTATGGCATTATTCTGAAGTGCCCACCAATGTTCACATTTACAAAAGCTTCTTTATCAAGTGTACCCGATATGGCTTTCAAAAAACAAACACGCGGTAAGGACACGATAGTGCAGGTTTATGGCCATGCCACACAAGACACTTTTTAGCTTTGACAGTATCTGCAACAAGTTGTTGTGCAAATGAATTGCAACAGTGTGAAAAATGCATAGAATATACGTAAGGCTCAGTTCGCACTTGCAGCAGAAACCGTATCCACTGTTTCCACGGCACAGTGAATCGCAGAAAATGGATCCTATGTAAAAAATACTGCTTCCACTTGCATTTTAAAGTGAACCTGTTTGCTGCGATGCAGTAAGGGTGCTTTTATACTGTTGCGATACGATTGTAAGACAATTGTTCCACAACCTTCCCGACAAGTTGCACCGCGCAATATTGCTGCAGCGCCACCAAATCAGTGACACATACTCTCCATTCAAAAGCATGCCTCACCTCCGGGGTTACCACATGCAGCACACTGCAGCTCTTGCGGTGCCACAACGCAATCAGTGTGATAGCCTCTTAGGCCTATCATTACTTCTATGACTAATGCAGTGCGGTGTACCGCAGAAATGTAAAAGGGGCCTAAATGCCTCAGTTTGGTTGAATGCATGGTAGCTACACTGTTAGTACTGTGCCTAGCAGCTCTAGAGAACTGGGTTATAGCCCTACCAAGAGCACTTCCTTCGTGGAATTTGTATAATATTCTTATGGTAAGTTAAAGGACAACTGAAGTGAGAGGCATATGGTGGCTGCCATATTTATTTTCTTTCAAACAATATCAGTTGCCTGGCAGCCCTGCTGATCTACAGTATTTGGCTGCAGTAGAGTCTGAATCACGCACACAACAAGTAGGCAGCTAATCTTGTCAGATCTGACAGTAATGTGAGTATCACCTGATTTGCATACGCTTGTTCAGGGTCTATGGCTAAAAGTATTAGAGGCGTCAGCAGGATGGCCATGCAACCGATATTGCCTAAAAGGAAATATATATGGCAGCCTCCATATCCTCTCGCTTCAGTTGTCCTTAAACAGCTTCCAAAAAAGGCTAAAGCTACAGTGCTGCACATAATTATTCATACTCCTGGCAAATTTTGACTTATAGTTACTTTTATTCAACCAGCATGTCATTTTTTGATGGGAAAGGACATACCGTAGGTGTCTCCCAAAAGATAAGATTATGTACAAGAGGCATTCTTGTGGGGAAAAAAAACATTTCTCAGCTTTTATTTACATTTGAGCAAAAAGTGTCCAGTCCAAAATTATTCATATCCTTCTCAAAAATCAATAGAAAAGCCTTTATTGGCTATTACAGCAATCAAACGCTTCCTATAATTGCAGACCAGATTTGTGCAGGTCTCCACAGGTATTTTTGCCTATTCATCTTTAGCAGTGAGCTCCAAATCTTTCAGGTTGGAGGGTCTTCTTGCCATCACCCTGATCTTTAGCCCCCTCCACAGATTCTCAATTGGATTCAAGTCAGGACTCTGGCTGGACCACTCCAAAACGTTAATGTTGTCTGCTAACCATTTCTTCACCACTTTTGCTGTGTGTTTCAGGACATTGTCATGCTGAAATGTCCACTGGTGCCGAAGGCCAAGTTTCTCTGCAGACTGCCTGATGATGTTGAAAAACCTCATGTATTGCTCTTTTTTCATGGTGCCATTTACTGTGATTAGGTTCCCTGATCCATTGGCTGAAAAACACCCCCAAAGCATTAGGTTCTCACCATCATATTTGACAGTGGAGATGGCGTTCTTTGGGTTGAAGGCTTCTCCTTTTTTACGCCAAATCAAAGAAACATCATTGTGACCAAACAATTCAATTTTTGTTTTATCTGACCAGAACACAGAAGACCAGAAGTCTTTTTCTTTGTCTAGATGAGCATTTGCAAAGGCCAAGGAAGCTTTTGTGTGCCTTATCTGGAGAAGTGGCAACCTCCTTGGTCGGCATCCGTGGAACCCAGAAATGTGCAGTGTCCGCTGGATTGTCTGCCTTGAGACATTGCCACCAGCAGAGCCCAGATTCACCAGGATGGCCTTGGTGGTGATCCTTGGATTCTTTTTCACCTCACTATCCTCCTGGCCAGCAGTTGTGTCACTTTTGGCTTTCGACCACGTCCTCTGATATTTCCCACAGTGCAGAACATCTTGTATTTTTTAATAATACTTTGCAATGTAGCCACTGCAACTTGAAAACATTTAGAAATGGCCTTGTAGCCCTCTCCTGACTTGTGAGCAGCCACAATGCGCAGCAGCAGGTCCTCACTGACCTCCTTTGTCTTAGCCATGACTGTCCACAAACCAACTGCAGAGAGCTGCTTTTTCACCTGTTCAGTTGATTAAAACAGCTGTTCCCAATTAATCAGGGTAATTAGGATGCTCTAGTCTAGAAGAGCTTGGACTATTTGGAATGGTATAGAACTTTGGATTTTCCCACAGGCTGTGACAGTTTGTGAAGGGTATGAATAATTTTGGACTGGACACTTTTTGCTTAAATGTAAATAAAAGCTGAGAAATGTTTTTTTTTTCCTCCACAATAATGTCTCTTGTACATCGTCTTATTTTTTGGGAGACACCTATGTCATTTCCCGTCCAAAAATTACTTGCAAAATTCGCCAGGGGTATGAATAATTATGGGCAGCACTGTATGTACAGACGCTAGAGCAAACTCGGCTAAGATGCTCAATAAGGACTGACTTGAAAAAGAATCTAGTGTGTGTACAGGACCCCCACCCGATTTCATTAAAAGATCCAGCATGCTAGATCTTTAGCGACGACTGACACCCAAGCACATGATTAAACACATATTAGAGGGTCCTCAGTTACCCCCAACCCCAGAGCCCCGGGGAGACATCTGCTTAGTAAATCGACTCAGCTGAGCACAGGGCAAGGACTCCATCATGCGCCGCACCATTAGCCCTGCTCCACCCTCTAAGCAACAGAAAGTGTGGTTACGGTGCCCAGTAATGATACAATCCTGATTGTACAATCTTACCAATTCTGTGTAATGTAATGAACTACTGAAAGTATCCATCAAAAGTATATTGACTTTATACAGTCAAGATTGAATCATTGATGGGCCCCTGCAGGCTAGCTGTGCAGCCTCAGCCTGGATGATCAAGTCTCAATCCCTGACAGGCAACAGTGCTCACACATGGGTACAAGGCTTTAGAATGTAGTAAGGCACTAGACGGTAAGGCCCCGTTTACACTTAATCAGTTGGTGTGTGTTAGTATGCGTTAGTACGAGCTAGTGCGCGTTGGTACGCGTTTTTTCCATAGCAGTGCATTGGGAAGAATATTTCAGTTAAACGCGTCAAGTGTGAAAGGTGCCATAGGAAAACATGGGCATTACTTTGAAAATCAGTTTTCTTTCCGTTTTAACTGAGAGCAACTGATTAAGTGTAAAAGGGCCCTAAGCCTCTTTGAAAGACATAAATGTACCATGTAAAGCATAATAGGATGTTTCTAGGGAAATACAAAAAAATAAATAAAAAATAAACACTTTCTATGATAAAGTCTGTCCATCCACAGTCATTTGAGGAGCGGTGGAGGTGTCCTCACTTACGTCACAGTCTGGTGCCTGCATCCTCCAGGGACCCACCGAGACCAGAGAGACTGCAGCTGGTATGTAAGTGACTTTACTATAACCACTTCAGAACTGAGCAAGCATGAATGTCAGGACCTGCACATTGACAGGTGGTATGCTTGTCCTCTGTCAGCAGTTACAAACAACTCTAGTGATTCTGCCATGACATATTCCTTTTAGGCTACTTTTACACTATACAGGCTGCAATGCAACAGGGTTTCAATGATGGTGAGAAGTTGTGCATTAGAAGTGTGATTAGACGCCTATCTAGACAGCACCTGCATGTAAATGAATGAGTAATTTCAGTTACAGAGAAGGTCCAGTCGTGTGGCCAGGCTGAAATCTGGAATGGTGTTTCTTTTCATTAAAGCAATATACTGTATTTTTTGGACTATAAGACTCACTTTTTCTCCCCCAAAAGTGGGTAAAAAAAGTCACTGCGTCTTATAGTCCAAATGCAGGGAGTTCCTAATTTGTGTGTTAATATGAACCTGCTAATATGAACCTCCAACCCGACACAATGTCAGGGACTCCCTGCACTGTGCCCATGCAGGGGAGGACACGGGGACAAATGGGGGACAAAAATGGGCATAGAGGAGGACACAAGGAGGACAGAGGCAGACACAGTAGGACACAAGGGGGATAGAGAAGGACACAAGGGGGACAGAAGAGGTACAAGGGGGCATGAGGTACAAAGAAGGCATAATCCACAAGATACCCCTTCACCATGGATGCACCAGGTTTAGTATATATTTTTTACCTTGCCTTTTGTCCTCTAAACCTAGGTGCGTCTTTATGGTCAGGAGCGTCTTATAGTCCAAAAAATACGGTAATTATTCCTTGAAAACTGTTGGGCAGCACAACAGCTTGGTGGCATTCTAGGATACTGGATGCCATTTAAAGAGAACCCTCCAAAGAGAATGTAGATGCACGAATGACTACAATGACACTCTGCACGGAGTTTGTATGTTCTCTTGTTTGGGTGGGTTTCCTCTAGGCACTATAGTTTCCTCTCACATCACTAAAACATACAGATAATTTAAAGGCTTACCCCTAAATTAGCCCTAGACTACATACACTACACAATACATATATAGACACATAAATATGGTAGGGATTAGATTGTGAGCCCCTCTGAGGGACAGTCAAGTGTCAAGACAATATACTCTGTACAGCGCTGCAGAAGATGTCAGTAATACTAAATAATAATAACTGTTGTATACAAGTTATATGTTATGATCTCCAACAACTCTGAGGTCTTGTTTCCACAGGGAAACGCAATGTGATTGCGATACAATGGAGTTTCTCCCCAATTCCGCAATTCTGCAGCGTTCGGACGGGTGTATGGCACGATTCTGGTGCAAATGTGGTGGCTCTGTCTTGTGCTATATTGCTGGGGGATTTTTTGGTGGGGGGGGGGGGATTACTTTTTATGATTTGTACACTGTGTGTTCTATTTCTTGGCGAAGCTCTTTTTATAGAGTGAAACTAGTCCTAGTTGAATGACACCTGCACTGTAATTATTGTAAATATTTCACCCAATCGCTACCTCAGCTTTATACCTTCTGTGAAGGCATTTTATGGCCTATTGCTACTATGTAGGAGTATTTTGGTTGATTGTGAGCGATGGGAATCTTGTATCAATCATTCACTGCAGATACACTAACCATACTCTTAAATGCCAGATGCCTGCACTTGCATTTGTATTAGTACCCTGCTGTGATCTGAATAGCTACACCCCAGTATTTGTTGACTGATTTTCAGCCGACTGGGGGGGATAAGCAAAGACCTCTCATTACACTAGCTTTTAGATGTGTGTAAATATATATATATATATATATATATATATATATATATATATATATATATATATATATATATATATATATATATATATATATATATATATATATATATATATGTATATGAAGGTGAGACCGACCTATAACGGCTAATATGTGCTGGGTCCCTCCCCATATGCGTATACATATTTATGTAGAGGCATGTTGATCACTGGTGTACACCACTATATACCCAGCTGACCGACAAAGTGACCTTTCTACGTCACTATCTTTGTATATATAGGTCAGGTGTCCCCTGTTGGGACATAGTTCTTAGTTTGTTATTACCTGTACTCCTATTCAGATTGTTTGTGCAAATTAAAAATCGAGCAGGGGAAAAAAAAATGAATTTCTAGATTGCTAATAAAAAAAATTAAAAAAAAAAAAATCACATAGCACCACGAATGCCATGTGATTTTCCTGCATTCCAATACTTTGTATAGGAGATCAATCGCAAGAATAATGCAGCAGGACAGACAATTGCGATCGGCAAAAAATCACATTAATGGAAACATCACTGCATGGTATTCATTAGTTTTAAAAGTTGTAATGTTTTGTGATCCGCAAGTGATCGGAATCAGATAGCAAAACGTTTCTAGTGGAAAAGGGCCCTTACATAACTTATAAAACAGGTTGTAAGAATGCATTTTACCTGCTTTTGTGAATATAAGCCACTCTGCAAAGAAAGCTAAGCATGGTTACTTCCTCCTTGATTAACCCAATAGCACCCACACAGGTGTAGTGACTGAGACAGCAGGCTGGCGTAGGAATTATACCAAAGAAGAGGTACTCAACCTCTAGCCTGCCAGACATTCCTTTTCACATGACAAGTATTTTCAGGTAAAAACAGGTGGAGTAGAAGTGGAAACAATTTTAGAAACTGGCCGTGCACTTACAAAAAAAATCACTTCTATAGCTTCAGAAATACAGTACAAGGGATTCAAGCGAAGTGAGCCTCCAATATAGCACATCCAAATCAGTGCTTTTCCGAATGTGAGAAGTCATGTGGCAACATCATCACATCTGTCAGCTCCGCATGCATGGATAGCCTTCAGCCCAGTTTCTGCACTGACAGAAGCACTGCTTACAAGCTAGTGCATTACTGTGCTACTTTCTGTATGGCGGGTTACAAAACAGTTGTGTTCATAGAGTAAGATTGCTGCTTTTGTAATACAGTTCCTCATTATGAGGCTCAGCATTCAGAACGAGGAGCGCAGTCATTTTGTGCACAATTTGTTGTAAGGTTGTATGCTTAGAGAAAGCCTTTGTGCTGCTTCCTCCCGATCAGGTATGAATTCAAATTATATATTTACGAATACGGCAGTAATGTTGAGGCTAGGTTCACAGAAGCCGAGTAACAACAGGATCAGGAGAGCAGCGCTGCATGTTATCAGAGCACTGCGTTTCAGTCAATGAAAAGTATTATTTACTGTTAACATGTGCATTTTGTGGTAATGCTCTACATTATGATGCCGTATGTCAGAATACTCCAAAGAACAAACCGCACTGTCAACGCCGCTATAGGGGGTGCATTACAGTGCAGCAAGCCACATTACAAAGGGACCATTATGTCACAATGCGCTACTGTGAACATAGCCTAAATGACAGTCTGTAATAGTACCATAAGATAACTTATGGTACTATTACAGACTCCCATTGCACTAAGTTTTATCCAACTCATTTGAAAATCTATACAGGGAAGACAATTTTTCTTCTACTTGCAATTAATGAAGTTTATACAAAGAACCTCTCTGCCAAGTGCTGCACTCGTGTTGATGCAAAATCACATCCGTGCCAACCTGCGGCTATGGGGATTCAGATGTGATATCTGCAAAAATGCTGAAAGTATGATTTTTGTCCTCCGCGCATGAATCTGAAGTAGCCTATTGATTTCAATAGGCTGTGATTCCACTTCTGCATTCATGTGCGGGGGAAACATAGGAATTACCTCTAGTGGAAACAAGCTTTTGGCCTAATATCTTGCAATTAATGACCACAGTATGGGAGCTCACTAGAGCATTAGCACAGTGACTGATAAGCCTCTAGAGCAGGGGTATCACACTCAAATACTAAGTGGGCCAAATTTGTACACTGGGACCTAGTCGTGGACTGAAATTGTACACTGGGACCTAGTTGCAGGCCAACCTCAATGTCTACTGGCCACCTTCCTCCCCTATTCAGTTCTCTGGTGTCTAGTGGTCCTCCCTCCCCCATACAGTTCTCTGGTATATAGAGAACTCCACCCTCCCCTACACAGTTCTCTAGTGTTTAGTGCTTTCCCTTTACCTCCCCATATGGCTTCCCTGGTGTACTAGGGCTTCACCTCCAATATAGCTTCCCTGGTAGTCTAGAGTGGGCCATACAGAATGCAAAGTGGGGAAACCGCTTGAGGGATAAATTTGAAGTGAACCAGAGATGAAGCACCCTCATGTATTTTACCATATATATCAGTGGGAACATTAGAGAAAACACCTACCCTGCTCTGTGTTTCATCCTTCACTGCTCAGCCTGCTTGTTATCAGCCCTGATAAAATCCCTGACTGAGCATTCAGTCTGGCTTTGCTCAGGAATCATTATAGCTGAGTCTGTCTTCTCTGATGTCTTTTCAAGCCCAAGACTGCCCCCTTCTGGCTCTGCTATAATGACTCAACTATAATGATTTCTGAGCAAAGCCAGACTGAATTCTCAGTCAGGGATTTTATCAGGGCTGTAACAAGCAGGCTGAGCAGTGAAAGATGAAACACAGAGCAGGTGTAACGATTGTGGAACTTTCTCCGTGATCAGCGCACAACGCGTGCGCTGATACAGCGGAAATCCTCCACAAGCGTATATTTGCAGGCACCCAGCAAAAGGTGCTACGCACCCGTAGAGGGAAATTCCTGTCGGCAAATGGCGCTGGGGAGTGCAGAGGAACCAATCCTCTGTACCTCCACAAATGCCAGACAGGAATTGTACGAAGCGCAGAACGCAATCGCAAGAGAAGCGATTGCGAATGAGAACGAGCAAAGGGACAGATTGTATGTGTGTGCGCCAATCTAGTCGCCACCCCGCGACCGCGCACACACAACAGCAAATATGAAACAGAAACGCAACCGCAAGAAAGGCGATTGCCAGAAGTGACACAAGGCAGATCAGAACAGAATACGAGGATAGCAAAGGCACAGCAAATCATACAATGAGGAGATGCGGGAAATAACAAACGCTAGCTAACCGTGAACACCGCACTCATTCGCAACAGTGCACGCGGTTATGCGCGGTCTCCACGTGATAAGCACAATAGAGACAAGCACGCCTAACTAACCATCGACAGACAAACATGAAACAGAGGACGCGAACGCTTGCTTAACGGTTACCTCACCGAGCCTCCAGCAAGCGGTCGTAGCAGACAAGACAGACACACGAAAACAGGGACAAGCGAGAGATAGGATCCACAGCACTAGCGAAAGTGGCTAGCGCGATCCAGGAAGACAGAACAGAAGGATCCACAGCACTAGCGCGAAGCGAGTGCGATCCAGGTACAGAGTAGCAGAACAGAAGGATCCACAGCACTAGCGGAAAGTGGCTAGCGCGATCCAAGGAGACAGAACAGAAGGATCCACAGCGCTAGCGCAAGATGCCAGCGCGATCCAAGTGAGACAGATCAGAAGAGATAGCTGGTAGCAACCGCTGCACCAGCTATACTCCAAGAACAGAGATCAGAACCATTTCCTGTCGACCACCGCTGGGACAGGACAATAGCAACAGAACAAACAAACAGATAAGCAATCCTAACTGCACTAAGGAAACCTGCCTAGTGCAGTTTTCCAGGAATTACTCTAAGCTGATCTTCAAACAGAGAGTAAGGCTGACACTCTCCAGAGTGTTTCACAGGAAGACTCCTTATGAACAGCCAAGCATTGTGGGAAAGACATAGTACTTATAGTACACGCCTCCAATGAATGTGGCCAGGCAATTTGCATGACAACGCATGCAAATTCCTCAGCAAGCACAATCTGCAAAACTGACAGAAGCTCTTCTTTCCAGAGTCCTGCAGCATGCAAACCTACACAATGGTCAAAAAGCTGCCTGCCTGCACAGGCAGCTGAGCAAATCATCACAGCAGGGTAGACGTTTTCTCTAATGTTCCCACTGATATATATGGTAAAATACATGAGGGTGATTCGTCTCTGGTTCACTTCAATGGCTCTGAGGGCCAAATTTGACCCGTGGGCAAGAGTTTGACATGTATGCTCCAGAGCAAAGTGAAAACAAGTCTATTAAGCCCTTCAGGCACTTTTTAAAAATTAGTTTGCTCCTACATGTTCTTACAGTAAATTCAAGCAGTAGTGACATTTTGCCAAATGTTCCATTTTAAAAGCTTTTTTTTTTTTTTTTTTTTTTTACCCTCAGCTATTTTTCTTCCCCCTCCCTTGCTCCCCTTAAATCTGAGACAGGCTGTTTTTGAGTTCCAAAAGACTAAGTCTAACCGTTCCTGGGAGTCTACTGAATTAGACACCCCAGTCTCCCATCAGCTATGCCACTTCATTCTGCTTATCTCAGCAGAAGAGATAGTTGAGACTGAGGCTGGGGACACACTAGGCGGTGCGTAAAATGTTGCGTTTTGCTGCATATGTGTTTGTGCATTTTTTGTCAGAATGCGTTTTAAGTGCGTTTGCATTTCGCACGTGCGTTTAGCTTGCATTTATGTTTCGCACATATAAATCGCAAGTGTGGTTTTGTGTATTTTGTATGCATTTCTGATATAAGTTTTATGCACATTTTTGGGAATGTGGCCATTATAAAAGCATGCGCTTGCATCATTTCTCTTGTGGGTTGTGTAGTAGAGCTTAGAAGTTTGTGGGTGTTGGAGTTTACCCGTCTGTTTGAAATGCTTAGCCAGATGGAGGAGAAACTTGTTGCCGCAATGTTGGCCTGTGCAATTGTTGCTGTGGGGATTTTGGAGGCCTCTTGAGGAGCTTCTGGGTTCACCCCTATTGCTGGAGCATGTTGAGAAAGGACAATCTGAGACTTCATACCAGGCACACATTTTCAATGTCCTCTCTGGCTCATCACTAGGAAGTCAATAGGAAGTGGAAATACATTATCAAACTCGGTTTTATACAAAAACGCATAAAAAAAGCACTGTAAAATGCTATACCTCTGCATCACCATTGGCATACATTATGTGCGTTTTAGATGCGTTTTGGAAAAATATGCAGCAAGGTTTGTGTTTCAAAAATGCACATTGCAAAGTGCAAACAAATGCATTTTTTCATGCGGCCCATTGACTTACATTATGCGCGTTAACACGATAGCGGTTTATACAATGCTAACATTTCTTCCTAGTGTGTTCCTACCCGGAGTTAATCTTCCCTACCCTAACCTACGTTAGTGTCCTCTGTGCATGCTGTCCTTGGAAGGGAAGTGGCAGCTTAGTCAAACCCCTCCTCCATTCAACGTGGTATTATTATTATTATTATTTATAAAGCGCCAACATATTACGCAGCGCTGGACAATAAATACATAATGGCAAACTCATTGTAAATTTGGTGGGATTCATCCACTTTTTAATGACTTGAAACACTATCGTACTGTCGGGGTAAAAGGGGGTGAAAACTATTTAACTACTTAAGGACCAAGGTGATTGAAATCTACGTAAAACAAGAAACAACAAAAAGTGCTCCTATGGTGCATTAAAGGGGAACTGAAGAGAGAGGTATATGGAGGCTGTCATGTTTATTTCCTTTTAATTAATACCAGTTGCCTGGCAGCCCTGCTGGTCTATTTCTCTGCAGTAGTATCTGATTAAAACCAGAAACAAGCATGCAGCTAGTCTTGTCAGATCAGACTTATAAGTCTGAACCATTGAAACACCTGATCTGCTGCATGCTTGTTCAGGGGCTATGGCTAATAGTATTAGAGGCAGAGGATCAGCAGGGCTGCCAGGCAACTGGTATTGTCTAAAAGGAAATAAACATGACAGCCTCCATATACCTCTCTCTTCAGTTCCCCTTTAACCTTATTTACAGTATTTTGCGCCGTATAAGACGCTCCGGAATATAAGACGCACCCAGGTTTAGAGGGCAAAAACCAGGGAAAAAAAATATATATACTAAACCTGGTGCGTCCATGGTCCAGGAGCGTCTTGTACATGTTATCCCCCAAATGGTACTCCTGTGTGCCCCATCTGTCCTACTGTGTGCCCCATCTGTCCTACTGTGTGCCCCATCTGCCTTACATCTGTCCTGCTGTGTACCCCATGTGTCCTAATGTGTGCCCCATGTGTCCTAATGTGTGCCCCATGTGTCCTAATGTGTGCCCCTTCTCCCCATGTGTCCTCCTGTGTCCTGTCTCCCTCATGTCATTCTGTGCCCCCCCACCCACACGTGCCTCAGCTTTTGCCCTCTAATCACCTCCTGCCCCCCGTGTGCGACTCCCCGGGTCCCCCCCTGCGTGTCTCCGATATCCCAGCGTGTCTCCGATATCCCTATTTATGTATTTCCCCCCTCAGTGTCTGCAGCATCAGCGGCTTACCAGATCCATGCCGCCGCGAGAACTGCAGACACCCGGCATCACCATACGCTTCCTCTATTGTGCGTTTGTACTGATGACGTCATTAGTACAAACGCACAATAGAGGAAGCGTATGGAGATGCCGGGTGTCTGCAGTTCTCGCGGCGGCATGGATCTGGTAAGCCGCTGATGCTGCAGACACTGAGGGGGGAAATACATACAATAGGGATATCGGAGACACGCTAGGATATCGGAGACACGCAGGGGGGACCGGGGGAGTCGCACACGGGGGGCAGGAGGTGATTAGAGGGCAAAAGCTGAGGTACGGGGTAGTCTAACGCTGCGGGCACACAGGCAGGGAATCCCCAACATGGCAGCGGGTCGGCGGTTCGGATCGGCAAGCGTTTGCAAGTTGGGGATTCCCTGCCTTTGCCGTATAAGACGCAGGGACTTTTTTCCCCCATTTTTGGGGAAGAAAAAGTGCGTCTTATACGGCGCTAAATACGGTACTTATCTTTGCAAACACAATATATTGCACTTACTTTTAAAAAGTAGTTACAGCGCATGTTTCAGGTCAGACCTGATGAAGGCGTGGTACACGCTGAAACCGATAGTGACGTACAGAGAGGCAACCAGCATGACGAGTTGACGCCCCCTCATCTCCTGCTCCACCGCACAACAACGCGGAATCAGCTGCAGCGATCCCAGGTCCTGGCCAGACCGAGGGAAGGAGAACAGATCGTGGGCGGCCTCTAACACGCACTGTAACTACTTTTTAAATGTAAGTGCAATATATTGTGTTTGCAAAGATAAGTAAATAAGGTTAATGCACCATAGGAGCGCTTTTTGTTGTCTTGTTTCACTCAGTACCTGGTACCACCCAGTTGAAGAGCAGCACCTAGTGCATATGACAAGAGGAATACCCCTCACATATATTAAAATCTTCTGTCCTTCAGTAGCGCAGGATATAAATTTCTTTCACCTGGATTGAAATCTGTGCCCTGTTTTGGTGGTTACCTGGCTGGCAGGGCGTAGATTTCAATCACCACCGCTGCGCGCATCCGCCATTTTTGCCGCTTCCACCGATCTTGCCACTGAATCCCCACCATGTCCCATCGCAGCTCACTTACTCTGCCTGTCTCTATGACGGCAGAGCCCTGTGAGCCAGTCAGGAGCCGATTTCATTGGCTCCTGGCTGTGTCTATCAATGTAAGCAACTCCCATAGGCTTACACTTATAGACACGGTCCGTGGCCAATGAAAGCGGCTCCTGACCGTCTCACATGACTTAACGCTGGTACTTAAAGTAAACCTCCGGACTAAAGATCTACTCAGCAGAACTAAAAAGGCTTGGTGTTTCTTTAACAGTTTCACAGCATCAAAACTTTGTTTTTCTTACCAAAGCATCATTTTGAGCTGCATTTTTAGCTAAGCTCCACCCTGATGCTGTGCAGAGCATGATGGGATTTCCTATGTTGTTGTTCACGTTGCCTAGCAACTGGGAGAGGTGCTCAGGACACAGGACAGTTGGAACTGTGTCTCATGCTCCCTGTCACCTCCTTTCAACCAAAAAGATGGCTGCCATTATGAAATCAAACATTTGCCTGTTCTTTTAAAACAGTGTGGGTAAGAGATTATATTACCTATCTATTTTTTTTATTAACATAACTAATGTAACGTAATGACAGTATATTTGTTTAGGCTGGAGTTCCTCTTTAAGTGGTTAAGTTGGAAGGAGGTCTTAGACAACATAGGCCATCTATACTTTCCATGTTAACTGCTGGCCATTTCCTAGGGGTCGACAGCAATTAAATGATAGCATACAATTCCAGGCATACCATGTAGTCTAAATATTAACTTATCATGCCATGAAACACATTCCAATTGGTGTGTTTGCTGTTTTCACAACCTCTCTTCCTTATAGAGCCGTAGGTTTTCCAAAACATTTATTTTATGAATTGCCTTCATGAGGTAGCTTTCCATTCTTTTGCCGTAGAGCACTTGGGGTCAGGCTTTATTTTGTGCTCAACACGAAAGGCTTTCTTTGAAGCATTTATAATGTGATCTTTGTTTTACAATGCATTCAATACACAGAGATGTACTCCTCACTGGAAAACCAAGTGGAAAAAATCCAAAGTATGCTTGCGGTTCATGTATTTTTCAATAGTGAATATGCTGTTTTTCAGCCTGCAGTGATTAGAAGTAGTTTTAACACAGTCATAGGCCAAACGAAGCAAAGTGCAAATGGATATTTATTGCCATTACGTTAGCTATGCATTCTAGCACAGTAGATTCACTTACCTGTCCCTTCAGCCAGCCCCCTGTGCCAGCGCCGGTATTTAAACAATCCTTCGGTCCCCCGCCATGGCTCAGTTTCACTTTCGCCGACTAAGCCTATTGCCAGCCAAAACGCCTGTGCAGCCCCGGCCATGCACGTCCTCATTTGTAACTGGGTTTTCTCGTAATACGTCTGTGCAGGACGCTCCCAGCGACAGGAGTGTAAATGAGGATGCAAGCAGCCAGGGCTACGCAGGCACCAAAAAAGCGAAACTGAGCCATGGCGGGGGGCAGGAAGATAGAGTACTGGCGCAGGCACAAGGCGACTGCAGGGGGTTGGCCAAAGCCCCAAGTAAGTAAAACTTTTTTTTTAAGTCATTACAGGTTTCCTATAAAGAAAACCAGAAGTGAGAGGTAGGCCTTGTTCACATCTAAAATCGAAATCACAAACGCAAGCGTTTTGCAATTTTGTGCACAATTTTTTTAGCGCCTCCAGGCGCTCCACTGTGCGCTGTTTTTTTAAAAGCGTTTTTATAAGCTCTTTTTTAGAGTGATTTTTTAAATCACTCCCTGACACAAGTCAGGAAGTGAACTCTTTTACCCCGGGAAAGAAAAAATACAAAGTATTTATTCTTAAAAAAACGCCAATGCAATCGCTGCACAAAGCGATTTTGTGAGCGTTTTTCGTTTTTCCTATACCTTCCATTGAGGCAAAATCGCCTCAAAAATGGTACATGCAACGCTTTTCTGAGCGGATAGGAAACGAACCGCTCAGATGTGAACGCTCTTATAGGGAATCATTGCACAAGCGCCTTTAGGGTGATTGTTTAAACATCGCCTGTGCTTGAAAAAAAATGCAGATAACGCCCTTGATGTGAACAAGCCCGTACTGTGTGTGGAGGCTGCCATACTTATTTCCTTTTAAACAATATTAGTTGTCTGGCAATCCTGCTCATGTCTTTGGCTGCAGTAGGTTCTGAATCACGCACCTGAAACAAGCATGTGGCAAACCTCGTCAGAATCATTTGATCAGGGTCAATGGCTAAGGGCTCAAACCCACCAGCAGCCTTTTCTAAACGCTAGTGATTTGAAAAGCTCTTGCTAATGCAGTGCTATGAGTGATTTTTATAAAATCACATCGCTCCAGTGGGATCACCCCTTTAGCATTACATTAGCAAGAGCTTTTCAAATCACAAGTGCTTAGAAATGTCTTAGTAACGTACTGCTATTGGGTGCCAGACCTTAAAGTATTAGAGACAGAGGATCTACAGCACAGCCAGGCACCTGATGTTGTTTAAAAGGAAATAAAAATGGCAGCCTCCATATACCTATTCTTTAGGTTCCCTTTGGGGGTGCTCAGTGTCATGAGCAATCAGCAGAGTTCAGCTTCAGTATTCACAAACACAAATTCAGTGTGCAGAGTTCCCTTCCTTTTGTCCTTTCTGGGAAGCTGACAGCTACTGTTGACCTTATGCAAATTGAAGGAATGAGCATTTTAAAGTGTACCTGAGATGTAAGAATATAAAAGTTTTTTATACATACCTGCGGCTTCCTCCAGCCCCTCCACACCAATCGCTCACATGTCGCCGTCCTCTGCCTCCTTGTTTGCCTGGTAGAAGCACTGTTAGGCCTGGTGCACACCAAAAACCGCTAGCAGATCCACAAAATGCTAGCAGATTTTGAAACGCTTTTTCTTATTTTTCTGTAGCGTTTCAGCTAGCGCTTTGCGGTTTTGTGTAGCGGTTTTGGTATAGTAGATTTCATGTATTGTTACAGTAAAGCTGTGACTGAACAGCTACTGTAACAAAAAACGCCTGGCAAACCGCTCTGAAGTGCCGTTTTTCAGAGCGGTTTGCGTTTTTCCTATACTTAACATTGAGGCAGAAACGCATCCGCAATCCAAAATCTGCAGCAGCCCGGGAGTATGCGTTTCTGCAAAACGCCTTCCGCTATGGTGTGCACCAGCCCATTGAAATACATTACCCTAGCAGATCCGCACCCGCAAGCAGATCGCAAACCGCAGCCGAACCGCTCTGGTGTGCACTAGGCCTAAGTTTGGCCAGTCAGAGTTTGCACCCACCCGGCCAGGAATGTGCAGTATGCCCCAACCGGCCAAGCTAACAGAGCTTCTACTGTGCAAACGAGGAGGCGGAGGATGGCGGCGTGTGGTGCGGAGGGGGCTGGAGGAGGCCGCAGGTATGTATAAAACTTTTATATTCTTACATCTTAGGTACACTTTAAGGTTCTCTGGACATTCACATAGTTGAACTATGTCAGGCCTGGAACTCACTACAAAAAGCTATCACTAATCGCAATCACTAGCATTTTGTATGAGCAGTTTGTAGGCAATTTCATGAGCGTTTTAGGGAGCGATTTTAAAAAGTGTAATCAATTTGCCAGCGGTTGTGTAGCGATTAGCGTTTTAAAGTCTGATTGGTCCTTTCAATTAATTTTAATTTTGTTACTGTGTACAGTAACTTTAAAACGCTAGCAAAATTGCTCCGTGCAGGTTTTGATGAGCGATTACGCCAGCGATTATATACTTTAGATTGAAGCGCAAACGCTAACAAAATTCTGCATGTCCTGCATTTGCGATTTTGCTAATCGCAATCACTTCTGTGGAATTTGCACCATCCATTTACATTGACAGAGCATTTAGGGAAATCACTAGCGATTTATCACGCTCCCTAAACGCAAAAAAAAAATCGCTCTAGTGGGGTCCAGCCCTCACAGAGAGTGCTGTTATGAACACGAGGAAGATCTTGTAGTGCTGCAAGGCCTAGTGCACACCAGAGCGGTTCGGCGACGGATTCAGATCCGATTGCGGGTGCGGATCCGCTAGGGTAATGTATTTCAATGGGGTGGTGCACACCAGAGCGGGAGGCGCTTTGCAGAAACGCATACTCCCGGGCTGCTGCAGATTTTGGATTGCGGAGGCGTTTCTGCCTCATTGTAAAGTATAGGAAAAACACAAACCGCTCTGAAAAATGCTACATCAGAGCGGTTTGCCAGGTGTTTTTGTTACAGAAGCTGTTCAGTAACAGCTTTACTGTAACAATATCTGTAATCTGCTGTACCAAAAACCGCAGCACAAAACCGCAAAACGCTAGCAAAACGCTTAAAAGAAAAAACGCAGCTAAAAACGCTAACGTTTTGCGGATCTGCTTGCGGTTTTTGGTGTGCAACGGGCCCAAGTGTGTGTTTGCTAGCCTGGTGTTGTAAATTAAGTACTTGAAGGGACTTTGTTATCAACTTGTTGCCGTTGAATTGAACAACGGGACACTTTAAGCAACGGCTCCCCGCTTACTATAAAGCAGTACACTATACAATTAGATTGGTCGAACTGATGTGTGTCTGGTATGGTGGTTGATAGCGAGGGGTGACTGCTAGGAGCATTCCTATGTTCAGTCCAGCATATTGTTTTTATGGGTTTGGTGATTTTAAGGGGAAATTGCCCCATGACCATGTTGATCTAAATAAAGTTTTGTATTTTCATACTCTGAGTGGCAGTTTGAATTGAAATTTTTGGATATGTATTGTGTACAACCCAGCCTTCCCCCCCCCCCCCCCCCTTGTTATGGGGGTATGAGTAGGAGGTTAATTTCTTTGAGCTTAAAGGGAATATGAAGTGAAAATAAACTTATGATATAAATAATGAATTGTATGTGTAGTTCAGCTACACATACAATTCAAAAAATAGAACATTAATAGCTAAGGAAAGGGTATAATATAGTTGTTTCCAGTACAAGAAGAGTTAAAAAAAACTTCAGTTATCTATGCAAAAGAGCCGCTCTGAGCTCTCCAACCCAACTTGGGTCTGAGACGTTCCTATTTTGTGAAGCACTTAGGCCCCATTCACACTAGAGCGTTTTGCCGGCGATTTCGTAAAAAAAACGCTCAATCGCTAGAGCTTTTGAAAGCGCTAGTGCAATAAAACCCTACTAGCGGACCCGCGGCGTAGCATACGCCGCATAAGAGGGTAGCGGGCAGGAATGGGGTATTGGGAACAGCGGCGGGGAGCGGGGTCCAAGCAAGAAGAAGAAGTAGCGCCCTGCCCCCGGGGCCGGTCCTACACTTGCCGCCGAGCTGGAGGTGGTAGCGGGCAGGAAGGGGGTATTTGGCACAGCGGCGGGGAGGGGGGGGGTCGGACCCCTCCTCACCTGGGTCCCCCATGTGCGCTCCCCCTCTAGCTTAAGTTCAGCAGCCGCTGCCGCTATTAGAAAGAGGCAGCGAGCGGGGATTACTCACCTCTTCCGCGTTCCAGCGTGCGTTCCACTGTCGTCACTTTCTGCAATGCCGCCCACTGTATTGTAAGTGGACGGCATTGCAGGAAGAGACGACAGTGGAACACACACTGGAACGCGGAAGAGGTGAGTCATCCTCGCCCGCTGCCTCTTACTAATAGCGGCAGCTGCTGCTGAACTTAAGCTAGAGGGGGAGCGCACATGGGGGACCCAGGTGAGGGAGGAGGAGTCCGACCCCCCTCCCCGCCGTGGTGCCCAATACCCCCTTCCTGCCCGCTACCACCTCCAGCTCGGCGGCAAGTGTAGGACCGGCCCTGGGGACAGGGTGCTACTTCTTCTTCTTGCTTGGACTGGCCCCTTCTTCTTGCTTGGGCGATCACCCAAAATCGCAAAACACAAACGCGTAGCCTGCACCATTGTCAGACGATTGCGTTTCAGTGCTATAGAAGCGCTAAATGCGATCGCGGAGAAATCGCTGCACTGATTTTTCCATGTGAAATCGCGGAAAAATCACTCCCGCAAAACGCTAGCAAAAGTTGCCGGCGTTTTGCGCTTCTAAGTGTGAATGGGGCCTTACACATCAAAGAAACACTGGAAAAACAACTTCAGATGTGGTTTTACTGCAAAGGAGTTCAAAGAGTCATAGCTCTGCTCTGTTTCATAGTTTAAAATAGTGTTTGCAACTGCAAATATGACAGAATGATGCAATGTTAAATATGATAAAAAAAAACAAAAAAACAATACAAATAAAAAAAAAAAATGAGACCTTTTTGGCTACTAACGTTCCATTAATTATATGTACTAGGCCTCATTCACAGTAGGACATTCCAGAGCTGCGTTATAAAGTCTTATAGCGCAGCTTACCGCACTGCAATGCTAATCCTATGGGACGGTCACAGTGTGACATAAGCATCGCTTTGTAACATGTAGCATTATGGTAACGCACTGCGTTACCTCTAAATGCACATGTTACCAGGTACAGGAAAGCATACTTTTCATTGCCTGTATGCTTTACTGTACCTACAGTATGCGACGGTAACGTTAATGTGCGTTACCACCTTTTTTTTGTGTTGCGTTGTAATGCTGCGTTGTGACTTTACCGTCGCATTACAACGCAATGTCCCACTGTGAATAAGGCCCTACACATATATGAGCCTAAACAGTAAGCTTAAAGGAGTCATCAGGGAAACATGAATAAGTGTGAATGGGGCCTAACTTCAAACGCCCTAAACAACATAGAAAATGTTATGCTAATGTTATGCACATTCATGCAACTTAAAGGGATACAGAGGCGAGAGGGATATGGAGGCTGTCATATTTATTTCCTTGTAAACAATGTCAGTTCCCTGGCAACCCAGTTGATCTTCTGGCATCAGTAGTGTCTGGGTCAAAACCCTGGAACAAGCATATGACTAATCCAGTAAAACCTGAGTCAGCTGAGTCAGAGTACCTGATCTGCTGCATGGTTGTTCAGGGTCTAAGACTTAAGGGCCCGTTTCCACTAGCGTAAAGGATACGAGGCGATCGCCGCATCGGCTCGCATGCCCCCGCAGGTACTTCCGGTTGCCATCCGCACAACCAGATTCAGCTTCCCATCGGCGGCTATGGTGACATGGATGCATGCTGCGGAAAACTGCAGCATGCTATCCATAATTTCCCCCGCATTACGCCAGATCGCAAAGGTAAATTTGCGTGAATCGAAACCACTCCATTGACGTGAATTGGTTGCAGTTTCCTCACGTTGTGATGCGGAGCGGTTTCCGCTTAGCAATGCGTCTAGTGGAAACAGGTCCTAAAAGGATTAGAGACAGAGGATCAGTGGGACTGCCAGGTAACTGGTATTGTTTAAAAGAAAATAAATATGGCAGCCTCCATATACCTCTCACCTCGGTATCCCTTTAAAACTGGACCAACCAAATGTTGCAGCAACATTAGATATGCCAGTTTTCAAGCTGCATAAATTTGCATGTAAATAGCATAATTGCAAGGCTATGGAGTGGGTACAAAAATCATGCGGCGACTCAGTTTATGAAACCTCCGACTCCAGGTACGCATATTGCTCGGACTCCACAGTCCTGGCAAGGTTATGGAGTGGGTACAAAAATCAAACTCCAACTCTGAAGTTTATGAAACTACCGACTCTGACAGAATCCCAAAATTTGCTCTAAATCCCGGTGCACACCAAAACCCGCTAGCAGATCCGCAAAATGCTAGCAGATTTTGAAACGCTTATTCTTATTTTTCTGTAGCGTTTCAGCTAGCATTTTGCAGGTTTGTGAAGCGTTTTTGGTGTAGTAGATTTCATATATTGTTACAGTAAAGCTGTTACTGAACAGCTTCTGTAACAAAAACGCCTGCAAAAAAGCTCTGATCTGCCGTTTTTCAGAGCGGTTTGCCTTTTTCCTTTCCTTTACATTGGAGGCAGAAACGCCGACACAATCGAAAATCTGCAGCAGCCCGGGAGTATGCGTTTCTGCAAAACGCCTCCCGCTCTGGTGTACACCAGCTTAATTGAAATACATTACCCAAGCGTTTCCACATCCGCAAGCGGATCGAAAAACGCTGCCGAACCGCCCTGGTGTGCACTAGGCCTGACTCAGACTCCTCGACTCAGCCCTGTCAAGAGCTCTACTTGATTTACTGAAAATAGTGTGGGCCATTAGGACACATCCATGTAATTAAGGCACTGGGAAATTGTGGCTCAGGGCACCATGACAACAGGGCGTCCCATGACATGTCTCCATGACAATAGGGCATCACATGACATGACGTCAGGATGAGCCAGCATATGTACTGCATGCAATGTGTTAACAGCGACACGTACTTTTCATTGACTGTATGCCGCGCAACACACGCATAACATGCAGAGCTGCTTTCCTTTTCCTTTGCGTTCCTGCTCTTATAGGGAAAACAATGCAACGCCCACTGTGAACCCAGCCTTTCTGACAGCCCCCTGCCCTGCCGGTCCTCAACAATCCTCTGTTCCCCCAGTGCGGCACAGTTTTGTTTTGTTGAGTTGGCTGTGCCCGCGCACGTCCTTTTTCACCCTCCACTGCGCCAGCGCAGGACACTCCCTGCGCCGGGAGCGCAAACGAGGATTCAGTGGGCGTCGACTTATACGTCGGCCAAACAAACTGCTCCGCAGCGGGGGAACAGAGGATCGTTGAGGACCAGCGCAGGACAGGATGGCAGAAACCCTAGGTAAGTGAAACTTTTTTTTTTTAAAACATCTTTTGGCCAGCTTCATGAATAAATGAAAATTTTCTTTACTTTGGCATAAAATGTTGGTTTGGACAGTCATTTCTAATCAACTGAGAGAAGCTAAAAAATGACTATTTATGAATCACTAATATGATCAATCACGTTGAGAGCGTGCAATTTTATGGTGTGTACTGAGCTGCTGTCCATAGAATAGATCAGCTGTTCCTGTGTGACGAATCAGCTGCTACCCAATTTGACAGTAGACTATTCTATGGGGAAAATACAGAGCGGCTGTTGGTAAACATACTGATATGTAAAGGTGGCCACTAACGATACAATTTGCCAAACAATTATTCATATGAACGATCGGAAATTATAATTTGGGATTACTTACGGTCTGATCATATTGAGGAAAGTGATCCGATTTTCAGATTGATCCCGTCAATCTGACTGGATTGGTTAGGATAATTTTGTCCATTAGGTCTGTTAGTAATCATTTATGATCGTTCATACGAATAAACATTCGTAACCGATCGTTCGGCAAATTGTCTCATTAGTGGCCACCTAAGTACCGACTGTTCTGATCAAATCATTGAATGACAGAATCATGATAACCCATGCAGCGTGCACCTGATCTGTGCACAGCTGATCTGTGGACTGACCTGCCTCTTAAGGTCCGTACACACGTCGGACTGGAGGCAACGACGGGTCCATCGTCACCTCCCGCTGGGTGGGCGTTCCAACGACAGTCCGGCGTGTGTACGCACTGTCGGCGGACTGATACGGCTGTTTCTGAGCGATCCGGATCGCTGGGCATACACGGTCAGATAATTCTTATCAATCGAGCCGCTGATGGCTCGATTGATAAGATCCAACCTGTCTGATACCCCGCAGGATCGATACTGCATTCGATACCGACGGGGAGAAAAATGGGAAGAAACGAGCGGCTGATTAGCAGCGCCCACGGAGACAAGCGGGAATCGACCCGCGCGGTGACGCGCCGGCATCGAGCCGCTGGCTTGATACCGGCGCAAAAACTAACAGTGTATGTCCAGCATTAGGCCCAGTGCACACCAAAACCGCTAGCAGATCCTCAAAACGCTAGCGGTTTTTGGAGCAGATTTTCTAAACATGCCTAGCATTTTTGGGAGCGTTTTTTATTGTTACAGTAAAGCTGTTACTGAACAGTTTCTGTAACAAAAACACCTGGAAAACTGCTCTGATTTTTCTGCGTTTTCCAGAGCTGTTTGCGTTTTCTCTATACTTTACATTGAGACAGAAACGCTTCTGCAAACCGCAAACGTGCTGCAGGAGCCATGTTTGAGGTTTGCTAAAAACCTCAAACTGCTGGTGTGCACCATCCCATTGAGATACATTAGCCAAGCATTTTCACAGGCATATGCGGTTGACGGATTGCTGCTAAAATCGCTCGGTGTGCACTGGGCCTCACTCAGGATGAGGGAGAGGATTACTTCCCAGTCAAATGGGAACTACACATACCAAACAAAACAGGAATCCTGATAAATACATATCTTAGCACTGAGTACCATATACAGTACATAAAACAAAAAATGGATAGAAGTAATGCAAGCTGTATAGAGAGGACACACACTGCTTATCTTGAAAGTGTTCCCAGCTCCAGACTTACAACAATGGGTGGGGCTTCGTTCACTTCCTAGAAACAGTGGCAGCAATAGCGAAAGGAAAGCGTTTCAAATGATTTCTGAAACAAATAAAAAAAATACGATCCGAGCAGTTTCAATACATTACATTTCACAGAGGATATTATAGTCTATCACGTCCGGGTTCAGCAGTGTTTCCCTGCCCTGCTTCCCCCTTTGTCTCACAGCAGTGATGAAACTCCTACGTTTCCTCACAGCATCTGTGCTTACTTGCAATACTTTCTTCTTTTGTTTGAGATGTATAGGAAAATATTCGATGTATGTGATATTAATGCTTACCTCTGTAGGATGATGGGATACAGATGTAACTCCTGCTGCTTCTTCTGCCTGAACTTGCCTTCAAAATCTTCTGTATACAGACGTTTCAAAAGTGCAACACCCACCCCAGCCTTGTGATCAGTTGGTAAAAGCTGCAAATAGGAAGAAGTAGCCAGCTTGTGTTAAAGTTGTAGGTCTAGTTTTTCTGCCTCCACAGTCATCACAGCTCTATATTTTCATTTCAAACAACTGCAGAGCTCACAGGGATAGTCCCTCTTTTGGAACCCAGCACCCCCCTCCCTTCCCTCTTTTTTCCTCATTGTCCCTGTTTCAAAAGATTAAAGATCTATATAAATATATGTATTTTTCTACTGAACCATATTTAATTGACTAATTTTATTCACATCATTTAAATTAACATATTTCTTACTTTCAAATGTTAATATGAAGTCGTGATGATAAAAGTACCAGCCAGTGTTGCCAACTCATCCCTTTAATTACTGACACATATGAATTATACAGGTTTTGGGGCTAGGTAGATGCAGTTAACCACTTGAGGACCTAGGGCTTTCTACCCCTTAAAGAGAACCCGAGGTGTGTTTAAAGAATGTTATCTGCATACAGAGGCTGGATCTGCCTATACAGCCCAGCCTCTGTTGCTATCCCAAACCCCACTAAGTTCCCCCTGCACTCTGCAATCCCTCATAAATCACAGCCATGCTGTGAGGCTGTGTTTACATTTGTAGTGTCAGTCTCAGCTGCTCCCCCGCCTCCTGCATAGCTCCGGTCCCTGCCCCCGTCCCTTCCCTCCAATCAGCAGGGAGGGGAGGGATGCAGGCGGGGACTGGAGTTCTGCAGGAGGCGGGGAGAGCAGCAGACTGACACTATAGAGATAAACACAGCCAGCTCTGACAAGCTGATTGTCAGCAGCGTGGCTGTGATTTATGAGGGATTGCAGAGTGCAGGGGGACCTTAGGGGGGTTTGGGATAGCAACAGAGGCTGGGCTGTATAGGCAGATCCAGCCTCTGTATGCAGATAATATTCTTCAAACCCACCTCGGGTTCTCTTTAAGGACCGGCCACTTTTTTTCCATTCAGACCACTGCAGCTTTCACGGTTTATTGCTCGCTCATACAACCTACCACCTAAATGAATTTTGGCTCCTTTTCTTGTCACTAATAAAGCTTTCTTTTGATGCTATTTGATTGCTCCTGCGATTTTTACTTTTTATTATATTCATCAAAAAAGACATGAATTTTGGCAAAAAAATGATTTTTTTAACTTTGTGCTGACATTTTTCAAATAAAGTAAAATTTCTGTATACATGCAGCGCGAAAAATGTGGACAAACATGTTTTTGATAAAAAAAAACCCATTCAGTGTATATTTATTGGTTTGGGTAAAAGTTATAGCGTTTACAAACTATGGTGCCAAAAGTGAATTTTCCCATTTTCAAGCATCTCTGACTTTTCTGACCCCCTGTCATGTTTCATGAGGGGCTAGAATTCCAGGATAGTATAAATACCCCCCAAATGACCCCATTTTGGAAAGAAGACATCCCAAAGTATTCACTGAGAGGCATAGTGAGTTCATAGAAGATATTATTTTTTGTCACAAGTAAGCGGAAAATGACACTTTGTGAGGAAAAAAAAAAAAAAAAAAAGTTTCCATTTCTTCTAACTTGCGACAAAAAAAAATGAAATCTGCCACGGACTCACCATGCCCCTCTCTGAATACCTTGAAGGGTCTACTTTCCAAAATGGGATCATTTGTGGGGTGTGTTTACTGTCCTGACATTTTGGGGGGTGCTAAATTGTAAGCACCCCTGTAAAGCCTAAAGGTGCTCATTGGACTTTGGACCCCTTAGCGCAGTTAGGCTGCAAAAAAGTGCCACACATGTGGTATTGCCGTACTCAGGAGAAGTAGTATAATGTGTTTTGGGGTGTATTTTTACACATACCCATGCTGGGTGGGAGAAATATCTCTGTAAATGACAATTTGTTAATTTTTTTTACACACAATTGTCCATTTACAGAGATATTTCTCCCACTCAGCATGGGTATGTGTAAAAATACACCACAAAACACATTATACTACTTCTCCTGAGTACGGCGATACCACATGTGTGGCACTTTTTTGCACCCTAACTGCGCTAAAGGGCCCAAAGTCCAATGAGTACCTTTAGGATTTCACAGGTCATTTTGAGAAATTTCGTTTCAAGACTACTCCTCACGGTTTAGGGCCCCTAAAATGCCAGGGCAGTATAGGAACCCCACAAATGACCCCATTTTAGAAAGAAGACACCCCAAGGTATTCCGTTAGTAGTATGGCGAGTTCATAGAAGATTTTATTTTTTGTCACAAGTTAGCGGAAAATGACACTTTGTGAAAAAACACAATTAAAATCAATTTCCGCCAACTTTTGACAAAAAATAAAATCTTCTATGAACTCACCGTGCTTATAACAGAATACCTTGGGGTGTCTTCTTTCTAAAATGGGGTCATTTGTGGGGTTCCTATACTGCCCTGGCATTTTAGGGGCCCTAAACCGTGAGGAGTAGTCTTGAAACGAAATTTCTCAAAATGACCTGTGAAATCCTAAAGGTACTCATTGGACTTTGGGCCCTTTAGCGCAGTTAGGGTGCAAAAAAGTGCCACACATGTGGTATCGCCATACTCGGGAGAAGTAGTACAATGTGTTTTGGGGTGTATTTTTACACATACCCATGCTGGGTGGGAGAAATACCTCTGTAAATGGACAATTGTGTGTAAAAAAATCAAAAGATTGTCATTTACAGAGGTATTTCTCCCACCCAGCATGGGTATGTGTAAAAATACACCCCAAAACACATTGTACTACTTCTCCCGAGTACGGCGATACCACATGTGTGGCACTTTTTTGCACCCTAACTGCACTAAGGGGCCCAAAGTCCAATGAGTACCTTTAGGATTTCACAGGTCATTTTTGTTTCAAGACTACTCCTCACGGTTTAGGGCCCCTAAAATGCCAGGGCAGTATAGGAACCCCACTAATGACCCCATTTTAGAAAGAAGACACCCCAAGGTATTCCGTTAGGAGTATGGTGAGTTCATAGAAGTTTTTATTTTTTTGTCACAAGTTAGCGGAAATTGATTTTAATAGTTTTTTTTCACAAAGTGTCATTTTCCGCTAACTTGTGACAAAAAATAAAATCTTCTATGAACTCACCATACTCCGTACGGAATACCTTTGGGTGTCTTCTTTCTAGAATGGGGTCATTTGTGGGGTTCCTATACTGCCCTGGCATTTTAGGGGCCCTAAACCGTGAGGAGTAGTCTTGAAACCAAATGTCGCAAAATGACCTGTGAAATCCTAAAGGTACTCATTGGACTTTGGGCCCCTTAGCGTACTTAGGGTGTAAAAAAGTGCCACACATGTGGTACCGCTGTACTCAGGAGAAGTAGTATAATGCGTTTTGGGGTGTATTTTTACACATACCCATGCTAAGTGGGAGAAATATCTCTGTAAATGACAATTGTTTGATTTTTTTACACACAATTGTCCATTTACATAGAAATTTCTCCCACCCAGCATGGGTATGTGTAAAAATACACCCCAAAACACATTATACTACTTTTCCTGAGTACGGCGGTACCACATGTGTGACACTTTTTTGCAGCCTAGGTGCGCTAAGGGGCCCAACGTCCTATTCACAGGTCATTTTGAAGCATTTGTTTTCTAGACTACTCCTCGCGGTTTAGGGCCCCTAAAATGCCAGGGCAGTATAGGAACCCCACAAGTGACCCCATTTTAGAAAGAAGACACCCCAAGGTATTCCGTTAGGTGTATGGCGAGTTCATAGAAGATATTATTTTTTGTCACAAGTTAGTGAAAAATGACACTTTGTGAAAAAAAACCAATAGAAATTAATTTCCGCTAACTTTTGACAAAAAATTAAATCTTCTATGAACTCGTCATACACCTAACATAATACCTTGGGGTGTCTTTTTTTTCTAAAATGGGGTCACTTGTGGGGTTCCTATACCGCCCTGGCATTTTACAGGCCCAAAACCGTGAGTAGTCTGGAAACCAAATGTCTCAAAATGACTGTTCAGGGGTATAAGCATCTGCAAATTTTGATGACAGGTGGTCTATGAGGGGGCGAATTTTGTGGAACCGGTCATAAGCAGGGTGGCCTTTTAGATGACAGGTTGTATTGGGCCTGATCTGATGGATAGGAGTGCTAGGGGGGTGACAGGAGGTGATTGATGGGTGTCTCAGGGGGTGGTTAGAGGGGAAAATAGATGCAATCCATGCACTGGGGAGGTGATCGGAAGGGGGTCTGAGGGTTTGGCCGAGTGATCAGGAGCCCACACGGGGCAAATTGGGGCCTGATCTGATGGGTAGGTGTGCTAGGGGGTGACAGGAGGTGATTGATGGGTGTCTCAAGGTGTGATTAGAGGGGGGAATGGATGCAAGCAATGCACTGGCGAGGTGATCAGGGCTGGGGTCTGAGGGCATTCTGAGGGTGTGGGCGGGTGATTGAGTGCCCTAGGGGCAGATAGGGGTCTAATCTGATAGGTAGCAGTGACAGGGGGTGATTGATGGGTAATTAGTGGGTGTTTAGGGTAGAGAATAGATGGAAACACTGCGCTTGGGTGGTGATCTGATGTCGGATCTGCGGGCGATCTATTGGTGTGGGTGGGTGATCAGTTTGCCCGCAAGGGGCAGGTTAGGGGCTGATTGATGGGTGGCAGTGACAGCGGGTGATTGATGGGTGGCAGTGACAGGGGGTGATTGATGGGTGGCAGTGACAGGGGGTGATTGATGGGTGATTGATAGGTGATTGACAGGTAATCAGTGGGTTATTACAGGGGAGAACAGATGTAAATATTGCACTGGCGAATTGATAAGGGGGGGTCTGAGGGCAATCTGAGCGTGTAGGCGGTCGATTGGGTGCCCGCAAGGGGCAGATTAGGGTCTGATCTGATAGGTAACAGTGACAGGTGGTGATAGGGAGTGATTGATGGGTGATTGATGGGTAATTAGTGGGTGTTTAGAGGAGAGAATAGATGGAAACACTGCGCTTGGGTGGTGATCTGATGTCGGATCTGCGGGCGATCTATTGGTGTGGGTGGGTGATCAGATTGCCCGCAAGGGGCAGGTTAGGGGCTGATTGTTGGGTGGCAGTGACAGGGGGTGATTGATGGGTGATAGGTGATTGGCAGGTGATTGACAGGTGATCAGTGGGTTATTACAGGGAAGGACAGATGTAATTAATGCACTGGCAAATTGATAAGGGGGGGGGTCTGAGGGCAATCTGAGCGTGTGGGCGGGTGATTGGGTGCCCGCAAGGGGCAGATTAGGGTCTGATCTGATAGGTAACAGTGACAGGTGGTGATAGGGGGTGATTGATGGGTAATTAGTGGGTGTTTAGAGAAGATAACAGATGTAAACGATACATTTGGGAGGTAATCTGACGGCGGGTTTGCGGGCGATCTAATGGTGTGGGTGGGTGATCAGATTGCCCGCAAGGGGCAGGTTAGGGGCTGATTGATGGGTGGCAGTGACAGGGGGTGACAGGGGGTGATTGATGGGTGATAGGTGATTGGCAGGTGATTGACAGGTGATCAGTGGGTTATTACAGGGAAGAACAGATGTAATTAATGCACTGGTGAATTGATAAGGGGGGGTCAGAGGGCAATCTGAGCGTGTGGGCGGGTGATTGGGTGCCCGCAAGGGGCAGATTAGGGTCTGATCTGATAGGTAACAGTGACAGGTGGTGATAGGGGGTGATTGATGGGTAATTAGTGGGTGTTTAGAGAAGATAACAGATGTAAACGATACATTTGGGAGGTAATCTGACGGCGGGTTTGCGGGCGATCTAATGGTGTGGGTGGGTGATCAGATTGCCCGCAAGGGGCAGGTTAGGGGCTGATTGATGGGTGGCAGTGACAGGGGGTGATTGATGGGTGATAGGTGATTGGCAGGTGATTGACAGGTGATCAGTGGGTTATTACAGGGAAGAACAGATGTAATTAATGCACTGGTGAATTGATAAGGGGGGGTCAGAGGGCAATCTGAGCGTGTGGGCGGGTGATTGGGTGCCCGCAAGGGGCAGATTAGGGTCTGATCTGATAGGTAACAGTGACAGGTGGTGATAGGGGGTGATTGATGGGTAATTAGTGGGTGTTTAGAGAAGATAACAGATGTAAACGATACATTTGGGAGGTAATCTGACGGCGGGTTTGCGGGCGATCTAATGGTGTGGGTGGGTGATCAGATTGCCCGCAAGGGGCAGGTTAGGGGCTGATTGATGGGTGGCAGTGACAGGGGGTGATTGATGGGTGATAGGTGATTGGCAGGTGATTGACAGGTGATCAGTGGGTTATTACAGGGAAGAACAGATGTAATTAATGCACTGGTGAATTGATAAGGGGGGGTCAGAGGGCAATCTGAGCGTGTGGGCGGGTGATTGGGTGCCCGCAAGGGGCAGATTAGGGTCTGATCTGATAGGTAAAAGTGACAAGTGGTAATAGGGGGTGATTGATGGGTGATTGATGGGTAATTAGTGGGTGTTTAGAGGAGAGAATAGATGTAAACAATGGATTTGGGAGGTGATCTGATGTCGGATCTGTGGGCGATCTATTGGTGTGGGGGGGTGATCAGATTGCCCGCAAGGGGCAGGTTAGGGGCTGATTGATGGGTGGCAGTGACAGGGGGTGATTGATGGGTGATTGACGGGTGATTGACAGGTGATTGACAGGTGATTGACAGGTGATCAGGGGGATAGATGCATACAGTAAACAGGGGGGGGTGGTCTGGGGGGGGGGGTCTGGGGAGAATCTGAGGGGTGGGGGGTGATCAGGAGGGGGCAGGGAGCAGGGGGGGGGGATAAAAAAAAAATAGCGTTGACAGATAGTGACAGGGAGTGATTGATGGGTGATTAGGGGGGTGATTGGGTGCAAACAGGGGTCTGGGGGGTGGGCAGGGGGGGGGTCTGATGGGTGCTGTGGGCGATCTGGGGCAGGGGGGGGAGAAATCAGTGTGCTTGGGTGCAGACTAGGGTGGCTGCTGCCTGCCCTGGTGGTCCCTCGGACACTGGGACCACCAGGGCAGGAGGCAGCCTGTATAATACACTTTGTAAACATTACAAAGTGTATTATACACTTTGTATGCGGCGATCGCGGGGTTAACATCCCGCCGGCGCTTCCGTATAGCCGGCGGGATGTTGCGGCGAGCGAGCGGTGACAGGCGCCGGCGGAGGATCGCGTCACGGATGACGCGATCGCTCCGCCCATGCCCTTAAATGGACCGCCGCCTCTGTGGGTGAGGCCGTCCTGCAGGGCTCCACTTCCCCGCCGCCCCTGTGTAGTGGGCGGTCGGGAAGTGGTTAAAGCACTGATTATGTGCAAATAGCCCCAGAACCTGTATAACTTAGATGTGTCAGTAATTAAAGGGATGAGTTGGCAACACTGGTACCAGCGTGCAGGGCCGTTTCTAGCCTTTTTGTGTCAACACCCACCCACTCCAGTAGCCGCTGGGAGACTCAGCTCTGCCTTCCAATGCGGGGTATCAATATAATGTCCTAGCCGTGGAAAGTGGTTAAAGTGAACCGAGCACCTTCTTTATCATTCAGGACATTTCTATAGCACATGAAAAATGCATGCCGACAATCTGTTTCATTATTAAAATAAACTTTTATTTTACCTTGTATTTTACATTCAAAGTAGATTAATTACCCTGTTTCAGCAGGGCTGCCCGGCCGTCCCCGGCCGCAGATCTTTCAGGTCCCTAATTGTTTTATTGGGCTAATTACCAAGAGGTAAACAATGCTATTAGACAACAAAGGGGGTTAGTAATTAGGACTGTTTCTTCAAAGACCGAGTTTGTGTCTATGGGCTCTATTCTCAAAGACTTCCCGCATGCGGTAAAGTACATGCGGGAAGTTTGCACCCAAAATACCGTCAAGTTTGCATTCTCTAAATTTTCTGCATGTTTTTCCCGCATGCGGGAAAAGTGTGGTAAAAGTGCGGGATTCATGCGGAAAACTTTCCGCAAAAGTCGGTATTTTCCGCAATAAAAGATCAATTCTCAAAAATGTTCAGGCGCATAATTTCATCGTTAATTACCGATTTTTTATCACCTACAAGTAGTAGGTGATATATTCCGAATCCCATTGACTTTAATGAAGTCTGGAGGCTTAAGGGCTTTGCTTGCTGGACTTTTAATTTTTTTTTTTAAACACTTTTTTCATGCGACCTTTTTACCGCATGATTCCCGCATTAATAATGGCCGTTTCCGCATCTTTTTTCCCGCATGCGGCAAACATGCGGAAAATGTTAGTGAATGCTGAAAAAATGCGGAGTTTACCGCTGGCGGGAATTTAGCGGTAAAATTTTGCGGTACTTTTGGCTCTTTGAGAATAGAGCCCAATGTGTCAAGATAGCATCTCTGACTTCTGTAAATAAGGAATGTGAGAAGGGGAGGGGGGAACATGGCAGCTTCTATGCCAGGAGAGATTCCATTGAAAGAGAATGTGCTCAGTTCCCTTTAAGGGATCACTATTGCAAAAAAATGTAAAATGTAAAACAATTGTGTACACACACTTATAAGATGTACTGTACATTTCTCCCAAAGTAAAATCTACTATAAATTACTTTTCTCCTATATTGTTGTTGTTGTTTACAGTAGGCAGTAACAATCTGACCGGTTTTGGACTAGTCAATCTCCTCATGAGGGATACTCAGTATTTATTTTATTCTTTACAAAAGCACTCCCTGGAAAGGATCTCTACAGACACACCAGCCACACTCCCTACTTGCTTTCACACAATTTTGGCTTGTTGGACTGAGCAAATGCTGTTCAGTAAGGCTATGTTCACATTATAAATCGGCAGCGCTGAATGATTTATTGAGAGCTTTTTCAGCACTTTTCCCTGCGCTTTGCGCTTAGAAAAGCGCTTTTCTAAGCACTTTTGCAGATTGATTCATTTTTTCACTTCCTGATGTCAGAAAGACAGGACTAACCAGCAAGCTCATGGTGACCCAGAACTCATTGGAGTGTGTAAGGGACTGATGTCAGAAAGTGAACTCTTTCACCCGGAAATGAATAAATACAATGTATTCATAAAAGCGCTGGGAAATTGCTATACAAAGCGCTTTTTCAAGCGTTTGCAATTTCCCTATACCTTCCATTGAGCCAAAACGCTCAGAAAATGGTACCGGCACCTCTGTCTCAGAGGTGCCAAGCGCATTTTGGACTCCGTGCTGTGTATTACTCCTGTTGTTTATTGTCTGAGGAGGCGGGATTTTGCCTGCGAAACGCATTGCAAATTGTCTTGGTAGTATATGAATAAATTGTTTACTACTTTAATCGACAATACTTGTGTCTGTTTTGGGGTGGCTGGTCCACCACCGCATCCCGAACGGTTTTAACGTTTTTAGTGACTTTTATCCTACTGGCGCCTCTGTACATCTCTACACTTTTGAGAGCTAATGTTGTTCTTGTGATCTATTTTTTTTTGTGTGTGTGTGTGTGTGGCCCACTTGCATTATATACAGCCCTGTCAGTCAGTCGCAGCTGGCCTTTGGCACCTTAATTCCTACTGTGCCACTGCCAGGCTCAGCACATTCAGTGACTACCTGTGTGTGTGACAGCACAGCCGTCACAACACAAACAGTTATTCGCGGTGCGTTACACGGTGAGTTTGGTGTGTCAGTGTGTAGCAGTACTCTAATTACACTCCCTGATTGATGTATATGTTACGGCCAGAACCCGAAGTTTGGCCATTTCTAGTTCTGGCCAGCCACTTCGGGTTCTGGCCGGCCAATGTGCAAGGTGGCCGCTGCGCTGCGGCCAATGTTAGAAATGGATTGATTCCTGTGACATTAATGTATCTTCTGGCCGCAGCGGCCAAACGTATAACCACTTAGTTAATTTAATGCAATTAAGCCGGCGGCAATGTAACAATTCAAGCCGCCGGCTTTTTATCTGCCCCTCTCTCTCTCTCTCCTCTTATGGGCAGCCGGCGGGGGACATGCGTGTCCCCGAGAGTCGTTCGTCGCACCAGGAAAGCAGAGCGGGGAGGCTGCAGACATTGCTTCTGCCAGCACCCGCTCTGCAAGAACGGCAGGATTCCCTGCCGCGACGAACGACTCCCGTGTCCCCGCTAGAGATGTCGCGAACCTCCGATTTTCGGTTCGCGAACCGGGTTCGCGAACTTCCGCAGAAGGTTCGGTTCGCGGAAAAATTAGCGAACCGCAATAGACTTCAATGGGGAGGCGAACTTTGAAAAATAGAAAAAATTATGCTGGCCACAAAAGTGATGGAAAAGATGTTTCAAGGGGTCTAACACCTGGAGGGGGGCATGGCGGAGTGGGATACATGCCAAAAGTCCCGGTGAAAAATCTGGATGTGACGCAAAGCAGCGTTTTAAGGGCAGAAATCACATTGAATGCTAAATTGCAGGCCTAACGTGCTTTCAAACATCTTGCATGTGTATACATCAAACAGGGAGTGTAATTAGAGTACTGCTTCACACTGACACACCAAACTCACTGTGTAACGCACCGCAAACAGCTGTTTGTGTAGTGACGGCCATGCTGGACTACTGCGCAACATGGCGTGATTGCTCTTCCTCACTCAGTGATGTCAGGTAATGTGTGACTTCCTTCTCAACTTTCCATGGCATTGTTAAAAAGCTTACGTTTTGTTTTTAATTTACATTTTCTACTTGCTGTGTACTTGTTCAGTACCGCTACAATGAGAATCCTGTGGAGGCGGGCAAGTCTGCCATTGTGACCCCGGGTAATGGCCGGGGAATGAGAGGTTTGAATCCGGTGTGGAGCCTGAGCAACGGCTATCACTACACATCCAAGGAGGGCAGCGGGCAGGCATGCACGCCCGCCCGCCCCGAGGTAGTGACCAAAAATAACAATACAGGAGGCGGACTTTCGAGGCCCTGCTGTGTATTTGAAATGAATGTACTTTAAATCCTTTAACGAGAACCAGTTATGGCGGGCAAAGATGACACCACATTCCTTTCACGAGAATCATATGGAGGCGGGCAAGTCTGTCATTTGTGACCCCGGGTAATGGCCGGGGAATAAGGGGGTGGAATCCGGTGTGGAGCCTGAGAAACGGCTACCACTACACATCCAAGGAGGGCAGCAGGTAGGCATGCACGCCCGCCCCGAGGTAGTGACCAAAAATAACAATACAGGAGGTGGACTTTCGAGGCCCTGCTGTGTATTTGAAATGAATTAACTTTAAATCCTTTAACGGGAATCCGTTATGGAGGGCAAGTCTGCCATTGTCACCGCGGGGAATGAAGGTTGGATTGCGGCCCGAAGTGGGAGCCTGCTGAGACCCATGCTGTAGCTGCCCTGACCGTGCTTTGCAGACCAGGCATCTGTGGTCAGATGGACCCTTGAGCCAGCGGAAGACAAACCAAGTTAAAAGCAATTGCCAAGAATGTTTTATGGAGGGCAAGTTTTTTTGCCCTTTTTTTAAATTTTTTGAAAATGATAGATGGTTGTATTTTTAAATTGTTTGAAAGTTTAGATGGTTGTATTTTTAAATTGTTTGAAAGTTTAGATGGTTGTATTTTTAAATTGTTTGAAAGTTTAGATGGTTGTATTTTTAAATTGTTTAAAAGTGTATCCATTCTTCCTCCCTGCAGCCACGAACAATACCATGGGAACGTGGAGCAGCAGAAGCCCCCTGTGACGGCTGCCACGGTTGTTCTCCGCTGCTTGTCTTTTGAGGGGTGCTTCTTTTCCTCAGGTGTTCTTGCCATAGCTGTTTGTGCCTTCTCTCCAGGTGCCTTCGTAAAGCACTTGTCCCTACGTGACATTTGGCCTTTCCACGGCTCAATTTTTGCTGGCAGAGACAACAGATGGCTTTGCTCCGATCTGAGACACACACGTGAAAAAATTTCCAAACCGCTGAGCCCTCCTGGGGTGATGGCGCTACGGTGGCATCAGCAGCAGCTGACGTTGAAGGGCATGTGTGCTCCCTGGCCATAGCTGGCGATACATGGCACCGGACACTGCCCCCAGCTGTTTCTGAGGACGAGCTCCCTCTGCTTCTATCATGGAGTCGTCTCCTCCTACTCCTCTCTGACTCCTCCTCTGAACTGTCCCCCTGGTCATCTCCTCTACCGGGAACATATGTGGTATCCGTATAATCGTCATCATAATCCTCCTGGCCAGCTGCGCTTTCCTCAGACACCTCCTCAAGTGCACCAACTTCAGGTGGTCCACCATCATCCCCATCCACACACGTTATGTCCATACTATCGCCACCTAACTCAGACGTATGAGGTGGTGTACCTGCGCCTTCTTGTTGTTGTTGCAGTAGTGGCTGGGAATCAGTGATTTCACCACCACCACCAAATAACTCCTGCGAAGTGTCAAATGCAGCGGATGTGGTGCTTGTTGTAGCGCTGGTGGCTGCGGGAGATGAGGTGTTCTGTGTTAAATACTCAATCACCTCCTCACGATTTTGGGAAGTGATGGCACGTGCCTTCTTCTGAGCACTGTATTTTGTGGCAGGTCCGCATGAAATCACAGCAACACCACCTCTTCAGCCACAGACCTGCCGGTGCCTGGTGGCCTTCCTCTGGGTCTGCCTCTACCTCTTCCTCTACCTGGTTTGTCCATTTTGTCCATCTCGGGGGTATGCTAGCTATATGCAGTGAGGTGGGTTCTCACTCAACACAACAGGTAGTTAGATGCAGTGAGGTGGCCAGGTGCGTTCACACTCAACACAACAGGTAGTTAGATGCAGTGAGCTGGGTTCACTCAACACAAGGCTAGGTATATGCAGTGATGAGGTGGGTTAAGTAAACACAACAGGTACTGGGTAGTTAGATGCAGTGAGCTGGGTTCACTCAACAGTAAACGTACTTAAGATCAGTGAGGTGGGTTCTCACTCAACACAACAGGTAGTTAGATGCAGTGAGGTGGCCAGGTGGGTTCACACTCAACACAACAGGTAGTTAGATGCAGTGAGCTGGGTTCACTCAACAGTAAAGGTACTTAAGATGCAGTGAGGTGGGTTCTCACTCAACACAACAGGTAGTTAGATGCAGTGAGGTGGCCAGGTGGGTTCACACTCAACACAACAGGTAATTAGATGCAGTGAGCTGGGTTCACTCAACACAAGGCTAGGTATATGCAGTGATGAGGTGGGTTAAGTAAACACAACAGGTACTGGGTAGTTAGTTGCAGTGAGCTGGGTTCACTCAACAGTAAAGGTACTTAAGATGCAGTGAGGTGGGTTCTCACTCAACACAACAGGTAGTTAGATGCAGTGAGGTGGCCAGGTGGGTTCACACTCAACACAACAGGTAGTTAGATGCAGTGAGCTGGGTTCACTCAACAGTAAAGGTACTTAAGATGCAGTGAGGTGGGTTCTCACTCAACACAACAGGTAGTTAGATGCAGTGAGGTGGCCAGGTGGGTTCACACTCAACACAACAGGTAGTTAGATGCAGTGAGCTGGGTTCACTCAACAGTAAAGGTACTTAAGATGCAGTGAGGTGGGTTCTCACTCAACACAACAGGTAGTTAGATGCAGTGAGGTGGCCAGGTGGGTTCACACTCAACACAACAGGTAATTAGATGCAGTGAGCTGGGTTCACTCAACACAAGGCTAGGTATATGCAGTGATGAGGTGGGTTAAGTAAACACAACAGGTACTGGGTAGTTAGATGCAGTGAGCTGGGTTCACTCAACAGTAAAGGTACTTAAGATGCAGTGAGGTGGGTTCTCACTCAACACAACAGGTAGTTAGATGCAGTGAGGTGGCCAGGTGGGTTCACACTCAACACAACAGGTAGTTAGATGCAGTGAGCTGGGTTCACTCAACAGTAAAGGTACTTAAGATGCAGTGAGGTGGGTTCTCACTCAACACAACAGGTAGTTAGATGCAGTGAGGTGGCCAGGTGGGTTCACACTCAACACAACAGGTAGTTAGATGCAGTGAGCTGGGTTCACTCAACACAACGCTAGGTATATGCAGTGATGATGTGGGTTAAGTAAACACAACAGGTACTGGGTAGTTAGATGCAGTGAGCTGGGTTCACTGAACAGTATACAGTAAAGGTACTTAAGATGCAGTGAGGTGGGTTCTCACTCAACACAACAGGTAGTTAGACTTAGATGCAGTGAGCTGGGTTCACTCAACACAACGCTAGGTATATGCAGTGATGAGGTGGGTTAAGTAAACACAACAGGTACTGGGGTATATGCAGTACTGGGTAGTACAATGTGCAGCTCCCTGTCACACACACAGGCAGTCAGTCACTGAATGTGCTGGGCTGCTGGCAGTGGCACACACACTATCAATCAGCAAGGCTGTGCTTGCAACAAAAGTGTCAGAAAAAAAAAATGTACAGGTTGAGCTCTGAAAAGAGCTGTTGCTGGGTGCTTTAAAAGCAATATTAATCAGTCAGGAACAAGCAAAGCAGCCTAGAACCTAACTAATATGTCCCTAAGAGAAAAAGTCTGCAGCAGCTGTCCCTTTCCTCTCTCTAGCAGGCACACGAGTGACTGTAATGGCCGCCGGAGGCTGCCTTATATAAGGGGGGGTGGGGCTCCAGGGCTTACTGTAGCCTGAATGGCTACAATGTGCCTGCTGACTGTGATGCAGAGGGTCAAAGTTGACCCTCATAGTGCAGTATGGGGCGAATCGAACTTCCGGAAAAGTTCGCCTGGCGCAGGCGAACGCGAACCCCCAATGTTCGCCTGGAACCGTTCGCCGGCGAACCGTTCAGTACACCTCTAGTCCCCGCCGGCTGCCCATAGGAGAGCGAGAGAGGCGGGGGGAAGGAGGAGAGAGAGGCGGGGGGAGAAGGAGAGAGAGGCAGAGAAAAAGCCGGCGGCTTAAATTGTTACATTGCCGCCGGCTTAATTGCATTAAATTAACTAAGTGGTTATACGTTTGGCCGCTGCGCTGCGGCCAGAAGATACATTAATGTCACAGGAATCAATCCATTTCTAACATTGGCCGCAGCGCAGCGGCCACTTCGCACATTGGCCGGCCAGAACCCGAAGTGGCTGGCCAGAACTAGAAGTGGCCAAACTTCGGATTCTGGCCGTAACATATACACGTGCAAGATGTTTTAAAGCACTTTAGGCCTCCAATTTATCATGCAATGTGTTTTCTGCCCTTAAAACGCTGCTTTGCATCAAATCCAGATTTTTCCCCGGGACGTTTGGCATCTATCCCACTCATCCATGCAAAAACTCAGATGTTAGACCCCTTAAAACATTTTTTCCACCTCTTTTGTGGCCAGCAGAAATGTTTCTAGTTTTTAAAGTTTGCCTCCCCATTGAAGTCTATTGTGGTTTGCGAAAGTTCGCAAGTTCGCAAACGTTTGCGGAGGTTCGCGAAAATAAAATTGGAGGTTCGGGCCATCTCTAACGAGGGACTCACACATGCTTATGGGGCTGGAGGAAGCTCCGGGTCAGTATCAAATCTTTTTTAAATGCCGTCTCTGGAACACTTTAACCACTTCACCACTGAGGGGTTTTACCCCCTGAGCACCAGAGCAATTTTCACCTTTCAGCGCTCCTTCCATTCATTCGTCTATAACTTTATCATTACTTATCGCAATGAAATGAACTATATCTTGTTTTTTCCGCCACCAATTAGGCTTTCTTTAGGTGGGACATTATGCCAAGAATTATTTTATTCTAAATGTGTTTTAATGGGAAAATAGGAAAAATGTGGGAAAAAATTAATTATTTTTCAGTTTTCTGGCCTTTATAGTTTTTAAATAATACATGCTACTGTAATTAAAACCCATGAAATGTATTTCCCCTTTTGTCCCGGTTATAAAACCGTTTAAATTATGTCCCTATCACAATGTTTGGCGCCAATATTTTATTTGGAAATAAAGGAGCATTTTTTTCAGTTTTGCATCCATCCCTAATTACAAGCCCATAGTTTATAAAGTAACAGTGTTATACCCTCTTGACATAAATATTTAAAAAGTTCAGTCCCTAAGGTAACTATTTATGTATTTTTTTTAATTGTAAATTTTTTAATTTTTTTTTATTACAAAAAAAAAAAAATTGGGGAGTGTGGGAGGTAATGAGTTAATTTTTTGTGTAACAATAATTTATTTCTTTGTAAAAAATGCTTAGGGTGTAGTTTTACTATTTGGCCTCAAGATGGCAACAGTAACTTTTTGTTTATTGCGACCTGCGAGCGTCCTTCCGGTCTGTGGCCTGGTCTGTAGGGGGGTAAAGCCTGTGGTCCTGAAGAGGTTAAGAAACCATCTTTGGATCCTGCTACGCTTTCTTGCTACTGGGTTATCTCATTTCTTTCCTTCAGACTAAATACTACATTCAGGGCTGGTGCACATCTAAAAGCGCCAGCATAATCGCAAACGCTCAGCGCTTTTAGAAGGGATTCTTTTCTAAGCGATTCTAGGCATGTGCCTATCGTTTTTTTATTTATGCCTGGCAATTTTTGGAGCATTGGGTTTTTTTGTACAGTAGAGCTGGAAGTGTACAGCTTTTGTTAAAAAAAAAAAAAACACTTGGAAAATTGCTCTGTTCTAGCAATTTTTAGAGCCATTTTCCACTTTCCTATACTTAACATTGAGGCTGAACCGACTCAGAAATGCTGCAGGACCCGCGTTTGCGTTTGGTAAGAAAATTACATTGCTCTGGTGTGATCCATCCCATTCAAATACATTAGTCAAAACTCTAGCGCTTTGAAAAGCGCTCAGAAGCGCTCTAGGTGTGCACCAGCCCCCGGTTCATCATTTGAAGCAGAGCGGAGTCCAGGTGCAGATGCTTTGCACCATAAGTGGCTATGGGCAACACATCCAATCGTCTGGAAAAAGTAGGCCTGTCACGATTCTGCATTGCAGCAAACTCATCCTTTTTTTTTAGCAGGTGGAAGCGGATCCTATTTTTATCCGCATTGAGCGGGCATGTAGAAAACATATCAAATGGGTACGTTTTCTACACATGTGTAAACCGAGTCTTAGACCTGTTGCATTACTTCTCTCCTAACGCTTTGGTAAGTCTCCACCAATCTTGTTTCCACTCTAATCACTTCAAATTAAATGGTAGTCGTCAAAGTAACCAATGCTTTATTAACGCCTACATCTAAAGGCTACTATTGTAATGTATACTTATTCTACTTGATCTCTCAACTTTTGACATAGTGAACCATCCTTTGATTTGACTCACTAGGAGAACTTTTAGCATCAGTGGCAAAGCACTGGAGATTACAGAGGTTTTGACCACATCTGAGCCTCTACTCCAGAGGGCCTACCTTGAGCCCTGCATTCAGGGCAGTTTTTATGCATAGGCATTCCAGGACATTACCTGGAGTGCCATTAGTCCTGGGGGGTGCATGCCCCTGGATTAAGCCCTGCCCCCAAACAAAGGCCTTCCCCTAGACTAATCCCTGCTCCCACAGGTGTTCTTTCACCTGCTTCTGCTGTGTCTGGATAGTGTAAGTTTCAGGCAGCTATCACTGTGTCCTTCCGTGCTCCCTTACCCCCTCCATGCATCCCTCTGCCCCCTGTGACTCCTCCAACCCCCTGTTCCTTTTTCTGTCCCCTTTTTTGCCTTCTTCTGTCCCTCTTTGTGCCTCTTTCTGTCTCCCATGCCACCTCTGCCCCCCGTGTGTCCTTCTGTCCCCTTGTGCCTCCTCTGTCTCCCTGTGACATTTTTTGTATTTCTGTGCCACGTCTGCCCCTCTGTGCCTCCTTCTGTGCCTCCTTTGGTCCCCCTCTGCCTCCTGTACCTCCTCCTTCTTCCCCTTTTGTGCCTTTTTCTGTCTCCATGTGCCTCTTTCAGTACCCCTGTTCAACCCGCTGTCCCCTTGTGCCTCCTTCTGTGCCCCTTTGTGCCTCATTCTCTCTCCCTCTGCCTCCTTCAGTCCTCCTGTGCCTCCTTCTGTCACCATTTTTGCCTCCTTCCGTCTTTCTGTGTGCCTGCTTTTGTAGCTCCTTTTGTAGCTATGTCACTGTTCATCGAACCACATAGACCAACACACTCAAATAAATGCAAATCTTCTTGCTCTTTTATTGCAATAGATATCCAAACAGTGTAAAACGTGATGACAAGTACCAGGCACTGGCAATAGATGTTGCAATAAAATAGGTGTTAGAAACCCCAGAGACCTACAAAAAACCTGCTGGTATCATTGTCCATTAAGCTGTAGGAAAGTCAGTGTCCATAGTCCACAGCAGTGTCGATTAAATCATGACAACAGACACTAGAGCTGTTTCGGGCATCCTGCCCATTATCAAGCCGATAAATGTGCACATTTATTGGGCTTGAGAGCAGACAGAAGGCCCAAAACAGCTCTAGGCACCTTCAGCATATTTGAATGTGAAACCTCATTCTGAAATCTGTTGATCAGAACCTGAATCTTTGAGCATGGCAGTGGGTGCTAACTCACCCTTGTTGCCGCCCTTGTGCGCTTTCCTTCATGTTGTGTTCCAGCTCTCACATACCTCATCTTCTTATTAATACCTATTGTCTTGGTCAACTCTGCTTCCAGTATCACCTAAATCAGTGCTGTCCAACTCCAGTCCTCGATGACTGCAGTTGGACAGCCCTGACCTGAATGCCACATCCAGACTCTACACTTCCTCTCCAAATTTATTATGCATAGTAGACCGTGTCCCTAACTGTCTTAATCTTTTTTTCTTAAAGAGACACTGAAGCGAAAAATTTTTTATGATATTATGATTTGTATGTGTAGTACAGCTAAGATATAAAACATTAAGATCAGATACATCAGTGTAATTGTTTCCAGTACAGGAAGAGTTAAGAAACTACAGTTGTTATCTCTATGCAAAAAAGCCATTAATCTCTACGACTTTCAAAGTCTTGGAGAGGGCTGTCTTCTGACTTTTATTATCTCAACTATAAGTGAACAGTTTTCTTTTTATCTACTAGAGGAGAGGTCATTAGTTCACAGACTGCTCTGAAATAATCATTTTGAATGCTGAGTGTTGTGTAATCTGCACATATTAGAGAATGATGCAATGTTAGAAAATACACTATATACCTTAAAATTAAAAATATGAGAATATTTTCTTTGCTGCGAATCTTCTAGTAATTATTCATAGTACACAACCAATTCATTATATCATATATTTTTTTCACTTCAGTGTCTCTTTAAACTTAATATGGATAATACATTCTCTACAATGAAATTCAACCACTCTCTACCTGATATAACTGAATGAATAACTCATGCCCCTCAGTTCCATTGTTTAGATTTAACCTCATGTTGTCTTAGTAACCACCAGCTTTTCTGTCCACTTCAGAAACATCTCCCTCATTCACACCTTCCTTACTTAAGATTCAGCTAAACTGCTTGTACATGCCTTTGTGATATTGCAGAAAGATTACTGAAACACCCTGTTATGTATCCTACCTGCAAATTGACCTGACTTAACGTGCATGACTCATTCACCACTCCTCATGCTCTAATGCTGCCCACTGTACTTTCTGCCTATCACACCTATACCCCTGCATACATATACTGGGCACATATACCCCTGCATACATATACTGGGAATATACCTCTGGCTTCATATACTGGGCACATATACCTCTGGCTACATATACTGGGCACATATACCCCTGGCTACATATACTGGGCACATATACCCCTGCCTACATATACTGGGCATATTAACCCCTGGCTACATATACTGGGCACATATACCCCTGGCTACATATACTGGGCACATATACCCCTGCCTATATATACTGGGCACATAAACCCCTGCCTACATATACTGGGCACATATACCCCTGACTACATGTACTGGGCACATATACCCCCGACTACATATACTGGGCACATATGCACCTGCCTACATATACTGGGCACATATAACCCTGACTACATATACTGGGGACATATACCCCTGACTACATATACTGGGCACATATACCCCTGCCTATATATACTGGGCACATATACCTCTGGTTACATATACTGGGCACATATACCCCTGCCTACATATACTGGGCACATATACCCCTGGCTACCTGTTCTGGGGACATCTCTACCCCTGGCTACCTGTTCTGGAGACATCTATACCGCTGGCCACCTATTCTGGGGACACCTATAGACCTGGGGCTACCTATTTTTGTGGAACCACTGCTGTCAGATTGAGTGTATTTTGGGGAACTGCTGCCAGGTGAGAGGTGTCTACCATATTAAGGGGGCATTCTGCCTATTTATGTGAAATGCTGTCTATTTATGTGCCTCATGACTGCTGAATTTGTCTTGTTGGGGGCCTCATGGTTACTGAATTTGTCTTGTTGGGGGCCTCATGATTTGTTGGGGACCTCATGATTGCTGAATTTGTCTTGTTGGGGGCCTCATGATTGCTGAGTTGGTTATGTTGGGGGCCTCATGATTGCTGAGTTGGTTATGTTGGGGGCCTCATGGTTGCTGAATTTGTCTTGATGGGGGGGCCTCATGATTGCTGAATTTGTCTTGTTGGGGGTCACATGATTGCTAACTGTGAGACTATGGAAAAAGCTGGATCATCATCATATGAGACAATAGCATTAAACCTACTTTTTCAGCTTTTTAAAACCGAAAATGAAACTGGGAGGTTCTAAAAAAACACATTTTTCAGGAGTCGGATGGATGAAATTGTATATCTTCACAGTTTATTTTCAACTTAGATTTTCCATAATGTTCATGTATGAGTTAAAACGTTTGTATTTAATTTAAATTGCTGTTGTCACTTTGCGATAGTAAAGTGACTTTTGGGTTGCAGTTTGGGCACTCGACCTTCAAAAGGTTCGCCACCACTGTCCTAATCTAATGCCCCACCATTGCTAAGTTCATTTAAACATGTCTCCACCCACGACCACACCCACATTCTGGTTCATGACCACAACCATTTTTCAGCGCGGCGCGCTACGTGCGCCGTATGACGTAGCCCCATTTTTTTGTGCGCTGCGCACGCCACACAACACCACCCCAGATTTTCGCCGCACCACCCGCTTCTTCCTCCCCCCCTTTTTGCCCCCTCCGGAAAATTATATTGTAATAATGTATTGTAAGATGGAGAAACTGCTGTAATTGAATCCTGGCACCCAAACTAGCCCCTTGGAGCTCAGCTATACTATAGCCATGTGCCCACGTCTGGTTTGCGAACCACCGCAGCCGAACAGTAATTAGCTATACCATAGCTGAGCTATCATTCCTGTTAGCTGAACAAGGCCTTCAACAGGGTGACATGGCCTTACATTACGTCTTCAACAGGCTGGCATGGCCTCACATACGCCTTCCACAGGGTGGCATGGCTTTTCCTTTCGGCAATTCTTGGCCACTTGAGCCTAGGTGATCACATTAAATCTTGGATCTCTCTACTGTACAGTGATCTTTCAAATGTACAGTGAATTGAGCACTTTCTAACTGATTTTATTTTAAAAAGGACACTTGCCAAGGGTGCCTTCTGTTGCCCCTTATATTCATCCTTACGCTAGAACACTTTTTGTCACGATATCAGAGGAGTCTCAGAAGTCAAGTTGTTGTCTGCATACACTAACAATTTGATTTCTTATATCCCCCAATCCATTGTGACACTACCTAATCTTATAAAAGAATTGAAAATATTCGGAGAACATATAAAGTTTATATTGTATGTGAGATTTGCAATGCATGTACAGAAAGCAACATTTGCATAACATTTCTACAACACATAAAGCACAGGTAGCAAACAACACAATTATTGAATACCTTGCCTATGTGTTAAGATATGTGATGATGTATATGCCTTTATACAGCTTATCCACTGATCATGTGACAATGTTGTCCGTTTTTTAACCAGGAAGTGTTTATAAAGTATACCCAGAAAGCAGAGAAAAAAATAAAAATGAGAACAGTGTTTTTCCTGAAATAAAGCAAAGCATGGTGTCTGTGTGCAGTTTATCATCCGGCAGAGATTTGCTGTAATTTACAAGATAAGATTAGAAAGCATCCTACGGCCGGCTGTCCCATCTCTAAATTAAAATGGCAATACTATGTAGTGCAAATTACCAAGACTGCCTCAAGTACATACCACATTACCTACTCTTCCTATGATTAAAGTGAACCCTAGGTGAAAGTGACATGGAGGGCTGCCATATTTGTTTTGTTTTGAACAATAGCAGTTGTCTGGCAGCGCTGCTGATCTATTTAGCTGCAGTAGTGTCTGAATCACACCAGACACAAGCATGCAGCTAACCTTGTCAGATCTGACAATATTGTCAGAAACACCTGATCTGCTGCATGCTTGTTCAGGAGCTATGGCTAAAAGTATTAGAGGCAGCGGATCAGGAGGACAGCCAGGCAACTGGTATTGCTTAAAAGGAAATAAATATGGCAGCCTCCATAAACTTCTCGCTTCAGGTTCCCATTAAGTCCCATTAACTCTCACGTTGGGTTCACTTTAAGCTTACCCATGCTTACCTAGCCAGTAACAAAGCCAGAACACCAAGCCAAAAGACCCTTTTCACCTCATACACAAAATATCTGTTTACCTTAACGCCACGCCCTCTGCACACATCACTTCGCTTTTTGGAACTCTGTGGTTGGCTGAAAGAATGCTTTTCAGCAGGTTTATACTAAACCATGCCAAAGGCCAGAGGCAGATAGTAGTAATGGCTATTGTTCAAGCCCATGTGTTCAGGTGTAAAATGGCTGACAAAGAAAAGGAAGCCGTGGCTCAAACGCTGTACATTTCTTACACCAGGACCCAGTACTAACTTCATTATGATGGAATACTGATTTCTCCCCTGGCTTTTCTACCTTTTTCTTCAGACAGTGCCCAAGGGAGACTCATCTTTTAGTATCTGACTTTATGACGTGCAATGATATTAAATCCCTAGATGTGATTAATGCTACTCCAGGCTTTTCCCTGGCTGAGTGGTCATTCTTACAATTAAAAAGTTACCTTTCACAGGGCCAGATTTATCAAGAGTGTCTGAGACAAAACGCTGGTAGGTTTGTAGAACTCCGTGCAGAACTGTCTCAGGCACCTTAAGAAGCCACTAGATGGTGCTGTTTCCTTCCTAAACTGTTCGAAGTGAGGAGGAGCTAGAACAGTGTCTCAGACAAAGGAACACAACAGTTGTATGACTTGTTTGTTTATCCATCTGGGACATCAGCAGCCCAGGCTATAATTTCTCTCCTAAACTTCCATTCTCAAATAATCCCAATGTCTGCTCTGTCTTTTACACACATTTTTAACATGCTCTAACCAGTCAATTCTCCACACACTCCTCTGCAATTCCCCTCCTTCTCTTAAACAAATAAACATCACCAGGGTGAAGGGGAGTGCACCTCAGTAACAAATGAGGGTGGGTAGATGGCAGTAAATCAAAAAGGAAGCTATGAGTTGTCAGTGTAAACCTGCTCTGAGGGGTTAAGAAGTGGTATTAACCACTTCTTATTCAGGGACAGTTCTGCACTGTCCTTAATCTAAAGAAAACACTCAGAACTGCCGCAATTTCCCTTCCCTTAAGTAAGCATTAGGGAGTAGGGATGTTCGGAACAGGCAATTTCCGATATCGCGGTAATTCCGCATTCCACGGTAACGAAATTCCGTCACCGCTACATTCCGGCGGATCCCTGCGGTATTCCGCGGAATTCCGCATTCCGGCGGAACCATTTCCACAAAGATAAAGTGAATGTAACGCTTGGTGGTGTATTCTCCACAGTCAGCATGCAACGCATGAGCTGGCGTGGAGGAGGTACACACACTAGCACCAGGAAACAGGCTATCCCTAGTATAGTGGAGGGGAGGACTGACTCCAATAGGAGATTGTGGCGCACAGAGCCGGTGCAGATCTGACAGCCACAAACAATGCTTTCGTTATAACGTCTCAGCGCAAAGTAGCGCTGAGCGCACAAACCAGAACTGAGGAGATCAGGACAGGTAGACAGAATGAACGCTTGCTAGCTAGCGGCTACTTAGCGACAGCAAGCGTCCAAAACCAGACAGACTGGAATGAGGCAGCCAATGCGCTGCGGCGATGGCGTGCCTCACAAAGACAGGACAGGACAGTCAGAAAATAGCAGGATTAAGATAGATAAACGTAACACCGATAAATATACAATAAGTATGTTTTCCTAGCGTATTACAATTACAGCTATCAATGAAACTATTTGTTACGTCTGACTAACATATGTATATATCGGCAATGAACCGATATATGACATAAGCAGGAACGCTGACTAGGAATGGAGTAACAGGGAACAGGACTCAGAAGGATTCGCTATCTCTTCGCAGGGATGAACGCAATCCACAAACAGTAACAGAACAGGATTCAGAAGGATTCGTTATCTCTTCGCAGAGATGAACGCAATCCACAAACGGTAACAGGACAGGATTCAGAAGGATTCGTTATCTCTTCGCAGAGATGAACGCAATCCACAAACAGAACCAGGAACAGGATAACTAGCTCAGCACGGGTGTTCACGGTACGCGCAAACTACCAAAACGTGGTGGAAACTGACTAACTGAACACAGGATATAAACAGTTCGTGTACGTATACATCAGCGACACTGATGTATCACGTAACACAAATACAAGGAAAATAATAAACGTGCTGGTATGCATATATATTGGCAATGAACCAATATATGATGCAAAACCAGCAAAGTATCTTTATCAAGAAACACGATCGGGGGCTAAAGCGACAGCAAGACAGGCTTAAGCTGAAGCTATGAAAACCCAAGGAAACCCTGCAGGAAGCAGATCTTTATACTGAGGTCATCCAATGGGAGCAGACATGCAGATTCCCACACAGGTGAATGATAATCAGTCACAAGCTGACAGCAGGGAAAGACAGACAAAGCTATGCAACTTGCATGGAAATAGATCAGAACTGCCTGAGCTGCAGCACTACTTCCAGCAATAGCTGCTGCAGCAGCGATCATTACAGTACCCCCGCCTTTAAAAGTGGATTCCAGACGCTTTTCAAAACTGAAATTTCCAACAAAACAGTCTGACTGATAATTCATGATGACCGGGACAGCCCGGCAAGACCGAATTCCAGAATCAGTCCCCACATAACTGGACCCATCAGAACCAGAACCTACAGAACCCTGCCCATCAGTACTACAAGCCCCAGTGTGACACCCATCAGAACCATGATTTCCAGAAGAAAGCCCTCCGAAACTCCCTGAGCGATACCCACCGCCTTCCAGGAACCGTTCAGAAACGCCAAAGCCTTTGCAATGCCCACCGGTACTGTCTTTACCAACACAAAACCCACTGTTGAACCAGTCCAAGGCACCAGGACAAGTTTTCTCAGAGACCTCCCAGAACACCTTGAAGCTCCAAAGAGATCCCCATAGGTCAGAATGCCCTTTAGGCTCACATGGAGAACTATCAAGAACCCCTATGGAACCTAGGGCAATTCCCGAGTCAGGGCCACAAGGACAAACATCAATATCAGGGCTTTCAGGGACCAGAACCATCTCTGGGCATGCAGGCAGACTGGCAACATCAGAACATGTTCCCACTAAGGAAGCATCAGAGCACGCTAACACCTTAAACACACTTGGGCATTCTGGCACACAAAGAACATCTGGGCACACTGGCACAAGAGAAACCTCTGGGCATGTCAAGGAACTGTGAGCCTCAGGGTCAGCCAAGACAGGACCAAAACCAGGACTGGCCAAAAAAAAATCATCATGACTAAACTTCGCAACCACTGGACTTTTACACGAGAATGCTGGATCAGACTTAGATGTCGCTGATTCCAGCAAAGTCAGTAACAAATCAGATTCAGGGGCACCAACAAAACAGGACAAATCTTCTGATGTATGCACTGAACCAGATAGGGACTCCACAACTACCTCTGGACTGGACAGAGACTCATTTAATACACTGGATTGGAGCTCATGAGGCGCTGCAGAACAAGTCAGTATTGCAGCAGCCCCCACTGGACTAGGCAAAACTGAGGAATTCCCTGGACAGGAAGGGGACTCTGGAACCTCTGCCACAGCGGCCAGAGAACTAGAATCTTTCAAGATACAGGGCTGGGTTTCAGGAACACTCATCGGACCGGACTGAAATTCTGAGATTTCTATTATTTTGACCAGAGAATCAGAATTATCCATGTTACAGGGCAAGACCTCTGAAACATTCAGAGGACAGGGCTGGAGTTCCTCGGCTGTTACAACACTGGAGAGGGACTCAACAACATTGGTTAAATCAGACTGTGTACAGGGCAAGGTATCTGACACACTTGCTGACGAGGACAATATTTCAATGGCTTCTGCTTTGCTGGGCAGAAATTCATCAAGTTTTATTAGAGCAGACTGTAATTCCAAAACAGCTGCTAGACAAGTGAATATTACTGCAACACCAACTGAGGTAAGCAGTGCTTCAGCCTCCTCTGCTAGAGGGTTTAAAGTATCCAAAGTACTGGGTGAAGCATAAGACTCTGCGACCACAGCTTCACTGGACAGGATCACTGAACAGTCCATATTGCAGGGCAAAACCATGGAAGCACCTGCTGGACAGCATAATGATTCTGTGACCTGAGTTTCATTGGAGAGATCTACTGCACAATTCATGGTACAGGGCAAATTTATTGGAAAATTTTCTGAACAAGGTAATAATTCTGCGATTTCAGGTTCACATAGCAGATGCTCTGAGCTATTCACGAAACTAGAGCGAGGTGTAGAAACAGGAAGATCAAGACACAATGTTTGCGCATCTGAATCACCATTCATTTGTAAAATTGGAAAATTCAGATGCTGGGGTTCTGAGGATTCTAGACAGGATTGCTGGGACTCGGAAACTGATGTAGTGCATCTATTGGCATCTGCTGGATCAGACAGGAGTTGAACTTTATTAACACAGGTAATTTCTGCAGAAGTGTTTGCAGAGACAGGCAAGATTTTTCTGGTGTCTGTTTCACTGAACAAAGAGTCATGAGTACTGGCTAGGCTGGACTCGGAAGTCAGCAGGACCTCTGGATTCTCTGCTGAGAAATTTGTGCAGGGCAAAGTTAAGAAAGTATCAGTGGCTTCTGTTTTACTGGGAAGTAACACTGAGTTATCCATGGTACAGGGTGGAATTGCAGGAACTTCAACTTCACACAAAAAGAGCTCCGAATCACCTGCTGAATCAGCCAAAGGTGCTGAAGCAGGCGGGTCAGAACGCCAAATTTGCGAATTCGGAGTCACAAAAAAATCATCCAAAATCAGTTCCCACACATCAATCAAGGGAGCCACACAGTCATACCTACACACACCAGCCTCTATTAGGTTATAGGCTGACTTAATGCATGCGTTCAATACCATTTCACTTTTTGCACTGTAAAATTGACAAAATGAACTTGAATCATTCTTCCATTCACAGACCAGGGCTTCCATCTCTCCCCTCTCGAATGGAGGATCCCATGCATACTTAACAGGCAGATCATGGTTTGCAGATATGATTGTGGCAGGCACATGTATAGGGTTAATTAGCAGGTGATTGGCAGATTCCTTATTCTTAAGAAGCTCCAATACCTGTAGCAAGTGTTGAACTGTAGTGTATGCAAACTTCCCTTGGTTCACAAATAAGTTGATTTGTTCAATACTCTGTAATATCTCATCATAATCATACTCAGATAATTCTTTTAAACAAAAATCTTTATTTTCCCTAGCCAGGGAGGAAAGTTCATTAGTAGTTTCATAAGTCCATTTAACTCCCCTGAAAGACAATTGCATTTCATTATCTGTTAATGGCAGAATCTCATTATAGGTCTCAGTCGCTAAGGATAACGATTCTGCAGATTGGACACGTTTCTTAGAACGTTTGCGTTTTGCCTTTGACCTTGCGGTTTTTGGTGATTTATTCAAAGCTGCAGGAAAATTATCAGTAACACTTTCTGCTTGCTGCTCATTCTTGCAAGCAATTGAAGGAGCAGCTGATTGGCCTGCTGCCAGGAGTTCATTAAGAGGAAAAGGCAATGGATCTATGCGCAACCAGTTATGGATCACAAACGCTAGAAATTCCAGCGGTCTATCTTTCAAATCGGAATGATTGAGAACATCAAATGCCCACTGGAATAATTCCCCTTTAAACAAAATATAACTTAGTTGGAGTGCCCAGGTTGAAACAGGAGTCGCTTGGAGATCAGGATTGGTCAGGAACCTGGCACATTCAGAGAAAAACTCATTTTCTGTTTCAGAGCTAAGTTCTTCAAATTTCTTAAAGGAACAGGAACCATAATTAACAGTGTCATACTTTCTGGGAATCCCCCCCACAATGGGGATTGGTAATGGGGTTTTCATAATGTAACGCTTGGTGGTGTATTCTCCACAGTCAGCATGCAACGCATGAGCTGGCGTGGAGGAGGTACACACACTAGCACCAGGAAACAGGCTATCCCTAGTATAGTGGAGGGGAGGACTGACTCCAATAGGAGATTGTGGCGCACAGAGCCGGTGCAGATCTGACAGCCACAAACAATGCTTTCGTAATAACGTCTCAGCGCAAAGTAGCGCTGAGCGCACAAACCAGAACTGAGGAGATCAGGACAGGTAGACAGAATGAACGCTTGCTAGCTAGCGGCTACTTAGCGACAGCAAGCGTCCAAAACCAGACAGACTGGAATGAGGCAGCCAATGCGCTGCGGCGATGGCGTGCCTCACAAAGACAGGACAGGACAGTCAGAAAATAGCAGGATTAAGATAGATAAACGTAACACCGATAAATATACAATAAGTATGTTTTCCTAGCGTATTACAATTACAGCTATCAATGAAACTATTTGTTACGTCTGACTAACATATGTATATATCGGCAATGAACCGATATATGACATAAGCAGGAACGCTGACTAGGAATGGAGTAACAGGGAACAGGACTCAGAAGGATTCGCTATCTCTTCGCAGGGATGAACGCAATCCACAAACAGTAACAGAACAGGATTCAGAAGGATTCGTTATCTCTTCGCAGAGATGAACGCAATCCACAAACGGTAACAGGACAGGATTCAGAAGGATTCGTTATCTCTTCGCAGAGATGAACGCAATCCACAAACAGAACCAGGAACAGGATAACTAGCTCAGCACGGGTGTTCACGGTACGCGCAAACTACCAAAACGTGCTGGAAACTGACTAACTGAACACAGGATATAAACAGTTCGTGTACGTATACATCAGCGACACTGATGTATCACGTAACACAAATACAAGGAAAATAATAAACGTGCTGGTATGCATATATATTGGCAATGAACCAATATATGATGCAAAACCAGCAAAGTATCTTTATCAAGAAACACGATCGGGGGCTAAAGCGACAGCAAGACAGGCTTAAGCTGAAGCTATGAAAACCCAAGGAAACCCTGCAGGAAGCAGATCTTTATACTGAGGTCATCCAATGGGAGCAGACATGCAGATTCCCACACAGGTGAATGATAATCAGTCACAAGCTGACAGCAGGGAAAGACAGACAAAGCTATGCAACTTGCATGGAAATAGATCAGAACTGCCTGAGCTGCAGCACTACTTCCAGCAATAGCTGCTGCAGCAGCGATCATTACAGTGAACCTAATGGATGTTTCCTTTTAAACAAATACCTGTTCCCTGGCAGTCCTGTTGATAACTTTGGCTTTAGTGGTGGCTGAAAAACAATCCTGATTAAAAAATTTTTTTGGGAGCAGCAGGAGTTGTCGTAGGCCATGGGACCGAGAGGTGGTTCCACGGCAGTCATTACAATTTTTGTTTGGAGCAGCAGGAGTTGGCCTAGGCCATGGGACCTAGAGGTGGTTCCACGGCAGTCATTACAATTTTTGTGTGGAGCAGCAGGAGTTGTCGTAGGCCATGGGACGTAGAGGTGGTTCCACAGCAGTCATTACTTTTTTGTTTGGAGCAGCAGGAGTTGTCGTAGGCCATTGGACCTAGAGGTAGTTCCACGACAGTCATTACAATTTTTGTTTGGAGCAGCAGGAGTTGTCATAGGCCATGGGACCTAGAGGTGGTTTCACATCAGTCATTATAATTTTTTTTTGGAGCAGCAGGAGAAGTTGTAAGCCAAAAGCATACGGTTAGGCTAGAATATAACGTTGGACAGCTGCAAAGCTGCATTTTTATGATCTTAAAATGCAAGAATATGCAGCAGAGTTTGAGAGGGAGACCATTTGAGGCTTGAAAAACAGCAATGTTTTAATTTAGTCTGTCTAATCTTCATCATGAATCAGTGAGAGGGGCCTTGTAATTTTCACTGATCCATAAATCGTTCATTTTAATGAACGTTAGTATGTCCACATTGTCTGTGGACAGACAAGTCCGTTGGTCGGTGACCACCCCACCTGCAGCCCGATAAGACTATTTACTCTGTACAGCGCTGCGGAAGATGTTGGCGCTATATAAATACAAAATAATAATATATATTTAGTTAGATAGATAGGGTCCTTGGTGTAATGCACATTGATTATCTCTGTGTGGTGATTGCTCTGTTATACTGTGTAAGCATGTGGTTGCATCATATTTGCATTGTATATATTTGTCCGTTTTCCTGGGTTATCTGTACTGTATATAGCATGTTGTGCATGTGTTTTGAATCATATTTACATTCACAGTTGTATGTAAGCTTGCAGTATTGTTTTGCAATACAACTTTATGTTTGCACCTTATTCCCTGGTTCCAGTGTCTGTATTTGTGCAAACTGTTTACCTCCAGTCAGGTTTGTGACAGAAAGTTTTGGCCATTAGCAGGAGGAAGAGGCAGTTCTTATATAGTCCAGGCAATAAACAAGATACATTTGATGGAATGCAGAAATTCAGGGCTGATCAAAGTCTACAATGCCCTCTGCTGGTGGCACAATTGAAGTCTATGAAAGTCCAGGTCAATGCTGCCACAAGCAGTCAGAAAGTGGCACAACATGGTTCCTGACACAACATGGTTACCCTTCTTCCAACAAGGTAACCCATAATGTAGGAAGTCATGTAGGTTGCTTATTGCTCAGTGAGAGGGACCAGGTTCTCAACTGCTTCTCTCTCCTGACCACTCACCAAGCTGTATGGTTGCACAAGGATTACTGAATCTCTCGAAGAAGAGCTGTCATTTGTCACATAGCCCAAAAGAAGAGCTCTTTGTGTTATCCTCCTGGTTGTAGCTTTCTATTGTTCACACTATGCTACATTATTAATAAGCCTTGTTTTACAGCTATAAACGGTGCATTCTTTCAGGGGCACTGCATTATTTCAGATTACAGGTTTTATTTTGAAGATTCTCAGAGGTTCAATAAGTGCTTTATGGGATGTACTTTCTCACTGTCTATTATCAAATCAATCAGATCATAAATACATGCATCTGGAGTAAGCATCAGTTCAGAAGAAATATTCACAGCCTTGCTGGTGTGTTCCTACAGACTGCTGGTAAAGCAGGCAAAGAATGATAATATTATGCATCCAGAGAACTTCAAGCAGATCAAATCAGTAATATAATATAATGGTATTATTGATCAGGCGCAGAGTGAAGCTGATTTAGCACATTTTATTTATAAGTTCACATTCTTTAAATAAATCATAAACCAAATGTATAGTTTAGAAACTGGAAGAATAAACAGAAAGTTACTTTCTTGCATTCTGCTTCATTATACAATGCTGGCTGTGTTTCTAAAACAAAGACATTATAAAGTATAGAGTCTTTCTTTTACGTTCTAAAGTAAAATGCCCAGTGCAACATATTATATCTGCTAAATAAACTTCAGCTTCTTTGGTAATCCCTGTACTTGTTATATGTGCAAAAGTCCACAAGGTGGCATCTGCAGCTAAGCAGTGTATAAATATTGCCGTCCAACCAAACAGGTGTCTGCAAAACATTCTAGATTAGAAGAGCGAATTCTTTGCAATAGCATCTATAAATTTAGTTTGGCATATAGAGAGTAGGTACGCAACACTACATAAGCTTTTACCACAAACAGGTACTCCAGCTTGAAAGTTGTACAGTATTCCTTTTTTTGTAAATGAGTCTTCCACACTGTTCCTGTGCACTGTCAGGATCATGTCCTGTCATGATCAGGTTTGTGACTTATCCTGCTGGCCGCGATGTTTCTGCGATCAAACTGTTCTGCTCAGTTGTAATTCTATTCTTGCAAGTTTTATTTTGTTGGCCATGGATCTTAAGACCTAGTTCTGTCAGTCTGCCTGCAGCTCCTGATCAGTCTGATTACCATTCAGTTGTGCCAGGATTTGCATATCTCCCTTCACTAAATGCTGCCAGATTAAAAGTCTGCTTCCTGTTCACTTCATTGCTCTGCATAGCTACAGCTACGGCTGGTGCTACGAGCCCCTGTTTCAGTAAACGATATTCCCCGGGTGCCTTGATCGGTGGTTGTCGTAGTCTAGTTATTATTGGAGTGGCGATTAGTGCGCTCCTTCTAGCATAGATCACTGTATCATTTGTGTTGCCGTGCCTTGTCTTGTCTTGTATCTTGCGACTGCACTGTCTCCATCGGTGGCTGACGGTGGGTCCTCCAGTCTTGTTCCTTGTGGATCGCATCCTGGAGTGTAGACCATAGCCGCGGTGGCTACTGGTTGCACTCATCCTCCAGTCTTGTTCCTTGTGGATCGCATTCGCCCTAGCGGTAGCGGCAGTGGATCCTTCTTGCCTGTGTTCCTGGAGTGTAGACAATAGCCTCGGTGGCTACCGGTTGCACTCATCCTCCAGTCTTGTTCCTTGTGGATCGCATTCGCCCTAGCAGTAGCGGCAGTGGATCCTTCTTGCCTGTGTTCCTAGAGTGTAGACCATAGCCGCGGTGGCTACTGGCTACACTCATCTGTCTGTCTTGTCCTGTGTTAACGCCTGCTGTTGCCTGGTGTTAGGCAACCGATTACCAAGTGTTTACGCTATCCGTTTGTCTGTGTTGATCGCTTGCTGTCGCAAGCGTTCATTCTGTCTGTCTGTCTATTTGTGTTCATTTGTATTACTTGTTTTTAGTTAGGGTGGCACGCTTGTCACTGGGCGACTAACGCGCGGTGATCGTGTCTTAAACGCTTTCTCTGTTGCGAATGAGTGCGGAGTTTGCGTTTAGCTAACGTTTGTTATTTTCCTTATGTTGTTGTTTTACTGTGTGTTCCTTTATTCCTTTCTTGCTGTTTCGCCCTGTTCTGTTTATCTGTCTGCTATCGCGGTTCTTGCGATTAGCTATCTCGTTCTACCTGTCCTGCTCTTGAATGTCCGCCGACGCTGGGTGGCGACTAGATTGGCAGACATTCACCCAGTCTGTCCTTGCTCTTTTCTGAGTTGCGCAAGTTACGCGCTGCGCCGTGTTTGCACCGCGCAGCCATTGTTCATTGGGATTTGTGGGTCGCACAGAGGCATGGTTGCTCTGTGCTCCACAACTCCCTCTTGTGTCTGTTTCCACTTCTCCACTATATTTGGGAAAATCCCTGTTTCTCGTAGTTTCTTGTGCGCAATCTCCTCTGCATCAGCGTGACTGTGGAGAGTATCCCGCAAGCGTAACATGCACATTATTTTTATAGTTTCTTTCATAGCTTCAACTCCTCTATAAGACATTTAACGGAAACTCATGGCACTGAGTTAAAATGAGTAGCTGTTGTGGTGCTAAGTACTATAAAGATACACTTTTTTGTGTTCCACAATTTGCCCTGCCATTCATCTTATATATTTTATAATATTTTATACCCATCCATTTCACCATGGTGAAAAAGAGGATAGGCTGCTTTTTTTTTTTTTTTTTTTTTTGCAGAAACAATTTTTAAATATATGTGATCATTGTAGAGTTGCTCAAATATTCCTCTGTTCAGTTCCTGGGCTGTTTGGACAGAAAGGCCCTAAAATTCCAAGTGGCAAGTCAGGAATCTGAACACCATTGCAATAAGTGGGGGAAGTACTTATGGTTTGTTCTGGTCTCTGACAACCAACCACCGCCTCCGGGTGCATCAAAGTGGCAAAGCTGACAAAGACTTCCACATTATTATAAAAAAAAGAGGGGTGATGTGTACAGTGAGCACCCACCTCTTACCTTCCCAAAGGCTCTCTCTCCCTAGTTCTGAGATGTTTATTTGTTTAAGGTTTCTCAAATCTCATCACAAGCAGGCAGGGGCGTAACTAGAATTCACGGGGCCCCCCTGCGAAACTTTGGATGGGCCCCCTCTCTCCTTCTCTCCGTGCAGAGACTCCTCCAGCATCACTACAGTACACAGCACTTGGGGAGGGATAGAAAGGCTGGAGGTAGAACAGGCTGTACACAAGAGCCTGCTTAACACTGAATAGGGACTGTCTACAAATCTTTGTATGCAAAACTTTGTATGATTCCTTATCAGTGACTGAGCAAATTCAGTAATTAGAACAATTGTGCAGAGAGCAGAAAGTTTTTCTCTCTCCTTTCCCTTAGTTGTCAGTCTCTCAAGACGGGGCCACCTGTGGCTTCTGGGCCCCTCTGCGGCTGCATCCCTTGCAGGGTCTATTGTTACACGCCTGTAAGCAGGTGAAGAGAGTGTTCTTCTACTGCTCACACACTACTAAGAAGAGCAGAAGATGATCAAAGTAGTTCATTTTAGCAACATGGCAACCGCTTCTTATTGCCTATCCAGTAAACCGCAATGTTAACAGCGTCTATGGGGCACCAGGGAAGAAGTTTTTGCTGTGGGGACTTGGGAAAACAGCATTAGTGATACAGAGTGAAGCACAAGTGTTCAGGAAGTGGCTGCGACCATCAGTAAGTGTTTAGCTAGTGGCAGAAGTGTTCGGCAAGCAATTGGTGAATGACACCAGGTGGCAATGGGGTGCTGGGAAGGTTCAGTTTGGCGCGTGGACTTCAGCAAGCAGAGAGAGTGATACGCAATCAGGTGTATTGGCAAGAAGGTTAGTGTCAGGCATATTGGTAGGAAGGTTAGTGTCAGGCATATTGGTAGGAAGGTTAGTGTCAGGCATATTGGTAGGAAGTGTAAAAAGGGGAGAACCGAGAGCCCAAAATGGTGTAGTACGTTAAGACAATTGGTATTAATGAAAAGGAGTAAGTAATATACTCAGAAACCAGGGTTGCCTCCAGGCAACCACTGTATAGGCAGGTGAGGATATTGACCTGTCCCCACTCAGGATAAAGAAGTCGCTCTCTGTAGGCGTGAAGAAAGAAAGGGGTATCCCCCTCCACCAAGGGTGGATATGTACTTTGTTATGAAGTGAACAGAGGCGCCAAAAGGATAAAAACAAAATTTAAAACTTTTAAAATCGCTTGGGAGGCAGTGGTGGACTTACCTCCCTCTAGCAGACACACAAACTGTGTAGTTTGACAACAATATATTTATTAGTACACTCCAGAGTTTTGCAACGCGTTTCGCAGGTCTATACCCGCTTCATCAGGCAGTGGAGATAGGAGTACACAGTCTAATGTCAGAGTCACGCCAGGTGTCAGGCATATTGGTAGGAAGGTTAGTGTCAGGCATATTGGTAGGAAGGTTAGTGTCAGGCATATTGGTAGGAAGGTTAGTGTCAGGCATATTGGTAGGAAGGTTAGTGTTAGGCATATTGGAAGAAAGAATAGTGTTAGGCGTTTCAGTAGGATGGTTAGTGTTAGAGGCAAGGAAAGAATGGGGTTAGAAGGGTACCATCGGGAACAAAAAAATATATATTTCCGTTATTCTAATTATCGGCACTGCTCGCATCAAAAAATAATAACGCCAATTACAAATGTATGTATGGAAAGCAGGAGCACACGGGTGGGAATCACTGTGGCTGCACACAAAAAAGAGAGGCTTATGTGGAAAGAATTGCTGGCAAGGACATTATGTTTGATAAGCAAGTGTATTGAATTTATATGGCCTAATACTGTATATACCTCTGCAGCATACTAGAAGTGACTTAGAAATGCACTTTGGAATTATGCTTTAATGTTGAAGCTTTTCAGTATTATGAAGAGAGAGCATCTAATAAGTTGCAGTTGCCTTGGATATGGTAGTAGAAACTAAGATTCAATGAATAGTCTTAGCTAATCGCCAGGGTATATTACGCTGGGGTCTTTTGAAGGAATGTTGACACTAATAAAATCCCTGGAATAAGATATTCTGTACAAGGAGGATACATTTACTCACAGAGAAATGGAGCAAGGGTTGTGTAAACCGTGGGAAACAATATTTAATCTTTTAATAAGAGAGTAGATGTAAATTACTGATATGCAATTATATTAGCATACATATTTATATTAGCCCAATGAAAGCAAAGTGGGTAAGTCTGAGATATTGATTATTCATGTCACAATTCATCTGGTGCATTCATGTTCTGACCTGTATTTACTTTTCTTTTTTTGTATTTACATTTTTTATTAAAAATAGTCAAGAGCATACACAAATATACAATGCCAAGAAGCCATGTGAATATTATTCTTCGTCAATGTACTAATGTAATCATAACTGACTGTGCTATCTCCGAACCATCTCAGTAGCCATTACATTCAAGCCAAAAACAACAAGAATAGAGAGAGAGAGAAGAAAGAAGAGAGAAACAGAAAATCTTCACGCCAGCCATGGAAAAAGCAGTACGGGGTAGCTCACACTGGGCACTTTGGTAGCGTTCTGCTGATCGCTGGCGGTCAGCAAAAAGCTGTTTTTTCACTGTACAGAAAAACGATTTAGGAGTGATTACGTTTTGCGATTCTATAACATTGAAATGCAATCGCTCCAAAATGCTGCATGCACCATCAGCAAATCGCTAATCACTGGCGATCGCTATAGTGTGAACACTTCCATTAACTTGCATTAGCAGCAGCATTTTGCTGATCGCCAGTGATTAGCAAATTGCTGAAAAATCACTCAGTGTGAACTAACCCTAATAATAATTAAGACAATATTAACTTAATCCTTCTGAAAGTTCAGACATTCATGGCAATTACATCAACAAATTATACCACCTCACATAGAGTATAATCAATTATCTTTATTTAAGGAACATATCCCATTGAAAACAATTAAAAACATAGTATGCAACAGGTAGCACCACAGTAATGCAGGAAGTATATAGTATGCAATACAATGTTTGAGTAAAACACCCTGCTAGGATGGCAAACCAGTTCCTCTGATCATGCAAAAGTAACCAACTCGCACATTGCCACAAACAACACGGCGGTGTCTACAATACAGGAAGTGAGCAGGGGTGTAGAAATAGGGTTTGCAGAGGTTGCGGCCGCATCAGGGGCCCATGGGCCAAAGGGGCCCCGAAGGGCCCTCCCTCAACCGCAGTATTAGCTCTCTATTGGTCCTGTGCTCATAATAATCACTTCTATAGATACTTTGAATAGTGATAATCATTAACAAACTGTTCCCCATCCCCTTCTTGCACCTGTGACACTGTAGTTGCCATTGGCAGGTTTTGGTGTGCCATATCAATTGTTATATATAGAGGGCTTGGGGGGCCCCATTGTAAAACGTGCAACGGGGCCCACAGCTCCTTAGCTACACCACTGGAAGTGAGCGCTATAAAGATAGTCTACACTAGCAACGGCCACTTACCAAGGGGTCACACTGGCTGCACTCCGTGGATCAACCTCTGCGTCTGACCTCATGCGTTCCGGACGGCGGACACCCGTCCTTCTAGGAATGCGTGAGGTCAGGCTTGGGGGTTGATCCACTTTGTGCTAGCCTCCGCCCTATGCATTTTGTCACAACTTGTGTGATCTTTTAGGGGCTCGGAGCTGCATGGGGAGTCTTTCCTGTTTGTAATGTTTAGGTATATGTATTTATGTATGCATCATGAAGTGTATGTATCGTATTCTAGGGCCAATTTAGGGGAAAGCCAATTAACGTATCTGTATCTTTTTTGGATGTGGGAGGAAACCGGAATGTCCAGAGGAAACTCACAGGGAAAACATACAAACTCCACGCAGATAGTGCCCTGGCTGGAATTTGAACTGGGGACCCAGCGCTGCCAGACGAGAGTGCTATCCACTACGCCATCATGCTACCTGTGTACATCTATCCTTGTAGTCATTCATGCATCTACATTCCCTTTGGATTGTTCCTGTATGCCACCAAGCTGTTTTATTTCAATTTGTCCATTGAGCCAAATAGAGAAAGACGAGTCCTCGCACACATTTAGCTCAGTAATGCCATCTTGTGGCGATAGATGTAATGTGCTAAATTACACGTCCAGCAATGCAAATCTAAAATATTACAAGTACACTACTACTTAGAAAAAATACATACATTAAAATGAAATGATAAACATCATAAAAGATGAGACTTGCACAGGAGATCAGAAGTTAAACTAGTATTAGTCAGCCATTAGCAATTTAGATTTGAACTCAGTCACCACCTTGCCTGTATTATTTCCACATCCATAACAAGATCTGCAGAGATAAAAACCTGTTTTTTTGCGATTAGTTTTGTTTCATTTTTGGTGGCAGGTGTGCAAAATTATCTTTGAAAAAAATAATCTGTGCACAGAAATTTTACCTTTGTCTACACAAGCAACATAACATGCATTGTGTATATAAGGAGTATGTGTTATATACACAATGGCCTCGATTCATAAAGCATTCCCGCATGCGGATATGCTGAAAACGGCTCACTTTACCGACCACACAGCAAAATCTGTATTCATAAAGGCTTTTTCCGCATGAAAAGCCGACATTCGCGAGCAGAGTGATAAATCACCGCCTTGCGCGGTGATTATCATAACAAAAGTAACAAGTAGTCAATTCATAAAGATTAGAGGTATGCGGACGGGGATTACCGCTACCTCTGATGTGGCGAGAAGCATGCGGAATACATTGCAGTGAATGGGACAGACCTCCCAAGCAGCTGCAGAGAGAACACCGCACGGAGGGACTCCGCCTGCTTCTCCTGTTTCCGCATGTCTCCCGACAGCCTTACGCCTGCCTACAGCGGAATATCTCCGCACGCCTGTCACAACTAGCAACATTTTTATGAATTACCACCCTGAAGGCGGAAATACCGACAGCGGTGTTTCCCCGCTCGACGTTACCTTACCGACAGCACTTTTATGAATCGAGGCCAATGTGCACATCATAGAAGCGTTGCACATTGTGTACACAACGTGTAGCTATGTTGCTATGTGCGCAACAGTAAAGGTCCGTACACACGCCGGACCGGAGGCAACGACGGGTCCGTCGTCACCTCCCGCTGGGTGGGCATTCCAGCGACAGTCCGGCGTGTGTACAGTCTGTCTGCAGACTGATACGGCTGTTTCTGAGCGATCCGCCCGGCGGATCGCTCAGAAACAGCCGTATCAGTCCGCCGACAGACTGTACACACGCCGGACTATCGCTGGAACGCCCACCAAGCGGGAGGTGACGATGGACCCGTCGTTGCCTCCAGTCCGGCGTGTTTACGGACCTTAAAGCTGCCATGTGCACAGCCAGATTTACACTTAGTGACATGACACAAGGATTAGGGTGTAAGTGTCTGAGGTCACTGATATGATGCAGGAATTAGACTGTAAATTCCTGAGAGCAGTTAGTGGCATCAGGCAGGGAGTCCACAATATCCCTGTCAGTCTAGTGGTCCCTAGGCTCCCATTCCTCCACCCTTAAAGACACACACACACACACACACACACACACACACACACAGGCACCACTGATGGGCTTCCAAGGGCTCACAACTACTCGGAAGTGAAAAGTTAATTACAGCACCTGAGGGGGCGGGTGAGGGAGGGATAACTTAACCATAGTGCCGTCTGTTTAATCGCATCCCACGTTGCGTTCCAAGTCGCGTTCATGTCACTACCACACCTCCTGCTTCAACCCGGAAGGAGGAAGCGTGGTAGTCACGCGAACGCGACTTGGAACGCAACGTGAGATACGATCGGACAGAAGGCAGCATGGGTAAGTTAACCCTCCCTCACCCGCCCCCTCAGGTGCTGTAATTAACTTTTCACTTACGAGTAGATAGCTACTCGGAACCCCATCATGGCAGGCACGCACACACACACGCGTACGTTAAAAAGGGGCGCTGGGAAAAAAGGGCGCCAGGTTTTTAACGATAAGCATGGATAACGTTTAAAATTGTATTGTACTGTATTTCGTTTAAAATTATTGTTTTTTAAAGTTATAAATCATTAAATAATGTGCATTAAATCGGCAATTGTAAAAAACGTTAATCTTTCGTTTAAATAGTGAAACATATAATAACGTTTTAAAAAAAAATTACTAAGTAACCCTCCCTGTACCTACCCCTAGACCCCCCTGTTGATGCCTAAACCTAAGACCCCCCCTGTTGGTGCCTAAGTAACCCTCCCTGTACCTACCCCTAACCCCTAGACCCCCCTGTTAGTGCCTAAACCTAAGACCCCCCTGTTGGTGCCTAAACCTAAGACCCCCCTGTTAGTGCCTAAACCTAAGACCCCCCTGTTAGTGCCTAAACCTAAGACCCCCCTGTTGGTGCCTAAACCTAAGACCCCCCTGTTGGTGCCTAAACCTAAGACCCCCTGTTGGTGCCTAAACCTAAGACCCCCCTGTTGGTGCCTAAACCTAAGACCCCCCTGTTGGTTTTTTCGTTTAAAAATAATGTAAAAAAAAAAAAAAGTACTGTTTTTCGTTTGAAAATAATTTTTGGAAAAAAATATTGTACTGTTTCTCGTTTAAAAATAATATTTAAAAATGTATAAATCATTAAATAATGTGTAATCATGAGAAACAGTAATAAAACATTAAGTCTCCGGGCGCCGCTTTTAAAACGTTAGTTTTTTCCGGCGCCCTTTTTTCCTATCGGGCGCCCATTAAACGATATTTATTATAGGAGTGAATGGCGGCGCCCGATTTGTCCACTAGCCTCAGGCGCCCGAATTTACTGTTACCCACACACACACCTAAACACAGGCACACACATATATAGTTGAACAGAGGCACACACACACACTTCAACACAAACACACACCTGAACACAGGCACACACACACAAACACAGATAAACACAGAACACAGACCTGCACACACACACAGTTGAACACACACACACACACACACACACACACACACACACACACACACACACACACACACACACACACACACACACACACACACACACACACACACACACACACACTTGAAAACAGGCAAACATACACAATCCCCCTTTGGTCTTTCTTTAAAAGGAATGCATGCTTACTGCTGAGGATGGACACACCTAGTGCTGTATGATGTAACATATGTGCTGCGTAATATGTTGGCGCTTTATAAATACAATAAATAAATAAATAAATGTGTTCTGTTTGACTGTTTTCCTCCTTCACTTGGATCAGATGTCCCGTGCCCTGCTCATCCCTTCCTCCCTCTGATGCAGATGTCCCAATGTGGTGTGCAATTTTACCCTCCTGTCCTCTCCCTCCTATGTGAAATTCAAGGAGGGGCAATCACTCACTCTCTGCCCAGTTGACAGCAGCTGTGCTCTGTATTATAGTGATGGCATTCTCCAGTGTTGTAAGGGTCCTCACTTGATGGCATCATCAAGCGGGGCACTTAAATTTACTGGAGAATGTTGTCACTGTAATGCAGACCACAGCCGCTGTCAACAGGGCAGAGAGTGAGTGATTGCCCCTGCTTGAATGATTCCTACATGGGAGGGAGTGGACAGGTAGCGGAAAGCACAACATGGGATGGGATGAGCAGGGCATAGGGACATCTGATCCAAGGGAGGGGAGCGCAGCATCAAGTAGACTAGTGCTGCATCATCTGTTGCTAGGGGGGCATTTCAACCTCTCCCCCATAAGGCGCCTGTATGCACGAGCCTACAGTGTCTTATGGGAAATCTGGCCCTGGCCATATGCTTTCTACACAATTAAATAAACCTCCTTGTCTGTTTATGTCAGGTATTATCTTTACATATAATTGAGGTGACAAATACAGAAGTTGAGATAATTCATGAGATATGATTAGTGAATTAACCCCAGTGTACCCTACATGATCCTGAAGGGACCAGGGACCCTGTTTTTGCATATGTTTCCTTGATTTAACCATTTGTGTGTAAAACAAACTTTTTACACAGACAATGATAAAATTACACAAAATAGCAGTCTGCAACTGAGACTGATTGAGAAAAAAATATAGTTTCCCTGAGGGCCCTTTCACATCGTGGTGGTGTGGTAATTTTACTGCACCCGACTTCAACCTAATCAAAGTCTGTGGGGTAGTTGATACTATCCACTACTCTGCGCCGGAAGTGCCCTATGTAATGCAAGCATATACCTACGTTGCTGTGCGGCTCCTGCGGCCGGATATCATGCAAGTCTACGGCGACGCATGGGTTTTTAAAAATGTTGGCGGTGTTGTGGGTGTGCATGCGCAAAAGCGTATTTTTCAAATATGCTTCCACGCACTTCCGTATTTTTGACACAGGACGTGAGCGCAAGCGAGCGTTCCTTCCTGTTTGGATGTTGGCCAAATAGGAATTACTGCATATTAACGCAGTATTCCCTGAAGAGCTGGTTTTGGCGGTGCAGTGCCGGGGTCGCACCGCTGCTGCTAATCTGTAGTCTGAAACCAGCCTCAATGAAAAATCTGTGCATGTGTGTACAGGTGTCTGCATGAGTGCGTGGGAGTTAAAAATCTTTGATGTGGTAATTTAATACTCCTCCACTGACTTAGTAAATTAAATGATCGTTTTTATTAAAACACAGACTTAAATTACAGGGTTAACCTTTCTTTCTAGAAAAGTATTAAGAAACATAGGTTTCCAAATAAAGCTCATGTTCTGAGAACACTGACAGGGTGGCAATGAGAAGAACTTGAGAAAAAGCAGTATCAAACTCAGCCATATGCCAGACAGAATGAAGATCCATATTGTTAGGGCCAGACAGCTCAGTGATGTGTTAGAATGCCTGCAAATTATATTCTGTCACCTCGCCTCTTTGTATGAGTATGCCATTAACTACTAAAAACTTTCTGCAGCTATAGATTTCGCACTTCTGTTTCTGAGTTTTCAGGTGCCCTAATGTACACAGAGCTTACAGTATGTTGATATTATTTTTTTTTAAAGTGGACCTGAACTCAGAACTCCTCTCTGCTCTAAAAGATACACAACAGCATAATAATCTTTAGGCCTCTTTCACAGTGGGACGGTGCGTTTGATGCGATGTTAAGGTCGCATAACGTGCCCCTAATACAACGCATTGAAAGACTATAACTTGGACATTATAGTACATTCTTTAGCCCTACGTTTGATGCGCCATTTTCGTCGCACAGTGATGGAATGAAAACGGCGCATGCGTTACATTAAAAAAAATTTTTTACTGAGCATGTGCAACACACACAACGCAGCAGATTTATTGCTAAACACACAGCATGCAGCACTTTCTAAATATTGCTACACGTTACACACAATGCAACGCGTGCACTGTGAATGTTGCACAGACTTAATAGTGCTGTGCGTTAGTCCACGTTAAAACATTTTCTAACATGCGACTTTAACGTCACGCTGTGAAAGAGGCCTTAAACAAAAAAACAGTTCCATCTGATACAGATCCTGAAATAAACCTGCACAGTTTCCACTTCCTGATTCATGGAAGCAGACATATTGTTTACAGCCTGTGCTTTCAAATGGGCTTATCTGCTTATCTGCCATAGGCAGTCATGTGACACTGGGGGGAGATCAAATAACAACTAGTGATTAGACAAAAATGAAGGGGAATTACACAGGATAAACTCTTTAAATGCATACAGGGTTGCATTTATGTTAAGTTTTCCTGGTGTCCTGTGCAAGAGTTCAGGTCCACTTTAAGTACCCTGACCAGACGTCCCGTTTTACCAGGGACATGTCACAGGTTCAGGGTCCCCTGTCCCAGGCTGCAATGTGTCCCAGGTTATGTCCCACTTTTGGCCACCGGGGGTCCCAGCCATGAGACTCTGTGGCCGCATGAGGTAATGTTTGCCTCATCTACTGCAGAGTTGCAGAGTTGCAGAGTTGAAGTAATCGTTTTCTGCTGCATTTTATGTGTCAGAGGTAACCGTAGTTGCATTTCATTTGTCAGAGGTAACGGTTATTGCAATTCATGTGTCAGAGGTATTATTTGATGGTCATAGAGACTGCATTTGCTACTTTGGGGTTATTGTTGCAGCATTTGGCATTTTGGGGGAATAATTATTAAATGTTATGCTAATACTGTAGCATCAGCAGCTTCTGCAGATGTTGCGCACAATCTAATCCCACCATAGTCATAGTCTAATATCCTATGATACTATTATGTATTTATATAGCACTGGCATCTAAGGCAGCACTTTACAGAGAATGTAGTCATATCCTTGGCGCAGCTCACAATCTAATCCCGGCCATAGTCAAAGTCTAATGTCCCGCCATATCATTATTATGTATTTGTAACGATAGGTGTCAGCAACCAGAGAAAATCTGATTATTGGTGATCTGCAGTATCACCAAGAATACAGATCTATACCTGATTATGGATGATCTGCAGAATCACCAATAATACAGATATAGTACTAACCTCTAGACACCTGAAGCGTGTAAGTGTTTGGTGTAACAGTAGGAATTGAACCACCGGGGTAGCAGGTGGTCTAATTAGTAGAGAAAGACTCTACTGCAGTCAAGGGCTCCAGGAGGGAGAGTCCCCGACTGGTTTTGCAGCAGGGCCCCCCTCTGAGGAGCAGGGTACCCCTGCAGGAGGACTGAGCACCCAAAGGTTGGGTGACAGCCAGAAGGGTCGGGCAGGCCGGGTCGGCAACACACAGGCAGATAAAGTACAGAGACAGGAGACAGATTCGGTAACCAGGGACAGGCAGGGTTGGCAACAGTAGATCAGATATGCAAAGGTACCGAATCAGAAAACAGAAGAGAAGTCAGGAGAGATACAATTCATAAACAGATATCCAATAATGCCTAGTCTTGAGTGTGAGGTCCGTGGTCTCACACCCTGGAACTGGTCTAAGGAATAACACAGATGATATACAATATTCCTAGTCTGGGGTGTGAGGTCCGTGGTCTCTACACCCTGGAACTGGTCTAAGGAATAACACAGATGAGATACAATATTCCTAGTCTGGGGTGTGAGGTCCGTGGTCTCTACACCCTGAAACTATGCTAGAGAACAACACAGATAATAATACAGTGAACTGAACAGGTCCTCCTGGTTCCACCACACTGAAGGATCTGACTAAGGTCTGAGTGCTAACACATAGGTATTCGCAACGCCAGACAACCAGCAACTGAACAGCAAGAGATATATATAGTAAAGCGCTCCACAGCGCCGCCCAGCTCCCATCAACCAATCACCTGCTGAGCTGGGATCAGCTGATCGCCTCGATTAGCTGACCCTTCTCCTATTGGCATAAAGAGCCTGTCTTGCGGCGCGCGCGTAGCTCTCCATCTGTGTGCACTACTAGGTCCAGACAAACCAGAAGCATGTTGCTGCGGGGAAACCGCCGCTCTGTGCGCAGATTCCGCCGCCTCACTGCCAGAACGCGCGGCGGTTTCTCCGCAACCCGTCACAGTATTTATGTAGCACTTGCATTTTTTTGCAGCACTTTACAGAGTACATAGTCATGTCATGGACTGACACCCATGATGCAAATCTCCCATTTCACTACATCATTGTGGGAACACTGCTTTCTTCTGCGTTTTGGGAACATTGCCTAATTACCTTTAGGGTCACTTTGTCTATCTGTGTTTTGGGAGGAAACTCTGGCCCACTGCCTCAGAGTTACATTACAGTTCGCTCCGCCCACACCTTGTCATGGACACGACCATTTCACCCACCACGGTCATGGACACACCCATTTTCCAGTCTCAGGTTCAGCCTAGAAAAATGGTCACCTACTCTAAGCAAAACTGAAAGAAATGTTCCTCCCTTTGACCCCATTGCTTCCATGATTTTCATACTTAAAAAATCTTGCAACTCTAGCACACAGTGCTATCTCACCTTGCTGGCAGGAGCTGCAGAACCTGCAGTGTTTGTATCATGGGTGCAGCCATACTGTTCTTGTGATCCTGAGTAACCTCTGACAAGTGCTTTGCCAAAGCTGACAGAAGCTTGTTTACCATGAGCAGGGGGGGGGGGGGGGGGACGACAGATCAATGTCAAATATTCAGGTAGTTTAGTCATGTTGACCTCTTCAAAGAGCTCACAAGAAGAAACAATAGTGAAAGAGGTTCATGTTGTCAGAAATGAGATTCAGACAGTAAACAAAAGCAATTTTTTTTCTCTCAGCTACGTACACTTAGCAGTCCAGATTCACCCAAAACTTTTATTATACCCTTGAATAGACTTCAGAAAGGCCATCTCTTCTGTGACAGATCTCTGTCACAGTGGCGTAGGACCCCGTGTCACAGAGGTTGCTGTGCTCCTGGAGGGCCCCTGCATGCCCTTCGTTCTGTGGCTGTATCTCTCATCCGATCTAATAATTCCCCTGTGTCGCTGCGTCCCTATGTGTGTGTGAGTCCGTGCTTTGCGCTACTGCGCATGTGCATGGACAGCCTTGGCACAGGGAGAAGGACGGGCCGGGGGTGTAGGAAGAGCCAGGGGGCACCTCTCTGCCTCACAAGTAACCCCGAAACCTGCATACCTTAACCTTTTCCGTCACTAAAGGAATAATTTGGCAACTGCCTAATATTGTTATCTGTGAAAGTAGAGGAGGGCACTGATGCCTATTATTGATCACTGACCCCCATTTTTACCATTTCCTACACAGCTTCCCTACTGGCTTATCCTTCAAACCTTTAGACTGTAAGGCATTTTGGCCAGGGCTCTGTTCCCTTATGTCTCACTGCATCAGCGGTAATCCACCATTGTCTTGTATTGTTAATTGTTGTATTGTTTATTTTATATTGTTATACCCTGTATGCTGTTGTACTGTGCCACGGAAGATGCTGGCGCTATATAAATCAATCATACAGTAATAATAATTATTGCTATATGTGTGTGTTGGGGGAGCGATAGCAGATGGGTAACAGTTCTGAAGCTTTCATCGGGCCCTGAGTAGAGATGGCCCGAACGGTTCGCACGTAAACTTATTCGCACGAACTTCGGTGGTTCGCGTTCGTGGTGAACCTCGAACTATATGCGAGTTTGACCCGCCCCCTATACTACATCATTAGGGTCAACTTTGACCCTCTACATCACAGTCAGCAGACACAGGGTAGCCAATCAAGCTACACTTCCTCCTGGAGGCCCCCTCCCCCTTATAAAACGCAGGGAGCATCAGCCTTTTCACTCACTCGTGTGGCTGCAGTAATTAGAGAAGGGAGAAAACCTGCTGACATAGGGAAAGCTTAGTTAGGCTCTTGTGTTAGGCTTGTTAGGTTGCTCCTTCTTGCTGATACTTATTGCTAAAAAGCACTCCTCATCCTCAACAGCTGTTTTGAGAGCTAATGTTGTTCTTGTGATCTATTTTTTTTTGTGTGTGTGTGTCCCACAGACACTTGTGTTGCATATACAGTCCTGTCAGTCAGTCGCAGCTGCTGGACCTTGGCCCATTGGTAAATCCTACTGTGCCACTGCCAGGACGAGCACATTCAGTGACTACCTGTGTGTGTGTGACAGCTGCACATTTGTAATACCAAACACTGCATACCCACCTGTTCAGTGCACCTACCTACCTACATGAGCACACGCATTGTTATATACCACCAGTCACTGCACCTGTTCACAGTACCTGTGTGTGTGACAGCTGCACATTTGTAATACTAGTCATTGCATAATTGTTCACAGTACCTGTGTGACTGCACGCTGTGTAATATACCAGTCCGTGCATACCTGTTAACTGCACCTGTGTGACAGCTGCACACTGTATTGTAATACCAGTCACTGCATACCCTTCACTGCACCTGTGATACTGCACATTGTATTAGTCAAGTCAGTGCATACCTTTCACTGCACCCCCCCCCCCCCCCCCCCCCCGATATGGACAAAACATCAGGCAGAGGCAGGCCATCCGGCAGGTCTGTTCGAGGTCGTGCTGACGTGATTTCGTGCTGCCCTGGCCCAAAGTATAGTGCTCAGAAGAAGGCACGTCCCTTCAACTCCCAAGATTGTCAGGACGTGGTTGACTATTTAACACAGAACACCTCATCTTCCGCAGCCACCAGGGCTACTACAAGCACCACATCCGCTGCATTTGACACTTCACAGGAGTTATTTGGTGGGGAATTCACTGATTTCATTATTGTTACAACAAGATGAAGGCGCTAAGCAAGTTACTCCACCTCATATGTCTGAGTTAGGCGACACTATGGACGTAAGGTATGAGGAGGAGGAGGATGAAGTACCTGCTGTTGGTGCAGTTTATGAGGTGGCTGAGGCAAGCGAAGCTGGGGAGGATGATTATGATCATTATGATGATATGGATGCACCGTGGAATCCTAATAGACAAGATGACCAAGGGGACAGTTCAGAGGGGGAGTCAGAGAGGAGTAGGAGGAGACGAGTTCCTGAAAGAAGCAGGGGGAGCTCGTCGTCAGAAACAGCTGGTGGCAGTGTCCGGTGCCATGTATCGCCACCTATGGACAGCCAGCCAACATCCCCTTCAACGTCAGCTGCTGATGCCACCATAGTGCCATCACCCCAGGGGGGCTCTGCGGTTTGGAATTTTTTTTGTGCGTCTGCCTCAGATCAGAGCAATGTCATCTGTTCTCTCTGCCGCCAAAAATTGAGCCCTGGAAAGGCAAACAGCCGCATAGGGAACACTGCCTTACGAAGGCACATGGAGAAAAGGCACAAACTGCAATGGGAAGACTACCTGAGGAAAAGCAGCACACAAAAGCAAAGCCACCCTCCTTCTCCTCTCTTCTTCAGGTGCATCATCTTCAGCCGCCTTCTCCCTTGCACCTTCATAATTACAGCCACTCTCCCACACTCCGCCTCTCACCTTGAGCTGTTCCTGCTCCTCTGTCCACAGCAGCAGCCAGGTGTCCGTGAGGTAAATCTTTGAGCGGAAGAAGCCAATGTCTGCCAGTCACCCCCTTGCCCGGCGTCTGACAGCCAGCTGTTACTATACCAGCTGGTGGACTCTGAGGCCTTCCGTAAATTTGTGGCCATTGGGACACCGCAGTGGAAGATACCAGGCCGCAATTATTTCTCTAAAAAAGGCGATACCCAAACTGTACCATGAAGTTGAAAGGAAAGTGGTGTCATCTCTGGCACACAGCATTGGGTCAAGGGTCCATCTGACCTCCTCTCCTTCTCACGATTCCTATGTTATTTGGCAAACCGTAGCAATTTAAAAATCACTAGCGGTTTGCGATTTTGCGATTCAGCATTGCAATCGCCGCTAGTGGAAAAGGGCCTTAAATGGCAGTGTTTTCCCTAACCTCTGCCCCTCCTTTCTGCTCAAACTCTTCTTCACAGTGTCTCAACCAAATACTAAATCATAAGGCATAATTCACAAAGCTTTTCACCTGTTTTCCTCTGTTTTCACCTTATCTATGTTACATTTTTAAGCTCCCAAAGAGCAAAAATATAACCGTAATATTGAAATGAAGTTAATCAGGAACAAATTACTTTGAGTGATTATTTTGCTTGCAAATGTGCCGAAAGGTTATTTTTATCAATTAGGTGATAATTAAGTCCTTTATGAGAAGTTTTGTGAATAGAGCCCATAGTTTTTCAACCACCATCCCTTCTGTGCCAGATCCATAACAGTGTTTCCCCTCTTCCTGTCCCTCCTGTCCCAGCTCTGCATCACAGTGTTTTCCATCAACTTTTCACCTTCCTTTCAGTGCCAGCTTTCCATCACACTGTTTCTCCATGTATCAGATCTAAAATCCCAATGATTCCCCTTAACCTTTCACTTACCCTTGAGTGTCAGCAACTAATCATAGTGTTTCATCAAAACTTGCCCTTTGTGCCAGCTCTGCATCACTGTGTCCCTTAACCTCTTCCTCCCTCTTCTGTATTAAATCTGCATCACAGGTTCCCTACTGTTCTAAATATTGTTAATACTCATGGAAAACATTTACCCCCAAGCAGTGTATATGCATTTGATATTGCAAAGTACAGTACATCTCCTGTAGTTTATTTGTTATGGTTAAGGCTAAGTTAGGCAATAGGAAGAGGTCAAGAATTTTGAGTACTTTTAGAAAAAGGCATTTGAAAGCAGTGAGTCTCTAGGGAGAGGCTAATGTTAGCTTAATGTTAGGTTAATTTCAGGGGCAGTTAGGATTAGGCAATAGAAAAAGGTTAATATTAGGAAGGCGGTCAGCGTTACATTATAGTGTTTTTCCCTGCCTCCCTCTTACTTTCTGTGCCAGCTCAGCTTCGCAGTATGTTTCCCTGTATTTGTCTTGTACTATAATACTTCCCTTTCCCCTATTCACTTTTATTCAGGGATGATCTCCGAGCTTAATCATGAATGATCACTCGTGATTCAAATGAGGATTAATTACAGCAGCTGAGCAGCGGGGATTGGAAGGGTAATTTATCCATAAATCCGCGTCCTCCCCGCGCTCCATATGAATCCATGCGTCCTAATAGTAGTGTTCCAAGCCTCGCTGCCGTCACTTCCTCCTTCAAGCCGGAAGAAGGAAGTGACGGCAGCGAGGCTTGGAACGCTACTATTAGGACGCATGGACCTATATAGAGTGCGGGGAGGATGCAGATTTATGGGTAAATAACCCTTCCAATCCTCATGGTTACTCGAGATTAGGCTCAGAGATCATCCCTGCTTTTATTTACATCCCATTATCTTTGTTGTACAACATAATTGCCTCTGTAAAGATGTAGTTAAGTGGCTAAATAAGTATAATAAAGCAGAAGGATACAGCGACAAAACCAGTGGCGTAGCTAAGGAGCTGTGGGCCCCGATGCAAGTTTTACAATGGGGCCCCCCAAGCACTCTATACATAACAATTGATATGGCGCACCAAAACCTGCCAAGGGCACCTACAGTGTCAGAGGTGCAAGAAGGGGATGGGGAACTGTAAGTTAATGATTACCACTAAGTATCTATAGAAGTGATTATTATGAGTACATGACCAATAGAGAGCTAATACTGTAGTTGAATGAGGGCCCTTCGGGGCCCCTCTGGCCCAAGGGCCCTGATGCAGTCGCTACCTCTGCACCCCCTATTGCTACGCCCCTGGACAAAACAAATGGCTTTTTGCAGATTGAGCTCTGTCAGAGAACACTGTGATTGCTGTCTGATGGCACACCACCCCGTATTCACATTGTGCAGACTCTTGCGTTCCATCGTAGTAACACCAAGCTGTGCGCTACTGGACTTTATGCTCATTTTTCCTGGTTTTCAAAATGGCTGGCAATGAACTGCGCCCTGCAACAAATGTGTCTCCGCAAGACACAAGTTTTGAAATCCGTTGTAATTTGCCATCGTGCGGATTTAGAGTAAACATTGTTTAGCCGGTTCCCACTAGGAGCCGCAGCCGTTTCACATTCGGCCGAGGCTCCTGTTCTGATGCGCAGCCGCAGCCTGAATCGCTAAGCCATGCTATGCAGACCGCAGTGCAATCTGGATGGCAGATAGACAGTGTTTCCCCGCCCCTCTTGCGTGAGGGGAACGCTGCGAATGTGGAAACGGGCTGTAATTGAACTACAGCTTTTCCACTACAGTTTGAACTAAACTGTTAGCAGTTTCATCAATGAGAGCATAAGGATAAAATAAATCCTGTTACATGATGAAAGATACATATAAGCAGAAGTTTCCTTTGAACAACCCATGTGGCTGGATAGTGTGCTGGTTCAGGGCTCCACCTCTGACACAGGAGACCAGGGTTCAAATCTTGGCTCTTCCTGTTCGTACGCCAGCCCTTGTTCAGTAAAGACACATTGGGAAAGATGGTCTTGCCAAGACTCCCTAACACTGTGGTTGCAGCAGTGCCCAAGTGCAGAGCAGGATCATCCACAAGGCAACCTAGGCAGGGGCCTGGTGGGTGTCGGGGCCCACTTGCCATTTTCTTTGACCCCTTTCCCATTTCAGATTAACATAATAACCAAAGGGATAGCCAAAACTAATTGCATTGCCTGGGGCCCCATTTCACCTTAACCACATCTGTCCTAGTGGCTGCAGCTCTGGCACTTTGAGTCCGCCAGGATAAATGTTCTGTGTCTTGTCTCCCTGTGGGGGTCATGTATCAGCTCACAGCTATGCACTGTAGCTGAATTCCAGGACTGCCCAAACGCTCCAGCTTGTAATGAGGTGCTGTATATTACCCATAATATGCCCTAGTCCTATAGCAATGCATTCTTTTGCCAGCACTTTAACTGTCTGCTTCACATGCTCACATCCACCCTACTATAATATGTCAATATTGCTATTACTATATGCCCACTATTTCTCTGCCCTGAACTTTGCAGTATTATCTCCAGGAAAGGCCCAGAAAGGATGTGGCATTTGTGTAATGGAACAGAGTGCATTGATTAAACCTCACCTACACACAACTGCTATAGGGCTTGATTCACAAAAGCGTGATAACTCAGTTATCACGCCTAAAAGCTTTGCATGTGCAAATTACGGTGCTAAGAAGTTTGCACGTACTAACTAGGGTGCTAAGTAGTTTGCACGTACTAACTAGGGTGCTAAGAAGTTTTCACGTGCAAACTACGGTGCTAAGTAGTTTGCACGTGCAAACTACTTAGCACCCTAGTTAGCACGTGCAAAGCATGTTAGCACATGCAAAGTAGCTTTTCACTTGCATGCTAACACTTTGCACGCTTTAGTGAATCAAGCCCATATTCTTGCAGTGCGCCCTGCCCAGCCAATATATTAAGTATTTCGCAGCATGCCCCTCTCTCTTGGCAAAGCTGTTTGGAAGAAATGAAGATGTTAAATAACAGGCTTCCCCTCTCCTTATTGAGTGTTGTTGGTATTCAGTATGCATGCCGAGTGGACTGATTCTGTCTGAAAGATTGAGGCTCTACGTGTCCGTAGCTTACAATAGCTAATAGCTGGGAGCAAGTTTAAGTGTGTGCCTGAGGATACAGAATCTGTTTTACCTGCATGAGGCGGGAGAACTACATGTTCTTTCAGAGCTAATTGCTTTTATTCAAAGACAACCATCTCAAATCATGTCCAGTCTCAGCTGCTGATGAGCAATTTCAGGCTTTACACAGGAGGCTTTGTGTGCAGAGCGGACACAGTTTGCTAGTCTTTTTAATTCTCTAGTTATTACAGAGCTAGACGTGCTGTATGTCTGTGCTTCTATTCAACAATATGGTAACTTGATGTAGTCAAACGGCAACACAATTTAACTGTTTACATTCAAAGTGGAGACTTCTACCACTTATCACTGTGTAAAGACAAACAATTGAAGTGGACCTGAACTCTTGCACAGGACAAAACAGACTGAACAGACTGAAAAACAGCCTTTTCCCTTCTGCCATAAACTTGATAAACTTTGTATCCTCAAAACACAAATCTGATTTATTAAATTCAACACATTTAGCAGACCTTGTATGAGACCTTCCTAAAATATAACTTTTATTTGTTACAGTAAAAATTTCCCATATTTAGGAATTTGATTTGTATTTAGATTTAATTCACATTAACCTAGTAGGGTGGTAGAAAAAATCAATATATCTTAGAAGAAAAACTTCTGTATTTTATGGTAATTTCTTAACAAACCCCCTACCAGGCACTAAATTAGTACATATGCTGAGTTACTTCAAATAGTACAAAACCCTCCACCTAAAACCGACATGTTTCGGCTCCTTAAAAATAGAGCCGTCGTCAGGGCTATAGTGAAAAAGTGCTTAGGGTGCAAAGTGCATAATAGAAGAAGAACACAGCTATCTACAAATACATAATCACAGAACACAATCAGTGAGAGCTGTGCTCTCTAGTAGGTCAGCAAACAAATGAGGTTGACTCGCAGCCTTCCTTATATACCCTGGAGGGTGGGTGGGATCTGGTATGTCATACCTCCCCTCCTAAATATCCCCTCCTATTGGTTGGGTTCGTTGTCAATCATAAACTCTCTACTAACATTGGTTAGTTCTCCTGTTTGATCGTTTTCCATATATTCTCAAAGACGCCTTTTGGAAGCCTTAAAATGGCCAGAAACATACTGGTGTGTGTATCGTCTCATGTACAAGTGTGGTTAGCCAGTCTGGATGTCGAATCACTCTATAATAACATCAAGCACGATTTGGGAATTAGGGCCGTCAACCATTTCCTACAGAGCAGAAGTGTTCACTTGCGTGAGCATTCTGCCCTGATTATTGAATTGCTGAAATTTATCCTTAACCACAATTATTTCCTTTTTCAAAACAAGTTTATATACAAAAACGCGGTTGTGCGATGGGGACAAGCTGTGCACCATCATATGCAAATTTGTTTTTGGGATGGTGGGAAGATACAGTGGTGTTTTCAGCGGATCTGGCGGAATACACGGCATCTGTACTGTTCTGGGGCCGTTTCATAGACGATGTGTTCGTCTTGTGGGACGGCCCCAGATCTAAGTTTGTTGAATTTGTACATCGATTGAATCAGAATGAGATTGGCATGTTTTTCACATTCGAAATAAACAAAAACTCTCTGAGCTTCCTGGACGTTGAGATAAGAAAATCGGAAAATGGTGGCCTAGAGACTAAAATCTATCGCAAACCTACATCCACAAATTCACTGCTTTCTTGGGAAAGCCATCATCCTGTCCCATTGAAAAAGGGTATCCCGAAGGGGCAATACATAAGAGCACGCAGAAATTGCTCCAATGAAGCAGATTTTAATCATGAATGTACAACATTAAAAAACAAATTTAAAGAAAGGGGATACCCTAATTCTGTAGTAGAGGAAGCATATAACAAAGTGAGGGACATTAAAAGAGAAGACCTCCTCGTACCAAAAGAAAGACAGGATGATACGCATAACGGCAAAATGCGAATTGTGAGTACTTTCTCCCAGGATTCAGAGGAAATTAAAAAGATTGTAAAGAAACACTGGACAGTCCTCGAGTTAGATACCCAGCTAAAGGAGATCCTTCCAAACACTCCGATGTTTACATATAGGAGGGGAAGGAATATTGGTGATCAGTTGGTTCACTCCTTTCTACCAATAACGAACAAACCAATAAAGAAAACATGGCTTGAGAAACCATTGAAAGGCATGTTTAAATGTGGACGCTGTAAAGCCTGTATTAATGTAAAAACATGTAAAGAGTTTGTAGCCCCAAAAGATGGGAGATCATACCAGATATTGGATTTTTTCAATTGCGAGACGGAAGGGGTGGTGTATGGGATTGAGTGCCCTTGCCCCCTCCTATATGTAGGGGAAACAACGAGACAAGTGAAACAGAGAATCCTGGAACATCTGGGTAATATAAGGAACCCAAAGGATACCCCAGTGTCAAGACATTTTAGAGAGGTACATGGTGGAAATGAGAGATGTGTCAAATTTTTTGTCTTGCAACAATGGAAAATGGGCCCTAGAGGTGGCAATTTGGATGTAAAGTTACGTCAATTGGAGGCACAATGGATTTATCGTTTGGGAACCATGAGCCCAAGAGGCTTGAATGAGGGTTTTACTTATACTCCCTTTATTTAAGTTTAGAAACAGTGTGTGTATAAGAAGAATGTATGTTCATTATGTTGAAGATCGAGATAGTACTAAGTGATAAAGAATAGTATCCCTTAAATATCAACACTCCACTCTATAAATGAGTATTAACACCAAAACAATAATTATGATACATACCTCATGGATATGGGATCTAGGATTGATTTTCCATCTTCTATATATATATAGTGGGCCCTGAATGTTGGAACATATATAGTTTTCTGCCTTTGTCCTCATGACACACAACTGTATCTGTCCTTCAAGCCTGGCACCCAAGACCCATCAGCATCCATAAATGCGTGTCTAGTGGATTTACAAAATTGGATGAACACCAGCTGGCTGAGGCTGAACTCTGACAAAACAGAGGTGTTGGTGGTAGGTGGTCCACACATGATGGATAAAGTTCAAAATGCTCACCACCTCAAACTAGCAATTGGGGGAGATACTGTACAGTATAAAGACTCTGTGCGAAACCTTGGGGTGATTCTGGATGGAAATCTAAAACTCAGACAGCAGGTATCAGCTGTCGTCAAGTCTTCCTTCTTCCATCTAAGAAATATAGCGAAAATCAAACACCTTATCCCAGCTGAAGACCTACCTGCCCTGGTTCACGCATTTGTATCCTCCCGCCTAGACTACTGCAACGCCCTGTTCATCGGATCTACAGATAAGGCTCTGCGCCCCTTACAGCTAGTACAGAATGCTGCAGCCAGACTCCTAGCCAATGCCCCCCGCAGCTCACACATCACCCCAGTACTGCAAACTCTTCACTGGTTGCCAGTAAAATGGAGAATCAATTTTAAGATCTGCCTGCTGACATTCAAGGCTCTACACCACATGGGACCCAAATACATAGCGGATCTATTGGAACTTAATGCCCCTTCACGCACCCTCCGCTCTGCCAACAAGATGAAGCTGGTTATTCCCAGGATACACTTAACATTTGGTGCTCGGGCCTTTTCCTACGCAGCCCCTACTCTATGGAACTCACTTCCACAATCAGTACGAGAGGCTCCTTCTCTGGACAGCTTTAAAAAAAGGCTAAAAACTCACCTCTTTTCCCGAGCCTTTGAGACTGCATAATTGCAGGGTCACAGCGCTTTGAGTCCCCAGGGAGAAAAGCGCTATATAAATATTATTGTTATTGTTATTGTTATATATATACGTGAGGTACCCAGTGTTTACAACATGGGCAGATTTACCTGAGTTATTTGTGCCTACCATGGCACTGACTCGATGTGTATCTTTCATCTTTTTTCTTGGGGAGCTCTATTTTGCACTTTATTTGTGGGTTAATTACCAGTCAATCTGGTTGTTATGTGCTTTGCAATATGTCGTGTGTATACGTATTTGTAGAACATTACTTTACAGACTATGACACAGAGACGTTTCTCAAAAAAAAATTTATTTAGCATGTACACTGTCCATAAGAAAATTACTGAATGTATACATGATTTATTAAAAGAATGCCTTGTCTGCTAACATTTATGTATATTCATATATACTTACCATGATATATTTACCCATATGAACTTACTGTACTTACCAGAGTGTAGGTGAGTTTCTCCAACATACCCAAAAGTCCTTCGGGGGAGATAGTTATTCCCCTTATAAGCGTTCAAATGGGCCCAATTCTCTATATATGTATCATAATTTGTTGTACCTATACTTACTAATGTATATGTGAGTGGTTGATTAACATATACAGAATATTACCTTCCTCTGCAAGGCTAACAAAGAACAGTAGTCCCCTTTAAATACCGCACCACTCCATCAATTGTAATCAATTCATCATCTTTATTCAACAAACATAAAAACACTTAAAACCAATGTGAGCAGCCATGTAATAATAATAAGATAACAATCCATGATTAATGTATAAATCAATCTCCACAAGAGTATCAACAAACAGTAATGCCCCTGAGTTCATATAAAGTAAAAATACTGATGTAAAAATCTACCCTGAGTAATCCAGCAACAAGGACAGTGAAAAACAAGCTAAAAAGTGACCATAGTGCTTGAAGAAGAAAGACCAGTAACAGCCAGATAAATTGAAAGTGATACAGTGCATATAATCAGCGTAATAACGCTGTAAATAAGGTGCAATTAGCCATAGAGGTGCTGCGTGCACAAGAGAAAAGGACAGCGACTAGCGCTGAGGAAGGAACTTAACGCTTACCAGAGGAAATGAGTGTGGAGATGAACTACCATGGCATGCCAACCTGCCGTCGCGATTCGCCGCTTTCCGCAATATAGCGGCTTCCACTGGGCATAAAAACCTGAAAGTGTCCTCGGCAATTTAAGGAGAAGGAACTAAGTGGGCGGGCCCGTGAATGCACCTATCACATCACGTTGTGCACGGCCGTGCACACACCAGGAAGGCTCTGCAGCGCTAATTAGCGCTACATCACTTCCTGCTCCTGACCCTAAGGATTATGGGTATTGTAGTCTACGAGGAAAAGGTAAAAGGAGTGAATAAAGGCTAATGAATATGGCAAAAAAAGCCAAAGATTGTAAAAATAGTTAGAAGAGCATAGCTCAAAGTATATATGATCACATAGTGTATAAATAAACACCAAAAATACATAAAGAAAGATACGATCATTCAAACATATTAACAATGCATGAAATATACGTAGAGGCTGCCAATATCGCCATCATGTGGCCAAAACATAAAAATACAACAATAATTCTAGACACATGCCAGAAGCTATAAAACATAGGATAATTGTAAGGAAAATATATCAATTTAGACAAATCTTCAGAGGAAGACCATGGATCCCATGAATAAAGGAATAATCCTCTTCCTTCATCCAGATGACAAATTGTGACCAATGTACTATAAAGAAAAGAAAATTCAATTAAAATTAGATTCACAAACATGGCTCCTGTCTTCAAACCTGTAACCCCCTTGCAGGATCCAATTAATACAATAATGGAAAATTCAAAGAAAAATGATTCATAACAGGAGGACTACTCACTAAACCTCCACGTATCTTGAGTATTAAAAAAGACATAACCATAATAACATGCCAGGCCCCAAGAGTAGACTAAAGCAGTTATAATGTGATAAAGATGGAATATCACCACTCAAACACACCAGGAATGTGAAATATGGTGGAAAAGAACAAACAAACAAAAGGGGGAGCAGGCCACTTACCAATGGCCACCGAACCACCCAAAGGAGTGATATTCAATGCAAAAACCCCAAGAAGGAAAAATCCTCATTTAGACCTACCGGTGATCTAGACCCCAAATCATAGATCCACTTGGTTTCTTGTCTTAGAAGTGATGCTACCACATTACCGCCCCTGGAAGACAAAACAACACGTTTAAGGCCACATACAGTCCATCCAACAGTACTACCCGCATGGGCCCTCAATGCATGGTCCGCCACCGGGGTTAGTATTTTCCCCTCTGCAGCATCTCTCTCCGCCAATCGAATGGTGGAGAGGTGCTTTTGTATTCTAGTTTTAAGTTTGTTTTTTGTTTGTCCAACATAATATAGATTGCAGGGGCACCTAAGTAGATATACCACTGCCTCGGTTTGGCAATTAATAAACTCATTGATGCGATGCACCCTATTGGTCCTTGGACTGCAAACCTCCTTTGTGGGTATCATGAGTGGGCAGATGTTACAGCGACCACATGGAAAACTCCCCCTAATACCATGACCTCTACTAGAAGATCTCTGAAAATGGCTCCTACACAATTGGTCTTTAAGATTGGGGGCCCTCTTGGCTGTTAGGGACGGTCTATCTGTAATGTAATTCTTCAACACTGGATCAGTGCGCAGAATTGGCCAGTGTCTAGACATCACTTCCCTCAACTCATTCCAGCATGTGTTAAATGGTGTACACATCCTCACCACATTGTTAGTTTTTCTTTTTTTACCATAGAGTAAAGTCTCTCTTTTGGAGTACAATGCTCTCTGATAAGCCTTCTTAATAATACCTTTAGGGTATTCTCTCTGCAGAAATCTTCTCTCTAGATCAGCCGCCTGCCGCTTAAATTCCTGGTCATCCGAACAATTTCTTCGGAGCCGCAAAAATTGGCCTATTGGAATGTTGTTTTTCAATTGTGTAGTATGAAAGGAGCCATAGTGTAGCAAACCATTCACTGCTGTAACTTTTCGAAACAAGGTACTTCCAATTTGATCCGTCTCTGTAAAATAAAGATGTAGGTCTAAAAAATCCACCGAATCTTTAGAGAAATTTGAGGTCAGGACAATGTTCTTGTCATTATCTCCCAGCCTAGAAATAAATTCCCTGGCTAGATCTTCGGGACCCTCCCACAAAATCAAAATATCATCTATGAAACGGTACCACCCCAGAATATTAGGGTGGTACCGTTCCATCAAAGGGCCCCACACCACCTCTCTCTCCCACCACCCCAAAAATAAATTGGCTATGGCGGGAGCACACTTGGCACCCATGGACACACCGTGTGTTTGCAGGTAGAATTGGCCATCAAAAATGAAGAAATTATGTGATAAAACATACTTTAGGAGATCAATCAAAAAGAGATTAAACTCCCCCCTACCTGTAGTAGTCATGGAAAGAAAATACCGTACAGCCCCACAAGCGTCATCATGATGTATGTTTGTGTAGAGTGACTCCACGTCCAAAGAGATGAACATTGTACCTGGAGGAATAGAGACATGGTTAAGCTTTGTTAATAGGTCCAATGAATCACGTACATATGAGTCCAATGTCACTACGTGCTCCTGAAGAAAGAAATCAAGGAAACTACAACTCTTCTCAATAAGGCTCCCGATGCCTGAAACTATGGGACGGCCCGGAGGTCGACTCAAATTTTTGTGTACCTTAGGTAACAAGTATAGGGTGGGAATAACAGGTTCCTGTGTTATGAGGTATAATCTCTCTTTTTGAGAGATTATCCCCTTCTCTTTTGCCCCATCCAAAAGATGGTTTAAAATATTTTTGAATTGAGGTGTAGGATTCCCCGGTAGACGCCTATAGTATCTTTTATTGTCAAGCTGTCTCCTCACTTCTTCAATATAATCCTGTACTGGCCACAAAACAACATTGCCCCCCTTATCTGCTTCTCTAATGACAAACTCATCTTTTTCAGTTAATTCTTTGATAGCTAGGCTCTCCTCCTTGCTCAGATTGAACCCATGGGGTTTCTGTACATTTATCCGTTCGATATCTTGTACTACCATATCAAAGAAAATCTTAATTGGAGGAAACAACGACAGGTTAGGCAAAAAAGTGGACCGGGGTCTAAACCTACCTCTCAACGTAGAAGGGTTCTCATCAGATGCTGTATCACTCTCATTTTCATTCAGGAGTTCCATCAAGTCTGTTAGGACTTGTCTGTCATTGGTATCCAGTAAGTCAATAGCCTGTTGTGTTCTTAAATCCAGATCTCCACCTTCACGATGGTACATCCGTTTGAGCGCCAATCTCCGGCAGAAGAGATAAAGATCCTTAACCACTTCAAAAATGTCCAAATTTCTAGTGGGAGAAAAATTGAGGCCTTTCTGTAACACACTTTCCTGTGCAGGGGTCAGTTGGTACTCTGTTAAATTAATGATCTGCAGCTGATTTGACTCCTCCATTATTCTGGGCTCACCTGCAGTTTCCTCCTCTTGTTGTTGTAGTCCCCGGGGCTGTTTATCCCTCTTTCTCTTGAAAGCAAGGCCGCCCCTTCTGCCTCGCTTTCTGTGTCCAAAAAATCTGTACTAGTTTCAGACGCGGATGTAAATTGCGGGATGCCAGGTGTAATGATGTTGGGGTCCCCATTCTTAGGTTTTTTTGGTCTTCTTGGTCGTCTAGGGTACCCATAACCCTGACCCTTCCTATTCCCTCGGTGTTTCCACCGGAAAGCTTTGCCAGACGAGTAATCGTTCCTATCACGTATCAATTTACTCTTTTTACCCTCAATGGTATTCTTTTCAACCTGTTGCACATCTTTACTGAGCTGACTCAGGAAGGGCTGTACAAATCTAACACTGTCAAACTTGTTAAGTTGAATTAGTAATTTATTAATCCTCTCCTTCAAACGGGGTAATAGATCTTTATCATGCTTTAATAACATGTCGATAATAATAATCGAACATCTCCCAAGTCCCGACTCCCAATCCTTCTTCTCTTGTTCCGTCACTTCCCAAGAGGGAAATATTTGGACCCTCAGGCCTCTGGGGAATATGCCTTCCCTCTTATAGTTCTCAAGACTATGAACGTTCCACCAAAGCTTTACATACTCAGCATGGGCATTTTTAATATCGTTACAAAGTTTCCTAAAATCCGGGGGAAATCTCGATTCCTCCCTTATGCAGCTATTTCCAAAAATATCCTCCAACTGGGAACTCCAGCCTCTCTCCAGGCGATTCAGAGTATCCATAGTATGTTTAGGCTATGTTGACAACACTGGCAACCTCTTCAATCAACAAAAATCCTATATATATTATATTGAGCACAATTTGGGATGTGCTATAGCCCTGAAAGAGACCAAAAGAAGGTCACAAGATTAATCCTTTTAAAAACATAAATGGGCAAGCACCATCAACCATTCCCCAATAGTAAGGGAAAAATTGTACAAGTGTGCAGAAAGGAACAAATTAATATACAAGGCTAACAAAGAACAGTAGTCCCCTTTAAATACCGCACCACTCCATCAATTGTAATCAATTCATCATCTTTATTCAACAAACATAAAAACACTTAAAACCAATGTGAGCAGCCATGTAATAATAATAAGATAACAATCCATGATTAATGTATAAATCAATCTCCACAAGAGTATCAACAAACAGTAATGCCCCTGAGTTCATATAAAGTAAAAATACTGATGTAAAAATCTACCCTGAGTAATCCAGCAACAAGGACAGTGAAAAACAAGCTAAAAAGTGACCATAGTGCTTGAAGAAGAAAGACCAGTAACAGCCAGATAAATTGAAAGTGATACAGTGCATATAATCAGCGTAATAACGCTGTAAATAAGGTGCAATTAGCCATAGAGGTGCTGCGTGCACAAGAGAAAAGGACAGCGACTAGCGCTGAGGAAGGAACTTAACGCTTACCAGAGGAAATGAGTGTGGAGATGAACTACCATGGCATGCCAACCTGCCGTCGCGATTCGCCGCTTTCCGCAATATAGCGGCTTCCACTGGGCATAAAAACCTGAAAGTGTCCTCGGCAATTTAAGGAGAAGGAACTAAGTGGGCGGGCCCGTGAATGCACCTATCACATCACGTTGTGCACGGCCGTGCACACACCAGGAAGGCTCTGCAGCGCTAATTAGCGCTACATCACTTCCTGCTCCTGACCCTAAGGATTATGGGTATTGTAGTCTCCGAGGAAAAGGTAAAAGGAGTGAATAAAGGCTAATGAATATGGCAAAAAAAGCCAAAGATTGTAAAAATAGTTAGAAGAGCATAGCTCAAAGTATATATGATCACATAGTGTATAAATAAACACCAAAAATACATACATACATATTCTTTTCCACCATATTTCACATTCCTGGTGTGTTTGAGTGGTGATATTCCATCTTTATCACATTATAACTGCTTTAGTCTACTCTTGGGGCCTGGCATGTTATTATGGTTATGTCTTTTTTAATACTCAAGATACGTGGAGGTTTAGTGAGTAGTCCTCCTGTTATGAATCATTTTTCTTTGAATTTTCCATTATTGTATTAATTGGATCCTGCAAGGGGGTTACAGGTTTGAAGACAGGAGCCATGTTTGTGAATCTAATTTTAATTGAATTTTCTTTTCTTTATAGTACATTGGTCACAATTTGTCATCTGGATGAAGGAAGAGGATTATTCCTTTATTCATGGGATCCATGGTCTTCCTCTGAAGATTTGTCTAAATTGATATATTTTCCTTACAATTATCCTATGTTTTATAGCTTCTGGCATGTGTCTAGAATTATTGTTGTATTTTTATGTTTTGGCCACATGATGGCGATATTGGCAGCCTCTACGTATATTTCATGCATTGTTAATATGTTTGAATGATCGTATCTTTCTTTATGTATTTTTGGTGTTTATTTATACACTATGTGATCATATATACTTTGAGCTATGCTCTTCTAACTATTTTTACAATCTTTGGCTTTTTTTGCCATATTCATTAGCCTTTATTCACTCCTTTTACCTTTTCCTCGTAGACTACAATACCCATAATCCTTAGGGTCAGGAGCAGGAAGTGATGTAGCGCTAATTAGCGCTGCAGAGCCTTCCTGGTGTGTGCACGGCCGTGCACAACGTGATGTGATAGGTGCATTCACGGGCCCGCCCACTTAGTTCCTTCTCCTTAAATTGCCGAGGACACTTTCAGGTTTTTATGCCCAGTGGAAGCCGCTATATTGCGGAAAGCGGCGAATCGCGACGGCAGGTTGGCATGCCATGGTAGTTCATCTCCACACTCATTTCCTCTGGTAAGCGTTAAGTTCCTTCCTCAGCGCTAGTCGCTGTCCTTTTCTCTTGTGCACGCAGCACCTCTATGGCTAATTGCACCTTATTTACAGCGTTATTACGCTGATTATATGCACTGTATCACTTTCAATTTATCTGGCTGTTACTGGTCTTTCTTCTTCAAGCACTATGGTCACTTTTTAGCTTGTTTTTCACTGTCCTTGTTGCTGGATTACTCAGGGTAGATTTTTACATCAGTATTTTTACTTTATATGAACTCAGGGGCATTACTGTTTGTTGATACTCTTGTGGAGATTGATTTATACATTAATCATGGATTGTTATCTTATTATTATTACATGGCTGCTCACATTGGTTTTAAGTGTTTTTATGTTTGTTGAATAAAGATGATGAATTGATTACAATTGATGGAGTGGTGCGGTATTTAAAGGGGACTACTGTTCTTTGTTAGCCTTGTATATTAATTTGTTCCTTTCTGCACACTTGTACAATTTTTCCCTTACTATTGGGGAATGGTTGATGGTGCTTGCCCATTTATGTTTTTAAAAGTATTACCTTCCTCTGTTCAAATAATGATTAGTTTATTAATGCCCAAAGGTTCCCCTGTAATGATGAATAATATTTGAAGTCAATGAGGAGAACGGAGATATTGTGCGGAGATTACACCTCTTCCGTAAACATTGTAAAGCTGTTGCTATGACAACAATGTTGCGTCCTTCCTCTCCCCCCATTGGCTCCGCTCAATGCTGTAGCGGCGATACGCCGCTCATAGATGAGGGGATGAGTAGATACGAGGAGGGTAGGTCACATGCTCCCAATCTGACCAATGAGGAAGCCTGTCTCTAACTTTTTGAGCCGCTCTGAGAAATAGGCATACGGAGAGGGTGTGTGACGTCTGGCTCACATGCCCCCGCTCAACCAATAGGGGAACTCCAATACAAGTCAATGGGAACATCAGGGACCTCGGTGTTTGTAACTTTGGAAAGGTAAAAGGGATTTTCCGTCACTACTGGTCACTTGTACATGAGACGATACACACACCAGTATGTTTCTGGCCATTTTAAGGCTTCCAAAAGGCGTCTTTGAGAATATATGGAAAACGATCAAACAGGAGAACTAACCAATGTTAGTAGAGAGTTTATGATTGACAACGAACCCAACCAATAGGAGGGGATATTTAGTAGGGGAAGTATGACATACCAGATCCCACCCACCCTCCAGGGTATATAAGGAAGGCTGCGAGTCAACCTCATTTGTTTGCTGACCTACTAGAGAGCACAGCTCTCACTGATTGTGTTCTGTGATTATGTATTTGTAGATAGCTGTGTTCTTCTTCTATTATGCACTTTGCACCCTAAGCACTTTTTCACTATAGCCCTGACGACGGCTCTATTTTTAAGGAGCCGAAACATGTCGGTTTTAGGTGGAGGGTTTTGTACTATTTGAAGTAACTCAGCATATGTACTAATTTAGTGCCTGGTAGGGGGTTTGTTAAGAAATTACCATAAAATACAGAAGTTTTTCTTCTAAGATATATTGATTTTTTCTACCACCCTACTAGGTTAATGTGAATTAAATCTAAATACAAATCAAATTCCTAAATATGGGAAATTTTTACTGTAACAAATAAAAGTTATATTTTAGGAAGGTCTCATACAAGGTCTGCTAAATGTGTTGAATTTAATAAATCAGATTTGTGTTTTGCGTTAGAGTAGTGGTGTTCTGACACCTGACCTTTGAATCGAGACTAAGTATTTTATAATTAAGGTCATCTCTCTACTAGAAGTTAGTTCAATATTGTACCTGAATCTCAATCTTAGTTTATAAGAGCCAGCTAGACACCTATACACTTTATTTTTCTCCCACACCTCATATCTCTAGGTCTGGAATATAGGAGATAGTAGTTTTGTCGATTTATATTAAGTCTGACATAGGAATTAGTTTTGTTGGACGAATATGTCTGGTTTCCTGTCTAGCATACCTGATGTGAGCATACTGATTGCTGAAGCGAAAGAAGTATTTTCTAGAGGTGAAATTAGTCCTCAACAGACTCCATCTACCCCAACCCAAGTTTCAGAAATCGAACAAGCATTTAAGGGAATTTTTAACATTTACAAAGAACATAATAAGAGTTGGTGGGAGGTCTCCAGTTTTAACACCTATATTAAAGAGGGCATAACTGTAAGAGGCCTCAGAAATCTCGTGGTTCCACATAAACATGAAAAAAATATTGAATTCATGAAAGTATTGAATGAACTAAAAACAAAACAAACTTTAGAACTAATGACATGCTTACGGGATTTTGAATTAAAAACTCTTGAAGGTGTTAATAAAAAACTTGAGGAGGCACACAAGGAGGTTGTTAAGTTTAAGGAACATCCTGAATTTAAACAATTGGAAGAGAAATTACAGAGTAAAGTACAGAGCCACAAAGAGGCTATTAAAATTAAAAAACACGGAAAATATAATCGTGATTGGAAAGATTTCAAAGAAGGTAAAATATACAATTGGAGGAGAACAAAACCTAAACCAACTCCTGATAGTTCTATAACAGTGACAGAAAGCGAAACAGAATCTGAAAGTGAAACTGTAAATAAAATTGTGAAACCCAAACAGACTTTTTTAGGGAGGGGGAGAAAACCGAAACCTATAGACCAATCAACACCGAGAAATTTGAGGAATCGAGAAAAATGGGCCTACAAATTGAAACAGAGAAAGGAGGAGGAATGGTAGGAAATCAGGAGGGAAGTGACAGAATGAGAATTATCAATTTAACTGATTATGTTTTAAATGATACGGAATTAAAAGTATTATCTAAGGGCCTAACATTTGTACCCAGTGAAAAATTTGATCTGTTCGAAACAATAAAGGACATCAATTTGTTTGGTAGAAAACTGGCGATATACAAATATATGAATTCTCCTATGATGAAAAGTAAATTGGAGGCGGACATGGATACACGCAATATGGAGACTTTGATGACTTTGTTACAAGAGAACAGTACTGGACAAATAAGTGTGCAGGCCCCCGAAAGTAATCTATCAAAAAAGAGTACCTTCTGTCCATCCATAAGCTCATATCCATCGATTCAGATCTTTATCGAGGCAGTGGAAAGGGATTTGGAAAATTTAGCAAAAACTAAAAACAAACAAGGGAGGCATAATTTAAATGTAGCTGAACAGAAAGCATTGGAGACCCTGAGCAAAAACGAAGATCTTATTTTTAAGAAATCAGATAAAGGGGGGAATATAGTTTTAATGAAGAAAGATCAATACATAAATATGTGTATGCAGCTTTTGAACAACAGAGAGCATTATGAGAAAATTGACCAAAACCCGACACACACATATTATTGTGAACTAGAATCACTCCTAAATGAAGCCACAGAAAAAGGAGTTCTCACAAAAAGTGATTTGCAGATTCTCCTAACTAAACACCCGACAATAGCCACCTTTTATTCCCTCCCCAAGATACATAAAAGGTTGTTAAATCCACCAGGAAGACCTATAATTTCAGGGAATGGATGTTTGACAGAACAAATAAGCAAATATGTCGACTTCTTTCTAAGACCATTTGTGACTAGTCTCCCATCCTATATCAGAGACACTATGGATTTACTGAACAGGCTCCAGGGTTTAACTGTAACTGAAGATGTGTGGTTAGCCAGTCTGGATGTCGAATCACTCTATAATAACATCAAGCACGATTTGGGAATTAGGGCCGTCAACCATTTCCTACAGAGCAGAAGTGTTCACTTGCGTGGGCATTCTGCCCTGATTATTGAATTGCTGAAATTTATCCTTAACCACAATTATTTCCTTTTTCAAAACAAGTTTTATATACAAAAACGCGGTTGTGCGATGGGGACAAGCTGTGCACCATCATATGCAAATTTGTTTTTGGGATGGTGGGAAGATACAGTGGTGTTTTCAGCGGATCTGGCGGAATACACGGCATCTGTACTGTTCTGGGGCCGTTTCATAGACGATGTGTTCGTCTTGTGGGACGGCCCCAGATCTAAGTTTGTTGAATTTGTACATCGATTGAATCAGAATGAGATTGGCATGTTTTTCACATTCGAAATAAACAAAAACTCTCTGAGCTTCCTGGACGTTGAGATAAGAAAATCGGAAAATGGTGGCCTAGAGACTAAAATCTATTGCAAACCTACATCCACAAATTCACTGCTTTCTTGGGAAAGCCATCATCCTGTCCCATTGAAAAAGGGTATCCCGAAGGGGCAATACATAAGAGCACGCAGAAATTGCTCCAATGAAGCAGATTTTAATCATGAATGTACAACATTAAAAAACAAATTTAAAGAAAGGGGATACCCTAATTCTGTAGTAGAGGAAGCATATAACAAAGTGAGGGACATTAAAAGAGAAGACCTCCTCGTACCAAAAGAAAGACAGGATGATACACATAACGGCAAAATGCGAATTGTGAGTACTTTCTCCCAGGATTCAGAGGAAATTAAAAAGATTGTAAAGAAACACTGGACAGTCCTCGAGTTAGATACCCAGCTAAAGGAGATCCTTCCAAACACTCCGATGTTTACATATAGGAGGGGAAGGAATATTGGTGATCAGTTGGTTCACTCCTTTCTACCAATAACGAACAAACCAATAAAGAAAACATGGCTTGAGAAACCATTGAAAGGCATGTTTAAATGTGGACGCTGTAAAGCCTGTATTAATGTAAAAACATGTAAAGAGTTTGTAGCCCCAAAAGATGGGAGATCATACCAGATATTGGATTTTTTCAATTGCGAGACGGAAGGGGTGGTGTATGGGATTGAGTGCCCTTGCCCCCTCCTATATGTAGGGGAAACAACGAGACAAGTGAAACAGAGAATCCTGGAACATCTGGGTAATATAAGGAACCCAAAGGATACCCCGGTGTCAAGACATTTTAGAGAGGTACATGGTGGAAATGAGAGATGTGTCAAATTTTTTGTCTTGCAACAATGGAAAATGGGCCCTAGAGGTGGCAATTTGGATGTAAAGTTACGTCAATTGGAGGCACAATGGATTTATCGTTTGGGAACCATGAGCCCAAGAGGCTTGAATGAGGGTTTTACTTATACTCCCTTTATTTAAGTTTAGAAACAGTGTGTGTATAAGAAGAATGTATGTTCATTATGTTGAAGATCGAGATAGTACTAAGTGATAAAGAATAGTATCCCTTAAATATCAACACTCCACTCTATAAATGAGTATTAACACCAAAACAATAATTATGATACATACCTCATGGATATGGGATCTAGGATTGATTTTCCATCTTCTATATATATATAGTGGGCCCTGAATGTTGGAACATATATAGTTTTCTGCCTTTGTCCTCATATATATACGTGAGGTACCCAGTGTTTACAACATGGGCAGATTTACCTGAGTTATTTGTGCCTACCATGGCACTGACTCGATGTGTATCTTTCATCTTTTTTCTTGGGGAGCTCTATTTTGCACTTTATTTGTGGGTTAATTACCAGTCAATCTGGTTGTTATGTGCTTTGCAATATGTCGTGTGTATACGTATTTGTAGAACATTACTTTACAGACTATGACACAGAGACGTTTCTCAAAAAAAATTTTATTTAGCATGTACACTGTCCATAAGAAAATTACTGAATGTATACATGATTTATTAAAAGAATGCCTTGTCCAGAGGCGTAGGGAGGTGGGGGCAGGATGGGACATCTGCCCCCCCTGCACAGCATCTGGGGGGCGCAGTGAAGCTGATATTAATTTTGTTTTTCCTATTTAAGCCAGAAGCCAGGGCTGTCTCTGCAATAGATAAGCAGCGGCAGAGCAGGCACTTGGCTGCCCCGCCCCCTCATGTCTCTCCCGGCTGTGTCTCACACACAGCGGAAGATATTAACCAACAAGACAGCTGCTGCTCTCAAAGTGCCCAATACTAGACGGTTTTCAGCAGAGCAGGAAGACGCAGCCTTGCTCCGCCCCTTCACTGTGCACAGCGCACAGTTTGAATGAAGAGCGGCAGCTGCATGATCTTGAGCAGCAGGACAGTCGAGGGGGAAAAAGAGGCAAGAATAAGGTGACAACTCATCTGAAGTGCAGCTCCGTGATGCAGAGACTCCAAGCAGGGACAGGGTGAGTCTGTCTGCTGCTGGAGATCTGCTGCTAACAAGCCAGCGTTTTTCTGCTGTGATTAGATGAGCTCCAAAGGCCAGTGGTACTTGTTGTTAGCTGCCTGCTCTTTCCCCCTCTTGTCTCCATACACTGTCCAGCGTTTCTTTTCAGGCAGTAGTCAGAGTGTCAGAGAATGTTTTTTAATGATATATTTCCTGTGACTGCTTGAACTTTCTGGGCTGCTTTATAAATCAGTGCAGTAGAGTGGACACAATCAGGTTTTACTACTTTTGCCAGAGCCCAAGCAGCTACTGCGAATTCTGTGTAGGTAGGGGAGGAAACCACTAGATACCAGTGAATTCTATAGGGGTGGAAGAGGGGAATGTGTCACATGTAAAACTGGGGCAGGAGGGGAATGCTCTGTGAGAGGTCTGGCTAGCAGCTGCAATTAAGAAGCTTGCTACTCCTGTATGTGTGATTTCTGGTGTACTATCTGTCTCTTCTCTCCCTCATTTGCCATACAGGACAGCCAAAAAAGACTGCAATCCTGAAGCAAATACTGTATCTCCTTTCCTTCTCTCCCTTTCTGCTTCCCTATCCTTTACTTAACTCCCCATCACACTCTCTCTTTGCTTTCCCCACTGTTTCATTTCCTTCTCTCTCCCTCTCCTTTCATCTTCTCCCCCCTCCCTCCCCCCCCCCCCCTCCCAAAAAAAATAAATTAAAAAATCTTCCTCTCACAATTTAATCACCCTAATTTCGTGATCTGTAACCCCAAAGGTGCCCATACATCAGAAGATGTATGGGCAGATCGACCAAGAGACCGATCTCTATCTGATCCTATCTGATCGAAGAGAGATCTGTGCCAGCCCAAACACTGCAGGCCAACTCCTGATCTATTTCAGCATGGAACTTCTCGGGAATCTGCCTTATGACGCTGCATCCGCCACCTTGCTGGTCCCCCCTAATGTTAAACATTCTCCCTGGAGCAATGTAATTTACCTGTCCGTGTCTGCCACTGGCTTCATTCACGTGCCCCACGTGGTTGCCGGCGTATAGATGGGTAATTTGTGTGAAGTCACAAACACATCCACGTTAAGCTGGCAACCACGTGGGGCACATGGATGAATGACGGAGCCTCATCTTGTGTATCTTGCAGCACGCCCGACTGATATGTGACCAATTTCAACCTGAAATTGAGGCATCGTCAAACGGGCATGCTTGTGGCAGCACCGATTTTCATCCAATTCGATAATTATCGAATTGGATAGTCGATTGGTCGCCAAATCATCTGATGTATGGCCACCTTAAAGAGGAACTCCAGTAAAAATAATGTAATAAAAAAAGTGCTTCATTTTTACAATAATTATGTATAAATGATTTGGTCAGTGTTTGCCTATTGTAAACTATTTTAAATCCCTGATGTACATTCTGACATTTATCACAGGGTTTTTACTGCTGGCAGGTGATGTAGCTGCTTCTTGCTGTTTTGGCAGTTGGAAACAGCTGTAAACCGCTATTTCCCACAATGCAACAAGATTCACAGACAGGAAACTGCCAAGAGTACGTACTCAGTTTCTTGTGGGAGAGATTTGACCACAATATCAGTCATACAGCGCCCCCTGATGGTCTGTTTGTGAAAAGGAATAGATTTCTCATGTAAAAGGGGGTATCAGCTACTGATTGGGATAAAGTTCAATTCTTGATCGGAGTTTCTCTTTAACCAACCCAAAGGCTGGTACACGGGATGCTATTTCCTTTCCAGTCTACTCCTGATTGAGAACAGGAACAATTTTCAGATCGCTACTTCACAAAATCCTGTTCTCTATCGGGAACAGGTTGGACATACCGGAAATTATCGATTTGACCATTGATCTGACGGGAGTTAGCATCATATGTACCAGGCATAATGTTTTCCCTTAATTTTAACTATATCCCTATAATCCTAATCCCTCTTCTAAACCTGTTTTGTCCAAATGCCTAGAGCTAATTTCCCCTAACCTCTTGGGCAGGCTTCTTATACCACTGCTAAGTTTATCTACATGTAGCTACACTAATGGCCTTTCCCACATTCTGTTGCATGGCCATGCCCTTTTTGGCACAGTGCACATTGCACTGTGCAGGCATCCCCACAGGGGCGCAAAAATTGCCTTTGTCCCCGGGTGCTGAAAACCCTAGCTACGCCTCTGGCCTTGTCTGCTAACATTTATGTATATTCATATATACTTACCATGATATATTTACCCATATGAACTTACTGTACTTACCAGAGTGTAGGTGAGTTTCTCCAACATACCCAAAAGTCCTTCGGGGGAGATAGTTATTCCCCTTATAAGCGTTCAAATGGGCCCAATTCTCTATATATGTATCATAATTTGTTGTACCTATACTTACTAATGTATATGTGAGTGGTTGATTAACATATACAGAATATTACCTTCCTCTGTTCAAATAATGATTAGTTTATTAATGCCCAAAGGTTCCCCTGTAATGATGAATAATATTTGAAGTCAATGAGGAGAACGGAGATATTGTGCGGAGATTACACCTCTTCCGTAAACATTGTAAAGCTGTTGCTATGACAACAATGTTGCGTCCTTCCTCTCCCCCCATTGGCTCCGCTCAATGCTGTAGCGGCGATACGCCGCTCATAGATGAGGGGATGAGTAGATACGAGGAGGGTAGGTCACATGCTCCCAATCTGACCAATGAGGAAGCCTGTCTCTAACTTTTTGAGCCGCTTTGAGAAATAGGCATACGGAGAGGGTGTGTGACGTCTGGCTCACATGCCCCCGCTCAACCAATAGGGGAACTCCAATACAAGTCAATGGGAACATCGGGGACCTCGGTGTTTGTAACTTTGGAAAGGTAAAGGGATTTTCCGTCACTACTGGTCACTTGTACATGAGACGATACACACACCAGTATGTTTCTGGCCATTTTAAGGCTTCCAAAAGGCGTCTTTGAGAATATATGGAAAACGATCAAACAGGAGAACTAACCAATGTTAGTAGAGAGTTTATGATTGACAACGAACCCAACCAATAGGAGGGGATATTTAGGAGGGGAGGTATGACATACCAGATCCCACCCACCCTCCAGGGTATATAAGGAAGGCTGCGAGTCAACCTCATTTGTTTGCTGACCTACTAGAGAGCACAGCTCTCACTGATTGTGTTCTGTGATTATGTATTTGTAGATAGCTGTGTTCTTCTTCTATTATGCACTTTGCACCCTAAGCACTTTTTCACTATAGCCCTGACGACGGCTCTATTTTTAAGGAGCCGAAACATGTCGGTTTTAGGTGGAGGGTTTTGTACTATTTGAAGTAACTCAGCATATGTACTAATTTAGTGCCTGGTAGGGGGTTTGTTAAGAAATTACCATAAAATACAGAAGTTTTTCTTCTAAGATATATTGATTTTTTCTACCACCCTACTAGGTTAATGTGAATTAAATCTAAATACAAATCAAATTCCTAAATATGGGAAATTTTTACTGTAACAAATAAAAGTTATATTTTAGGAAGGTCTCATACAAGGTCTGCTAAATGTGTTAAACTTTGTATCCTCCCTGGAATAATCAATACTGTATACAAATTGTTTAAATATTTGAAATACCTGGCATACTTGTATAATTCCTCTATTTCTACCTTTGTTACTATGTTCCCTATATGCACCGTGGGGCTGTCATGAAAAGTAATCTTGTTGTGTTACACAATGACAATAAAGGGGTTGAATTTAATTGAAAAGGAAAACAGGATACAAACCCTGTATGTATTTAGAGAGTTTAGCAAGTCTAATTCCCCTCATCTGTGACTAATCACTACCATAATTTGATCTCTCAGCTGTGTTAGCTCAGGAATGCTCAGGAATCTCCCCTGCCATGGCAGAGCAGCTAATTTTTAAACACAGGATGTTAACAATTTGTCTGCTTCCATGAAAGCAGGAAGTAGACACACTGCAGATTTATTACATGACTAGCTGGTTGCCCGGGTATGTATTTGGCTAGTGTTGGCTCTGCCCACTTTTTCTAATCCTAACACACCTTTACTCAATTACTCAATGACCTAGTTTGTGAGCTTTGCAGTCTTTGGCATCAAAGAGTTGCATTGAAATGACATAAATCTAATTGGCTGTCGCTCCACTCCCTTTTCTGAATTTGAACCCCAGTCACCAAAAGGCCAACTGTACCAGGTTTGAGGCTTGTGCCATTGAGGCTCCATGCACACTGCAAATCCGTATTCTGATTCTGATTCCGATTCCGTTTCCGATTTTCAATTCCGATTTTCCCTGAATACATTCAACGGAAAAACGGATCAAAAAAATGCAGCATGCGGTAAACCAATTAAAAAGCGGAATCGGAAATGCATGCAGCGTGCAAGAGGCCTAACAGTGCAAGAATGGCAGCAATTAAATATTTTCCCTTGAAAATCAATAGGTAAATTTTGATTGGATTTTGTAGGCTCCACCCATTTTTCTGAATATTAATCCCAGTCACCCAGTGACCAACTGTGCAAAGATTGAGAACTCTACTATTGACAGTGTAAGAATGGCTGCAGTTTACATTCTGCCAGTGAAAGTTGTATTTTTCTCCGCCTACTGATGTCCTGACATTTCCCGGGTATGTATTTGGCTGGTGTTGGCTGTGGCCACTTTTTCTAATTCTAACACACAATTACACAATGACCAAGTTTGTGAGATTTGTAGTCTTTGGCATGAATAATTTTCATTAAAATGAAACAAATCTGATTGGCTGTTTGTGGCTCCACCCCTTTTCTGAATTTGAACCACAGTCACCCAATGACCAACTGTACCAGATCTGAGGCTTGTGCCATTAACAGTGCAAGAATGCAGTACTGGGTATTACAATGTGCACCTGTCAAACAGGTAGTCACATAACGTGCTGGGCCTGGCAGTGGCACACACACAGTATGAATTATCAAGGCTGTCTATGCAACACAAGTGTCAGTGGGACACACAGAAAAAAAAATAGATCACAAGAACAAGATTAGCTATCAAAAGAGCTGTTGTTGGGTGCTATTATAGCAATAAGAATCAGCCGGGGAGCAAGCTAACAAGCCAAGAGCCTAACTAATCTTTCCCTAGGAGAAACAATCTGAAGCAGCTCGCCCTACTCTCACTATAGCAGGCAAACGAGTGAATGTAATGGCCGGCGGAGCCTGCTTTATATAAGGGGGGGGAGTGGCTCCAGGACTGAGTGTAGCCTGATTGGCTACAATGTGCCTGCTGACTGTGATGTAGAGGGTCAAAGTTGACCCTAATGGAGCATTATTGGGGCGAACCGAACTTCCAGGAAAGTTCGCCTTCGCAGACGAAGGCGAACCACCCAAAGTTCGCCTGGAACCGTTTGCCGGCGAACCACCCAAAGTTCGCCTAGAACCGTTTGCCGGCGAACCGTTCGGGCCATCTCTACACACTTTGACCGGCAGCATTTAAATGTATGGTTTTTTTTCTTTGGACTTTTAAAATCGATTTTTTGAAAAAGTAGAAGGTATTTTTGGAAAAATGTTTTTTTTCTTCTTGTTCCCACTTTTCTTCTTAACATTCCCTACAAATTTGGTGTTTCTGGCATTTAAAGGGGCTTTGCTATTAACCGCTAAAGTCGTTTAATTTTCCCACGGCCAGAGGGAGAATTTTAAAATCTCAAAAACTGTAAGGTCTTTTTAAAAAAAAAATGTTCCTCTTGTTCCCAATTTTCTTCTTAACATAACCTGCAAATTTGGTGTTTCTAGCTTTTAAGGGGGCTTTGCTATTAAACGTTAAAGTCGGCGGGCAGATATTTTCCAAATGGCAGCAAAGCAGGGCTTAAAACGATAAATATCGTTTAGACAGGACAAAAAAAAGCAGGTTTTAAAATGATAACGTTTTGACGGTCGGCGCCATTTTTTTACTTTATAAAACGATAACTATCGGTTAATAATGTTTTTCTATGAGGCGCCATTATTATAGCGGCCGCGCCTGGCGCAATTTTCAACTGGCTTGACTTCCTCCACTCTGCACAAGGGGCTATAGTTACACACCTGCTTTTAATTTATACCAGCGCACTTCCTCCTTCCGGCTTGAAGGAGGAAGTGCGCTGGTGTGAGGCTTGCAACGCGACCAATAGGAAGAGTGCAAACTGTTTGGAACACAGGGTGGACGGCGGAATTATGGGTAAATAACCCCTTGTATCTCTGCTGCACACCTGCGCCAATTAAGCCTCATTTGAATCACAGGTAATCACTCGCGAGACTAACCCTGATGTTAATCAATGGGCTAGGTCACACTAGAATGCGGATTTTGCGTGCAGAAAAAAAAACACCTCACATCCTGCAGCATAATTCTGCACATTTTGTCAATTTTCTCTACCAATTACAGTGACTGCCAGTGGCATAGCTAGAGATCATAGGGCCCCATAGCAAAACTTTCATGGTGCCCTCAGATGTAGGCACTCATAAGCAATGCCACCTGCCCCACCCTATGGATATGGGGTAATTGGGCAATTTACATTCTCATGCAATCAACACTGCGCATAGTTCATGGGCACTGAGACAATTCAGAGGGTGGAGGAACACAAGAACGTTAATGGTGAATACATTAAGTAGCACCTGGGCCCCCCTAAGGCTCCAGGGCCCCATAGCAGCTGCTATGGCTGCTATGGTTATTGATCCATCCCTGGTAACTGCTATTAAAAATGTGCCACAGACCCCTGTCCTGTCAAGTGTGACCCCGCCTTAGATAAACTTCTTGCCTTTACTGATGGCTAACACGGACCGGACCGCACAATGCCTTCCAATCGGTTTCAGCACACAGACCATGCAATCTGTGGTCGCAATCGGTGTGCAGAAACCGTTGGGAATTTGGCAGCAGACGGACTAGAAGGGAGCCTGTGAGTTACGGTAATACAAATTACACACTATTTCAGGGTATAACTGCCACCACTCCTACAGAGGTGTAATACTGAGACTAATACCTGCAAATAAAACGGTTAAACATACTCTATTTTATTCACCGTGTTTCCCCGAAAATAAGACCCTGTCTTATATTAATTTGTCCTTCAGAAGATGTGCTAGAGCTTATTTTCGGGGCGGTCTTACATTCTGGGGGGTAGCCAGATCTCCCTTTAGTGTATATAGCCAGATTCCTCCTGGCTATAGCTAAATCCCAATTGTATAGAAACTGATCCGCCTGCCTGCCTGCCGCTTCGCCTCCTCAGTTCCCACCCGCTCACTTTACCTCTTAAAGTGACTCTGTAACAAAAATTACAACGTTTTTTCTACCATCCTACAAGTTCCTAAACCTATTCTTATGTGTTCTGGCTTACTGTAGCTCTTTCTACTATAACCATCTCTGTAATAAATCAATGTATCTTTCCCCTGTCAGACTTGTCGGCCTGTGTCTGGAAGGCTGCCAAGTTCTTCAGTGTTGAACTGTTCCTCTATGCACACTCCAGTGTGTGTTTTATTTACATAAGCCAGCAGCTTCTCTGCTATCTTATCAGTGATAGAAGAGAGCTGGATAAAAATCCTCCTCTGGAGGCTGTGAAAGGAGCTGGTCTGTCACATACTGAGGAATTAACGACATAGGTAGAGCTGTCTGCAGGAAGCCTGTAATGTTCAGTGCATGAGAGAAGCTGGGGACAGAAGGTAAACACACACAAGTGATCTCTTGAGATTCAGAAGTAAGGCTGTATACAGCCTGCTTGTGTATGGATGTATTTTCTATGTGTGGACATGCTGTACATCAACCTACTTCCTGTTTTGGTGGCCATTTTGTTTGTTTATAAACAAACTTTTTAAAACTGTTTTTGACTACTTTTAATGCGGCAGGGAGCGGTAAAATCGTGACAGAGGGTAATAGGAGATGTCCCCTAACACACTGGTATGTTTACTTTTGTGCAATTTTAACAATACAGATTCTCTTTAAGTTCTCGGCTCCCGGTCCCCTCCATTAAGAAAGTCCGGATCCCCTGCTGCTTTTCCTCTGCATAATTCACACCGCGGATTAGCGGTAAAAGCAGCTTATGTAGTCTGGTAAGCGCTGCCCTGTACAGGAAGTTATCTCTGTTTACTTCCTGTACAGGGCGGCGCTGTTACCGGACTACATGGCTGACGTCACCGCTGATCTGCGGTGTGAATTATGCGGAGGATAAGCAGCAGGGGATCCAGACTTTCTTAATGGAGGGGACTGGGAGCCGAGAATTTAAGAGGTAAAGCGAGCGGGCGAGCGAGCGGGTGGGGGGGGGTCAGGGAGCAGGTTCACAGCGCTGGCTATGTCCCTAGCGCTAGGTCTTATATAAGGAGGGATGGCTTATATTTCGAGCATACTCGAAATATAAGCTAGGTCTTATTTTCAGAGTAGGTCTTAAATTCGGGGAAACACGGTAGCTATCAACAGTAGTAGCGACTCTTCAGAAACCAGAGTTCAGTTTGTGCTGCTGAATAGCAGGTGTAGCTGAACAAATACAATGACTTTTTATAAAGTCTTTATTATAAATGCAATATAAATAATTATTATATACAGAAAATCATTAAAATCAACAATTATGGAGACAATCATAGCGCAGTACAAAAAAATAAGGCAAGAAAATACTTAAAGAGACTCTGAAGCAACATTAAAAATTGCTTTTTAACTTATAATCAACATGGGCATGTTTGCCCCTGCTAAAACGCTGCTATCCCGCGGCTGAACGAGGGGTCTTTACCCCCCAAACCCCCCCCTGCAAAATCCACAACCAACTTGGTCGTATATTTTGCTGCTCTTGGAGGCAGAGCTAATGGCTGTAGCTTTACCTCCATGTGTGTCTATCTAGTGAAGGAAGACTGAGAGGGGCGGGGGAGAGGTGGCGATCAGCGCTGATAGACGCACTGAGTGGCAGGGCTGCGGCCATTAGCCCTGCCTCAACAGGAAGTGCTGCCCGGGAACAACAGAGGGGATTTGGGGGGTAAAGAGCCCTCGTTTAGCCGCGGGATAGCGGCGTTTTAGCAGGGGCAGACAAGCCCATGTTGATTATAAGGTAAAAAGCGATTTTTAATGTCGCTTCAGAGTCTCTTTAAGTTCATGTGGAAAATGTCCTTTCTGGGAAAACACGTGCAGTTCTCTGTTTCAGTTCAGGAGCCAAAGTTCAGACAAGATGGCCGCTCCCCGTCCTCAAGGCAGCAGCAGGCTCACATGAAGATGGAATTGGACTGTACAATACCCTACTGCTACTACCCGCCTTAGATATACTATATTCTAAATGCTGAACTCTGAAGAGCAGATAATAAATGTAGTGTCCTGTATTAAATATTCCACACATAGGTAAACTAAGCAGTTCATGAATTAAAAAAAAAAGTGTTTGTGTGTATAATATATGTATATATATATATATATATATATATATATATATACATATACAGTATATACATATATGAATAGGATTTGCTCAGCTAGTTAACCTGCTCTCCAAAAAGAGGTTTAAAATAAGTTTTTAGTACCACCTACTGGATATTACTGATATTGCCATTTTACTTAGGGCCTGGTTTGCTATTGCTCTTCTGAGCTGTGAATCATTAGAGAAATTAAACCATTCTGTAAACCTGGATTGAATTTGTAAAGAAAAATGATTAGGTGGACAATAGATCATTACCAGTATTAGCTGGGCCCCCAGAATGAGAATTAAAAAAAAAAGGAATACCATGAATTGATTGAATTATGAGGTATTTATTTTCATAAACTAATACTAATATTTCTTTTGTCCCCAGTGTCCAAGAGTAGGCCTAGATAACCACCTAGTCACCATGCTTCAGAGAGATTAAATCATAGAAGTCAGTTGGCCAGTGCGGCCAAAATACTACAAGTGATACAGTGACCACAATTATTCACACTCACCATTATTCCTTCATACTGATAGATGAATGGATGTATGGGCGGATAGAGATAGATGGATGGATAGAGGTTTCTTTTATTTGTGGGGGAAGGGGGGGGGGGGTAATTTAGCTTTCAGAAGGAAATAGCTGAATCATCTGTCCATTATGTACTCCAGCCCACTTATTCTAAGGAGCTACAAATGAAAATATAGTTGAACTCAAGGTTGAAATCAAGCGTTTCTTGCCTTGCTGCCCACTTTGGACCACAGTTTTTCCATTAATAAAAAAAAAGCCACAAAGACCTGCCCCAGTTTCCCAGCACCCATTAACATCATTGTGGAGGTATCAGGAGGACTGCATCCAGAGTGGGAAAGCGTGGGAGAATATTTCATATTGGGGCCTAGGAGCACTAGATACATTGGATGAATTCTCACGGCCACCATGTAGGACTCTTAATAAAGCCCCCGTGCAGCATCCCTTGCTGTATTATTTTGTATCTCTGAACAGAACTTTAGGAAATAGTGCTTAATTCACTCCTATTTGCCCCACCCCACTTATGTAAAGTATTTTTTTTTTTAAATGTGATGCTTTTAGAAAAAACAGTGGTCTTCAAGGCATGCATTATTGACTGTAGGCAAAACCCTGTAATTAAAATCAGATAACCATTTTTGTACTCATTATATTCTATTTGCAGACATAAAACACCTACCGTACTTTATTGTTAAAGGGAATCTGCAGTGAAAATAAACTTATGTTATAATGATTTGTATGTGTAGTACAGCTAAGAAAAAGATCATTAGTAGCACAGATATGAGTCTCATATTGATTTCCAGTACAGGAAGAGTTAAGAAACTTCACTTGTTATCTATGCAAAACAGCTTCTCTGAGCTCTCCGACTAATTTAGTCAGAGAGCAGTGCTCTTTTCTGAACTGCACTGATCTCAACCTGTCTCTCAGGGCCCATTTCCACTAGCAATCACTAGCGTTCGCACTGAACGCTAGTGATTGCGATTCAGCAAATGCACAAAATTTCGCGGCGATTTTCCGACGTTTGCGTTCGCGAGTATGCTATGCGCTGCATAGCAAAATCGCGGCAATAATCGTTCCGCCGCACGATCGGGTAACAAACGAATCGCGGTAGTGGAAATGACCTACCGCGATTCCTATGTTAAAAGCAAACTGTAGCGATTTGAAAAATCACTAGCGGTTTGCGGTTTTGCGATTCAGCCATCGCAAACGCCGTAGTGGAAAAGAGCCCTCACTGTTTCTGGTATGTTTCAGGTTTTACTGCAGAGCTAATGACCCTTTGAACTTTCCTGCTCTGTTTCCTAGTTTAAAATACACAGTGTAGTTTGTAAACTGCAAATATTAGAGAATGATGCAATGTTATAAAAAAAAGAAAAAAAAAGCTATATGACTGAAAATAAAAATACGAGACACCTTTCTTTGCTAATAATGTTCTATTAACTATCCGTATTACACATACAACTCATTGTATCATAAGTGTTTTTTTTTTGTTTGTTTTTTTTTGCTTCAGTGTCACTTTGATGAATTAATTCTTCCCCATGTTTACTGACATTTGACAGCAGAAAATCAGATTAGCTTTAATGACGTGAAGCGACATATATGGTGTCTTAGACAGGGATGCTATATCTTGTTACTTAGTGGCAACCTGCAGAAATTAACAATGTCTGAGTCACCTATTATGCACTGTTCTCCTTGCCTCGCAGGAACATGATGTACAAGCAGCACTCCACTAAGTAGATTTCTGCCAAAGGTTGATTCAAGAATAACCGTATAATACATTTAAGCGTGCAAATCCTGCTCTAACAGAATCACTCCCCCATTAACGTAATGGCCTCGTTGAATTGTTTTGTCAAAAGCAGTGAAAACTCTTATTATCGTGTACAGTATGAATTGTATTTACTTTGATTCATCACCAGGTTGTGACACAAATCCCAGTTATAATATAAACCACTTCAGGCTGGGGAATTAAATCCTCAAAGAAGAGGTATGATGATTTCTCCACCAACTTTATTTATTTTTTTTGCTTTTTGTTTTAGGTATAGATAAACCATGACGAAAACAATATGGAATTCTCACAAACGGGTAACAGTTACTTCACTTTTCTTTCATAAGGAAGCATACTGTTCTGGAGCACCTAGTTTCATGAGGATACCTAGATTTAATAACTTGGTTCTATTGAACAGGATGGTGTTTCTTCTTTTTTTCATTTTTACCACACAGGACTAAAGTCTGGTACACACCTTCAGTTATGATTGTCCAATGATTAGCCAATTTTACCACCTCCATGTATTATCAGGGTTAACTGAATTGATGCTTGTATGACAGCGTATCAAGACAAGACAAGACAAATAACATTTATATTGCGCTTTTCTCCTGGCAGACTCAAAGCGCCAGAGCAGCAGCCACTAGGACGTGCAGTAGCAGTGTTAGGGAAACTTGCCTAAGGTCTCCTACTGAATAGGTGCTGGCTTACTGAACAGGCAGAGCCGAGATTCGAACCCTGGTCTACTGCGTCAGAGGCAGAGCCCTTAACCATTACACCATCCAGCCAGTTAGCTCAACCCTCCAAGATCTAGGTATGATGCACTCATAACATCTAAGACTCAGGAGATAATGCTTCAAATAATATAAGACCTTTAAGAAAAAAAAATGCTAACAAAAGCAATATTATGCTTACACTCCAGAAGAATACACCGGGCATATCATATAAGGGCAAGGCGATCCACCACGATCAAAACAGCCAGTTCATCTCCCCCAAATTACACTGTGCGTACTCCACTCTAGTTTTTGGTTGTTACTGCGTCCAGCGTGTCTCCACCCAGGCGACCCAGATCTTGGAGGGTTAATACGCTGTCATACAAAAATCAATATGATGAGTGTGACCCACAAAGGGACAGGTCTCACTTCCTACTGAGGGCGTGAGCACACTTTTCTGAGTGCAGTGGTCACTGTGGTGTCATTCAAAACTGTGAAATCAGTTACCGTGTGCATGTATTTGCAACAGTTTTCTAGGGTGACATTACAGTAACTTTGGGAATTGATCTGCCTATTGGGAAGTGGATTGCTTATCCTGAAAGACTTGTGCTGTCAAGAGTAATGCTTGCCTTTCTGGATATTGGACTGATTGTGGTGTTGTGGAACGCACTTATATTTACCTTATTTTCATACTCCACCATGGCTAGCAGCAGTGACTGTTTGCACCACTTCCGTTGTGCTTAAAGTATACCAGAGCTCCCAAAAAGAAAAAGTTTTATACATACCTGGGGCTTCCTCCATCCCCATAAGCTCGGATCGCTCCCACGCCACTGTCCTCCGCTGTCTGCCGCTCTGGTATCAGGTCCCGTCACTTCATCCAGTCGGGGCCAGTCTATGCAGAAGTGCGTCCTCTACGTACCTCTCCAGCGGCTGCTGAAGAGATATGCAAACAGCACACTTCTCTTACATCAGACTGGGCCCAACTGACAGAAGTGACGGGACCCAATACCTAAGCTGCGTGGGACTGATCCGAGCTTATGGGGCTGGAGGAAGCCCCAGGTATGTATAAAAGTTTTTCTTTTCAGGAGCTCTGGTTTCCGTTAAAGTGTGATTACAGGCATGTCGCTAGGGTTTTCATTGTGCCGTGTATATGAAATCCTGGGGTGCCCACCTCACATGCCCCAACAGTTTTTGTATTACTGGTAAAATGTTTGGGAGACGCCAGCCACCATCTTTTAGGCAGCACTCGCCACTGGACCTGGCAGGGGTGGATTTAAGCTTAAAAGCAGGGGGTTAGAGATTATGAACAGCTCCACCCCTGCTAACATACAGAAGCACACCACAGTTGCAATCCATTAGCCTGTTGCTTGGCAACACGTCCGCCGACCACCACCATTTCAGGCCTAGCTGGGCCGGAACCACATCCCCTGCCTGCCTTAGTGCCTCAACCCCCTTCATCCAGAGTCCTCCTGAGTCTGTAGGAGCTGCACAGTACAGCACAGCATCACCAAGCCAGTCTGCACAATTAAGTTACTCCGCTGCTAGGTTGATGTACATTTGGCCCCAAACATGATAACACCGACGTTCCCTGATTGTATGGCCACGTTCATTTTGTGCAGCAGAGATTGATGCTGGCCTGGTGCCCCGGATCTCCCAGGATCCTTGCAACACCCCTTGTATTTACAGTCAAAGCTTTTAATTCTACATCAGTGTGAAAGTGTAGAATTTCTGTCTGTGGAATTTACTGCTGTCTGTGCCCTTGCTGGAGATATTTCCTTTTTTCACAGGGAGTGAGATAAATCCTCACTGGATGTAAAGCTACACAAAAAAGAAGCATCATATTATGAAATGTTTTTCTTGCAAAGTGCTCTAAAATAATTTCATGGGTGGGAGCTTAATACAATTGCAGGTGATAAAATACTCATGACATATGAGTCTACTATCTTCAGAGGAGGGGGGAGGGGGGGTTGGGTACATCCAACACTGCTGAAAACATTTTATTGACACATATAAACATTCCTGACATCCATTCTGTGCCGAAGAGTTTCTACCATGACTGTGCCATGGCAAAAGAGTGTTTTCCAGCTGCTGAAGGTGTGTAATTATATGGCGTCCTTCACTTTGGCTCTGTTCTCTTATGGTCCACCCTAGTTGTTATGGAAATGCGGCCACACTATGTGATTACTCAGCAGTAGATGTTGATACTAGTTGCTTATGCTAGTTAGAGCTCCTGTAAGGTTTTATTAACCTTTTTCAATACACTCGATGATAAACACCTATATATAGGCATGCAGGTAGCACAATATAAAAATGAGGGAAATTTACCAATGTTTGGAGGGGTCTAGCAACCTTCTGTCAGAGAATCCATGTTAACAAGTTTAGTATTATCTTCCAAAGGTCCATAAGTTCCAAAAGTCCAAAAACAGCTTTCAGAGTTGCGACATTGCCACGGAGAGACTATCATGGTACTGAGACCCATAATAAAGGAGGAGCCAGCTCACATGTCAGATACCATAGATGTGTTGCAGAATACAGGTGAAAAGGGTTAGACATAAAAACTTCAATAAATATAGAGAGCTGATAACAGGATTAAACAAAAAATGGGCCTAAGGGCAGTCAGGACCTTTAATATAGAGGAAAAGTGATGAATACAATGATTTTGTCTGCGAGTGTCCAACCTTCATTCTCAGCAACAGTGCCTTTCTTTTCGACAATAAGTGGTATTGGCAAGCCTCAGTGGCAGCTATGGGCACTTCGGTGGTATGCATCTATGCCAACTTGAGCATGTTAGTTAAAGAACTGTCCTTAGAAAGCCTATTTTGATGCTGAGAAATTAGATTATTATCCGCTATGAAGTCTTATACAGCATCTCTTAGAAAATGCTCAAATAGTTTGAACACAACTGATGTAAATTTTATAGGGCCTGATTCATCAAGCAGCGCTGCCAAAGCAGCGCCGCTTAATGAGCTATAGTGCGCCCTATGTACACCTTACATAGCAGTGCTCGCTGCCATGTAAGGAGTGTACCTTCCTTAGTTACACGTATTGCTTCCTTAGCAATGCGCGTAACATTAACTGCGGGTGGCCTTGCTTCTGTGAAGTATCGCGGCAGCGTTACTTCATTCGCGGCCGCTACTGTATTAATTTACATTGCTATGTAAATTAATACAGTAGCCATGAGTGAAGTATCGCAGTAGCAATACTTCACAGAAGCAGGGCCACCCGCAGTTAATGCTAGGCGCATTGCTAAGGAAGCAATGTGTGTAACTAAGGAAAGCACACTCCTTACATGGTAGTGAGCACTGCTATGTAAGGTGTGAATAGGGCGCACTATGGCTCATTAAGCGGCGCTGCTTTAACAGTGCTGCTTGAAGAATCAGGCCCATAATTCCCTAGATCTGAATTTTTGCCCTACTTAAAGTGGTATGAAACACAGAATTTCTTCTTTGCTCTAAAAGATTATTTACAGCATACTATATACTACCACCATTTATTTTTTACTAGAACAGCATTCAACTAGACACGAGCACGTGAACAAGCGCCAGTCAGGCGCGAAACGGCGTAGTGCAGTCCCCTCCACCCTGGTCACCGGAACCCTGGCACACCTCATCACAGACACCTGGAACAGGTTTGATACAACCAAGAGCTATGAATATACATGTACCATGTTTGGCATGAAGATGAAATAAAAGCGGATCAAGGTGACAGTTGCCCGGATCGTTTTGATGAACTGTAACATTATCTTGTGTTTACTTAATTGTATCAAGTGAGGAATGTAAACACTCTCTGGCAATTCAGACACTCCAGAAAACAGACAGATACTCATAAATCATTCCTGGGACATTACAATATGAATAAACCAGTTATGAATAAAATGCAATGTCAGCTCTCAGAGCAAAGAAATTGTACTTTGAAAACTTGTAATTTCTAAATGAAAAATAATACTTATGCACAAAAAAAAAATATAATAACTGTATGTGATATAAAAAGTAGGAAAACATGTTTTTATTGAATATTATGTTAGAGTTTTATACCGCTTTAAATAATGTGAAAACATGAGCTGTATGAACTATCCCACTCGAAAAAGAATTACAAAATGTAAGATAAAAATCAGTGGAATTGAAGATACTTCCTTGGCTTAATCTCTGTGACCATTAGTTACTATTGTGATGATGTGACTGGAAATAGTGGTGCCCGTATCAGGGACTGCTGAAGGAAAAGAGACACCTATATAAAATACTATAAAGGCCTGCTCCCACCATGTGATATTACCAATGATTTTCCCGCTGACCAGCAATTTGTTTGTGTGACGAGCGTTCTCAAAGCGTGGGTACAGACACTTTTATAATCTTTAAATATAACTGCACTTAACAAACAGTTAAAATATGTAGCTAAAATGTCTTACATTAAAAGCATTATATTGTGTTGGCCTATTCAAACGATCCATGAATAATAGTTATGTGTGGTGATTGCTCAGACTTTTGTTCCTCAAAAGCGGCTTCTCGGTTTTACAGCACGTCCCCTTCTCTTTTCTCGAATAGCTAACAATACAAAATGTTCCAGGCTCTTTCTAGTCAGCACAATATCCCAGCTGCAATGGTGAAGGTGAAAGAAATCTTGATGCTTCGACTTGTATAGAAACCTTTATCACATTTACCACTGCTGCAGAATTAGACCAAGGCCATGTGTCATACTGCCAGCGTCATCATCTTTTGACCAGAACAACGTAAACAATGACATGCTGGAGGCAGCTGTGCTCTGTGTGGAACAGGCTGTTCAGGAGGAAGCTGTGTGCTGAGTGCTTGTGCAAACACGCAGTATTTCCTGCTCTGAAGAAAATAATTGCATTTTATGGATCCATTTACATGCTGTCTATTGGTCAATAATATTCCTCCCTCCAGAATTCATTGTTCTGTGTTGTGGTTTGGGTGCATGTACTCAGGGCCGGGCCGAGGCATAGGCTGGAGAGGCTCCAGCCTCAGGGCGCAGTGTAGGAGGGGGCGCAGAATTCATTCCGCTGTCATTACTAATTGTGTTTGAAGCAGAAAGAAATAAGAAATGGGGATACATGGCAGTGATTGCAAGCCAGATAACTAGATATTAAGGTGTTGGGGAGGTTGTGGGCCCTGTGGCGCCTCTTAGTCTAATAGCAATCAGTGTGTGATGGCTGGGGTGGGAGAGATGGAGGGGCGCACTTTGGTGTCTCAGCCTCGGGTGCTGGAGGACCTTGTCCCGGCTCTGCATGTACTGTATAAAGTGTGCGTAAAAATGCAGTGCAGTGGCAAATGGTTGATCAGTAGAAGTAGGATGAACAGAACAGAATATAATGAGCCTGATCCTCTAAACAGCATTAATTTATGGTTACATAAAACTAACTGAACTTAAAGAAAAACTCCGACCAAGAATTGAACTTTATCCCAATCAGTAGCTGATACCCCCTTTTACATGAGAAATCTATTCCTTTTCACAAACAGACCATCAGGGGCCGCTGTATGACTGATATTGTGGTGAAACCCATCCCACAAAGAAATTCTGAGTACGCACTCTTGGCAGTTTCCTGTCTGTGAACCCTGTTGCCTTGTGGGAAATAGAGGTTTACAGCTGTTTCCAACTGCCAAAACAGCAAGCAGCAGCTACATCACCTGCCAGCAGTAAAAATGTCACCATGTGATAAATGTCAGAATATAAATCAGGGATTTAAAATATTTTACAATGAGCAAACACTGACTAAATCATTTATACATAATTATTGTAAAAATGAAGCACTTTTTTATTACATTATTTTCACTGAAGTTCCTCTTTAAGTGCATCATCCGCAGTGTGACTGGAGTAATAACATTTGAGATAGAAAAACTAATCCAACTGTTTTTGAGTCATTGTGCACATTATGTTTAACTACTACACAGGACCGTCTGATGCAACAAAGTCAAACTGCACAGAGACCTTGCCAATCAAGCTAGTCATGGTTAACTCATTATCCCAGATTGTTAATATGGCCTCGCAATTTGGGCTAAATTTGTGTTGCCCACCAGGATTGATCTCAACCCTGCGGTGACACTGAAGGGCCCACAATGATGTTTTTTTCTTTAAGGAAAAGCAGAGGGCCAATGGCGCCGAGCATGGTAGCGTGGCTTCCATGGCCTGGGTAAGGAGGGGAGCAAAGGACTTGGCCACTGATTGTCACAAGAACTTGGCCACTGATTGTTGCTTCAATCAGTAACATTCATGCAGAAATGGTGTAATACTCATTCACCACACTGGAGCTCACTCCACTGAAATACAATGCAGTACAAAAATAAAAATGCCAGCATTTTGGTGCATTACAAGAAACATTATATGCTACATATCTTGGTTATCAATCCTGAAAAGCAGGAGTCTGAAGGTGGCCAGACATTAGTATGATCGACCATCTGATAGATCCCTCTCTGGTTGAATCCTACTAATGGTAACCTTTTACTCTTCCAATTGTTTTTAGCATGAAATCCTAGTCCTAGCTATCGTCTCCACCAGCCAAGGGCCCCCCATGTAATATGTCCCTCATTGGGCCCCGAGTGTGGAGGCCCTCTACCTATCTACTGCATGCCTTCTATAGTGTCTTCTCTGCATTGCCATAGATGCCTGTACCCCGTCTCATGTTTGTGACATCAGTACATGAGAGGGGGCACATTCACCCCTGGCGGTGAAGATGTGCAGCGCATAGGTGAGCTGCTTTCCTACTTACCAAGGGCTCGGGGGGACATTACATAGTGAGAGACTGGCCATGGGGTCTGTCGATCAATGGAATATTAAACATTGTCACGCAGGTAACTGAACCATTCCAAGCAATATTTTTCCGGCATGGCAAATCTGGCTGCAAATCAGAATGATCAACTGGGCAGCCATGTTGCTGCATCGATCTCTGCCACATTTGATTGACCAGGTATTGATGCCTCAAATCGAGTAATGTATGTATGGGCACCCTAAGAGCAGCTGAATTTTGGCTGATTAAGAGGTGCTTTAGTACCTTGGTTGCAGCCCACACTAAAAGCCAATGGATACAAATATTAAGCAATGCCATGTCCTAGATTATAAGCCTGACTGGGCAGGATCCAACTGGGCATCGTCTTGTATCATAGTGCGGTAACTACGTCTTAGGTTTGTTGGTTTGTTTTTGTCCACCCCCTATGTATTGTAAAGTGCTGCATAATATGTTGCCCCTTATACATAAAATATAATACTATAATAATGAACAATATCAGCAAGTGTAAAATAAATAGACATCAGTGTAAAATAAATATACATAACTGTGGTACTTGGATTTCTGTTTTATTGTTATTACTTAGCACACTGTGCAATGAGATCAACTGACAGCATTACTCAAATGTACAGGTTAAATTAAAAAAAAATTGAATATTGTGCAAAAGTTTATTTGTTTCAGTAATTCAAGTTAAAAGTCAAAACTAATATAAGAAATATTACATGCAAAGCAAGATATTTAAATCATTTGTTTATTATGGTTTGATTATGGCTTACTACAGCTTATGAGAACTCCAATATCAAAATGTCAGACCATTAGAATATTGTGAAGCACAATGTCCAACATGCTAGGCTCAAAGTTTCAGTCTCTAATCAGCCAATTAATCCATAACACCTGCAAAGGGTTCCTTTTTCATATATTAGTTTCACCTTTTATTCACTTGAGGACTACTGCAGTGTTAAACCCCCTAAAGACCAGGCCATTTTTTTTGCTAAATTGTCCACTGTAGCTTTAAGGCCTTGCTGCAGGTCTGCACAACTCAGCACCAGGGATGCTCAAATTCGGATTCGGAAGATACCCGGATAGTTGCAATCCGGATATCTCCCAGTAATGCTGTGCGGGCTGGGCGGGGGGGTCAAGCTTACCTCTCTGACGTCTTCTTCGCTCGTCCCTCGGTGCCTCCCATGATGCGGTCCACGCGGCGGTCACGTGACTACAAACACTTCCTCCTTCCGGGTTGAAGGAGGAAGCGTTTGTAGTCACGTGATGCGCGTGGACCGCATCGTGGGAGGCGCTGAGGGACAAGCGAAGAAGACGTCAGAGAGGTAAGCTTGACCCCCCCGCCCAGCCCGCACAGAATTACTGGGAGATATCCGGATTGCAACTATCCGGGTATCTTCCGAATCCGAATTTGAGCATCCCTGCTCAGCACACAAAAGTGATTTCCCCCCCCTTTTCCCCCCACCAACAGAGCTCTCTGTTGGTGGGGTCTGATCGCTCCCCCACTGTTTTTTGATTTAATACATTTTTATGTTCTTTTTTTTTTTTAATAAATTATACTAATTATTTTTTTTCTCAAATCCCTCCCTTCCCCTAGCCAGCCAATCACGGCGATGGGCTGTCATAGGCTTTAGCCTATGAAAGCCGATTGCTTTCCTGTGCCCCAGGGGGACAGCTGTGTCACACGGCTGTCCCCAGTACAGTGCTGCCTTAGATCGCGGCGCTGTACTATGTTAATAGACGTCGGGTTTCGCAGCGATCGCCACTGGGAGACAGAAGGCGGGGATGCGCACGCATCAGCGCGCACAATCTCCTGCAAACCACGCCCCAAGGACCTTCCACCGATCGGCGTGATGCAATTGTCTAGTGGTTAAGTTGAATTACTGAAATAAATTAATTTTTACACTATATTCAAATTTTTTGAGTTGCACCTGTAAAAGCTGGGTTTTATTTTTTTAAATAAACTGAGCCCTAAGTAGCACCAGGGGCGGACATACGGCCGTGCCACTGCACGAGGGCCCCTGACGTTCCTTTGCTTCAGGGGCCCATTATTATTTTTTTAACTTGGGGGCCCCGACTCCTACCCCCCCCCCCCTCACGTCGGGGCCCCCCCTCATGCGGCAGAAGAGCGGCAGATCTAGGAAGTCTCCGGCTTTCCAGCAGGTGCTAGAGGTTCAGCCGCCTGGTGGTCTACACTGTCTCTTCCTCTGTATATCACTCGCACTAAACCAGGAAGTAGCGAGCAACATACAGAGGAGAGGAGACAGCGTAGACCAGGCAGCTGAACCTCTAGCGCCTGCTGGAACGCCCGAGACTTCCTAGATCTGCCGCTCTCCCGCTCTTCCGCCGCTCGTACCGGGAGGGGGGCCCCTCGAGGTGAGGGAGGGAGGATTGGAGTTGGGCCCCCCACTCCCACCAGGCTAGCTACCTATTAGCCCACCAGCCACCCACCAGGCTACCTACCTACCCACCCCTCCCACCAGGCTACCTACCCACCCACCAGGCTACCTACCTACCCACCCCTCCCACCAGGCTACCTACCTACCTACCCCCCAGGCTACCTACCTACCCACCAGGCTACCTACCTAACTACCCACCCACCAGGCTACCTACCCACCCGGCTACCTACCTACCCACCAGGCTACCTACCCACCCACCAGGCTACCTACCTACCCACCCGGCTACCTACCTACCTACCCACCCACCCGGCTACCTACCTACCTACCCACTAGGCTACCTACCTACCCACCCACCAGGCTACCTACCTACCCACCCACCCGGGTACCTACCTACCCACTCACCAGGCTACCTACCTACCTACCCACCCAACCACCCACCAGGCTGGGACAGGAGGTTTTTTGGTTTTGTTTATATTAGCAGGTGTATGTTCTGGGCAGGTCTGCTACATGGTTGCATGCATTTTCTGGGCAAATCTGCCGACATGATTGCACATATTTTCTGGTCAAATCTGCCGACATGATTGCACGTATTTTCTGGGCAAATCTGCCGACATGATTGCACGTATTTTCTGGGCAAATCTGCCGACATGATTGCACGTATTTTCTGGGCAAATCTGCCGACATGATTGCACGTATTTTCTGGGCAAATCTGCCGACATGATTGCACGTATTTTCTGGGCAAATCTGCCGACATGATTGCATGTATTTTCTGGGCAAATCTGCCGACATGATTGCATGTATTTTCTGGTCAAATCTGCCGACATGATTGAACGTATTTTCTGGTCAAATCTGCCGACATGATTGCATGTATTTTCTGGGCAAATCTGCCGACATGATTGAACATATTTTCTGGGCAAATCTGCTCACATTATGTGTATTTTCTTGAGAAAACCTGCACAATTATGTGAATTTTCCTGGGAAAGGGTCACCAAAACTTTGGCCCACTGTCTTTGCGTTGCACTTTTAAAGGGAACCTGAGGTGAGAATAATATTGAGGCTGCCATATTTATCTCCTTTTAAGCAATACAGTTGCCTGGCTGCCGTGCTGGTCCTCTGCCACTTATTCTTTCAACCATAGACCCTGAACAAGCATACAGCAGGTCAGGGGTTTCTGACAATAGTCAGAACTGAGAAGATTAGCTGCATGCTTGTTTCTGGTGTAATTCAGTTTATTACTGCAGCCAAATAGATCAGCAGGGCTGCCAGGCAACTAGTATTGTTTAAAAAGAAAAAAAAAATGTCAGCCTCCATATCACTCTCACCCCGGGTTCACTTTAAATTACCGTTAGCTCCGCCCTCATCCGGTCATTGTCACGCCCATTTTCTGCTGCGGTGCTGCGCGCAGCAGATTGTAGCCACACCCATTTTTTGCCGTGGCGCGCGAATGGGGGCCCACAATTGGAATTTTGCACAGGGGCCTGCTGCTGGCTGTGTCCGCCACTGAGTAGCACCATACCTATCACCTATGTTCACTTTAAAAAGAACAGCTATTAAGAGCCTAGTCGCTAAAATAGAGTTTGTAGTTGTCACGTGACTTACTCAATTTCATACCTCTAAGAGACGTTTGGGATTTTGAGGGTTCTATGCAGTATGTTACTGTTTCAAGCACTGCACACTTCTGAATGGAGAGCTCTAATATTGTCCTCTGGCGTTTATAGTAAAATTAGGTGATGACAAGTGTTTCGTGGCAGGTAAGAGGTGTGGCAATAGCTCATTCACACAGTGACAAATAAATCTGGTAGATCAATATAGTCCCTCAAAAAAATTAGGCAACAGCATATCACCCAAATATCAACTAGGCAGCATGTTCTGAAATAAAAAAATTAGGAAGACATTTCTCCTAAATAACATAATTAGGCAGCATGTCCCAGTGTAAAGCTATGTAGACACCCAATCCCTAACGTGGCAGTTCTGTTCACAAGGTCATTCAGATGGGCCCCTTTCCTACAGCCCAAGCAAAGCATGCTGTTGCTATGGGGAAGATAAAGAAATTATTCTTGGCTGAGACGGCCCCAAAATGTCCACCTCAGCCAAGTTCAATCTGGCATATGTACAGAGCTTAAAGAGAATCTGTATTGTTAAAATCGCACAAAAGTAAACATACCAGTGCGTTAGGGGACATCTCCTATTACCCTCTGACACAATTTCGCCGCTCCTCGCCGCATTAAAAGTGGTTAAAAACAGTTTTAAAAAGTTTGTTTATAAACAAACAAAATGGCCACCAAAACAGGAAGTAGGTTGATGTACAGTATGTCCACACATAGAAAATACATCCATACACAAGCAGGCTGTATACACCCTTCCTTTTGAATCTCAAGAGATCATTTGTGTGTTTCTTTCCCCCTGCATCTCTCATGCACTGAAGTTTCAGGCTGCTCGTTTCTTCCTGCAAACAGCTTTGCACTTGTCTATAATTCCTCAGTATGTGAAAGCCCAGCCAGCTCAGAGGACGATTTATCCAGCTTGTAAAAGATAAGAGAGAAGAGAGAAGCTGCTCTAATCCTAAATAACACACAGGCAGTGTGCATAGAGGGGCCTGGAAGGGGGAGTTCATAGCAGAACCACAACACTGAAGAACTTGGCAGCCTTCCAGACACAGGCTGACAAGTCTGACAGGGGAAAGATACATTGATTTATTACAGAGACTGTGATAGTAGAACGTGCTGCAGTAAGCCAGAACACATTAGAATAGCTTTTGGAACTTGTAGGATGATAAAAAAACAGGATGCAATTTTTGTTACGGAGTCTCTTTAAGACCTTACCCCCATGATAGACCCCAGCAACAGGCAGTACCCCATGACAGTCTACAGTAACAAACAGTACCACATGATATCCCCCCAGTAATAGACAGCATCACAATAAAAAGTCTAGACTTGATGACCTGTATAATTTGGCTTGCCAACTCCCAGTGTCCAATCCTCCAATCAGGTTCTCTGGAAAATGGGGCAATAGGAAGCCAGGAGATGCCACACAGTTATGATTAACACTAACGGAGTTGATGAAGAGTATATAGTATAAGAGAGACAGGAGAGTGATCTCCTGACACTAGGCACAGTGACAGTCACAGTGACAGTGAGCAGGAGATCCAGAGTCGTGGAAGGTATGCTTAAAGAGGAACTCCAGTGAAAATAATGTAATAAAAAATAGTGCTTCATTTTTACAATAATTATGTATAAATTATTTAGTCAGTGTTTGCCCATTGTAAAATATTTTAAATCCCTGATTTACATTCTGACATTTATGGCAGGTGATGTAGCTGCTGCATGCTTTTTTGGCAGTTGGAAACAGCTGTAAACAGCTATTTCCCACAATGCAGCAAGGTTCACAGACAGGAAACTGCCAAGAGTACGTACTCAGAATTTGTTTGTGGGAGGGGTTACGCCACAATATCAGCCATACAGCGCCCCCTGATGGTCTGTTTGTGAAAAGGAATAGATTTCTCATGTAAAAGGGGATATCAGCTACTGATTGGGATAAAGTTCAATTCTTGTTCCTAGTTTCTCTTTAAGCTCTGTCCTCTCTTCTCCAGAGCACTGCAGCAGCTAATCCAGTCCTTAAATAATTTGGTGCCCAGAGCACATGTCATACCCTATGTACAGTATGCCTCTGCTGTGTAGTGTCTCTTTCAGACCCCTGTACATCTTCCTAGTGTTGCTTTCACTGGGCACTGCTATTTCTATCACCTCTGCTGAGCAGAGGTGATAGAAATAGCAGCCATCTGGTCCTTACCTTCTATCCCAACGTCAGTTGTTTGGCCAAGACATGTCTGTCTATCAGTCTGGATCTAAATGCCAAAAGCTTAGTTTTGTAATTCTCCATGACCTTCTGTGGAATCTCTCACTTAGACTTGGTAGAGTATAACTTATACACTCTCAATACTCATATACTAAATGTGAACTACTTAGTTTTGCTATTGTGTTGTTTCTGCCTGCACTTTATATGCTGTTACTATGTGTTGGAGTGTCTCTAAGTCCTCTCTGCACACCCAGCATCTTGAGTCTAGTGTGGTATATCCCTTCTTCTATGAATCTGGTCCTCATAGCCGGTTTTTGAGCTGCTCTGATCAATGTCATCAAGACCAGGTGAATCGTTAAATCAAGGTTTTATTTTCACTCTCATATAGTTTTTGACCTTATCCATGTATAGGTGGTGGCTGAGTGTAGTTCCAGTATTCATATCCAGTCCTTGAGGTACAAATAGTTACATAGTTACATAGTTATTAAGGTTTAAAAAAGACATACGTCCATCGAGTTAAACCAGAGAACAAAGTACAACTCCAGCCTGCTCCCTCACGTATCCCTGTTGATCCAGAGGAAGGCGAAAAACCCTTACAAGGCATGGTCCAATTAGCCCCAAAAGGGAAAAAAATTCCTTCCCGCCTCCAGATGGCAATCAGATAAAATCCTTGGATCAACATCATTGGGCATTATCTAGTAATTGTAGGCATGGATGTCTTTCAACACGAGGAAATCATCTAAGCCCCCTTTAAATGCAGGTTTGGAATTTGCCATAACTACTTCCTGTGGCAATACATTCCACATCTTAATCACTCTTACTGTAAAGAACCCTTTCCTAAATAAATGGCTAAAACGTTTTTTCTCCATGCGCAGATCATGTCCCTTAGTCCTTTGAGAATGCCTATGGACAAAAAGCTAATCCGCCAAGCTTTTATATTGCCCTCTGATGTATTTATACATGTTAATTAGATCCCCTCTAAGGTGTCTTTTCTCTAGACTAAATAAACCAGGGCTGTGGAGTCGGTCCAAAAATCCACCGACTCCGACTCCTCAGTTTAGGATTCCACCGACTCCGACTCCGACTCCTCTAATTTGCATATTACATTTTTGTTGATTAAAAGTATGTAACATGAAATTCGTCTCTTAACTGCCAACGCTTAGGAATTTTACAAGACAACTGAAGTGAGAAGGATATGTAGACTACTATATTTATTCCCTTTAGACTAAAACTAGTCCTTGGTAAGAGTACTTGTAAAAGGTACAAACCGGAACAAAGAACATCTATCAGGCCCTAGGCAATGTAAGTGTGGGTACATGTAAGAATGATGTGCAGGTACTCTGCAGGGGAATGAGGAGATTGTAAACAGACAACACCTCTGTGTTCAATGTGCACAGCATTCTCAGTGGATTCCCTGCAGCTCTGTGGGGAGTGCATATGTAGAGTATAGTACTACTGTGTAACAAAGTAAACCTGAGACAGATGAAATTAAAGTTTTATACATACCTGGGGCTTCCTCCAGCCCCCTTCAGGATAATCAGTCCCTCGTTGTCCTCCTCCACCACCTGGATCTTCGGCTAGGAGTCCAGGTACTTGAGCCAGTCAGGCGTAGTGCGCATGCACACACTCCGCCGCCAGGAGCATACTACACCTGTGCAGCACTATTGCGCAGGTGCAGAATGTTCCTGGCTGTGGGAGCGGCATGCGGCCGGACAGCGCTGACTGGCTGAATTACCAGGACTCATAGCAGAAGATCCGGGTGGTGGAGGACAGAGAGGGACTGATTAGCCTGAAGGGGGCTGGAGGAAGCCCCAGGTATGTATAAAACTTTACTTTTCATCCGTCTCAGTTACCCTTTAATTTGTAGTCACCAAACCAAATTTTAATAACATATCACATTATTTGATTTCATCAGCAAAGGGAGTGCATACATTTGCATAAATCAGCATCAATGCAGAATTATTTCCATGTCATTGACCATCTCTATTAGTGACACAGCTACACATCAGGCTTTATTCTTACAGCATAGATGTTATTTAGTATATATAAGAGATTCCTGTGTACACATCATATATACAGTCACAATCAGATATGTATATCTGACCTTAAAAATACAGGGACTGCTTTATTGCAGCAGCACAAGTAACTAATTTTGATTGGTTTATTTCATTTTTGTGGACTAAGCTATTACTGTATATATACTGTATATATACATTATTTTTAATGACTTATCTGAGAAATAGAACATTTTATCATATTTTCTATTTTAATTACAGTTACAAATTCATTAGGAGTCGGAGTCGGAGTCGGAGTCGGTGCATTTTTTCCCCGACTCCGACTCCAGGCACCCAAAATTGCCCGACTCCACGACTCCGACTCCACGACTCCGACTCCACAGCCCTGAAATAAACCCAGTTTATCTAACCTTTCTTGGTAAGTGAGACCTTCCATCCCACGTATCAATTTTGTTGCTCGTCTCTGCACCTACTGTGGAAGGAAATATGTTGGCACTATATACAGAAAATATAAACCTGTTTGGACAAGTATAATACATCAATTCAAAAAAAAATATTGTATACCAAGTAAAAACTTTTCCTCAGTATCAAAACATGATAATACAGTATATAGCAAATCTTTTTGGCAGTCTTTAAGGCAGAAGAGGGTTAATCTGAGATGCTAGCTTTTCTATGTGTATCAGATGGCTGGGTGGAATGCCACCATCTGTGACAGCCAACAGTGGCATTAAGCTAAACAAATAACAACAATCTCTGCTGCTGTAGCTAAATAACAAAGCTGGTAACTGGCTCTCTCTCTCTGTTCTCTGCAGAAATAGCAAATGTCAAAAAATCTTCAGCTTTATTTTTGCCCACATATTAACTCATTCATCAACAGGGAGAACATCTTTGCAACTAGCAGAACAGCGAAAAAAATTTATTTAGACCAGGACACTTGTGAAATAAATAAACAAATAAATAAATAAATTTTAAAAAAGAGTAAAAAGACCTAAACAATAAGTCTCAAAGCAATTATATGCTTCTTTTAGAGGCACACACCCTATTTTGGATGCAGGTGCTCCTGTCCAATTTCTAGGGGCGGGTCTTGGCCAGTGCGTAGTGCTGGAGGGGGGCAGCAACAGGCGCAGAGGGAGGAGAATGCAGAGAGCGTACAATGGAGCGAGTAGCTCACATGCGATCAGGGCCGGGCCGAGGCATAGGCTGGAGAGGCTCCAGCCTCAGGGCGCAGTGTAGGAGGGGGCGCACAATTCATTCAGCTGTCATTCCTAATTGTGTTTGAAACAGAAAGAAATAAGAAAAGGGGATACACAGCAGTGACTGCTAGCCAGAGAACTAGATATTAAGGTGTTGGGGAGGCTGTGGGCCCTGTGGCGCCTCTTAGTCTAATAGCAATCAGTGTGTGACGGCTGGGGTGGGAGGGATGGAGGGGCGCACTTTGGTGTCTCAGCTTTGGGTGCTGGAGGACCTTGTCCCTGCTCTGCATGCGATCAGGCTTCCTCTTGAGCCCTGGTTTCCACAGCTGTAGAATGTCAGTCATCATGTAAACACTGCAACCAATTGTTCATGTGATGACTGACATCCTGCAGCTACCATCAGCAAGTGAATGCATGTAGTACATAACAATAGACACAGAACAACTGTCCATGTCCACTGTAGACTAGAAATGCCATGAATTAGGAGACTGACACATTTTGTATTACCAGGGTGCTTTCATACATGAATGTGTGTTAGAATTATGTTTCTCTGAATTTGCATATGCTGCACATCTAATACAAGTCAATGGCATCGCATTTATTGGGTGTTTTAGTGCAAAGTTTCCAATCCAAATTTCCTGCAGAAAAAGAAATGGCCTACCTGTATGCTTTTTTTTGCAAATTGCATACAGTGCAAGCCAATAGAAATGTAAATTTTCCCATTCATTTGTAAGGTTAATTACATACAAGTTCATGTAAATTGACCTCATTAATAAGCATGAAAAAAATCGAAATGCGGAAATTCGCATAAAAAACACAAACAAAAAACTCGAGTGCAAAAAATAAATAAATAAATCACAAAATGCAGAAGTGTGAAGTCACCCCTATTTATTTTTACACTTACAGGACTTAGATTATTTTAATTAGATTAATATAGTAGGAACTGTCCATTAAAATACTCCTTTGTTCCGTACTGCAGGGAAAATGCTCTATAATTATTTTTATATTGCTTTTCTGTAAAGGAAAATTATATATATATACCACACTGAAAGCAGCAACATCATTGCTTATGTATTTCCTGAACTTCTCTTTGCCCAGTTTAGTGCTAACCTTCTTCCCTATTGCCATTTAAAACTGTCACTTCCACCATTTTTTTGTTATTATTATTAAATCAGCATTACCATATGTGCTGAATAACCAAAAGCTAATATAGGCCAGTGCAATTTTGTTCTCCGTTAGCTTTAACATTTTCCAGTATCTCAACTACTTACAGTAATTTAGGTTCTGTAATTAGAAACATTATTTATTTTTTAATGTTCACAGTATGTGGGCTATTATTTTCTTTCTTTTAGTTAGCAAGAAGGTATTTTTAGCATTCAAAAAACATTTTAATGCTGAGAAATACAGGCATTTTTTTTAGGAAGTGGAAATCACAGCTTTATCGAATAATGAAGGATTATGTTACACACTGAGGAAACTTACTTACCAATTCACTTTTTCTCCCACGCTTTCTCCCAGGTCATGATTTCACACCTTATCAATAAAATGCCCTTTAACAACTTCCAGTCAGCGATGATTGAAATCTACGCCCTGTTTTCATCCTGTTATACCTGCCAGGGCGTAGATTCATTGGCCCCCGACCCTATCAATGAAAGCAACTCCCTTTGGCTTACATTGATAACACGGTTAGGAGCCAATGAAAGCAGCTCCTGACCGGCTCACAGAGCTCTGTCGTCATAGACACGGCAGAGTGGGTGGCCTGAGGCAACCGGTGTTTGGCGTGGATGGCGGTAGTGGCGGGAATGTGCAGCGATTCGTCGGTATTTGGCGGTTTCTGGTACCAGGTCTCAGGGGGCAGAGACCACTCGTACATTCTCGGATCGTTCCACACCGCTCCGCACATCATGCACACAATGGAAACTATTCTATTGCCGTGCATGCTTTTCAGGACACCAGCGGTACGAAGCGGATATGTAGCCGCATTGCACCGCTTCTAGTGGGAACGGCTCCCAAACATATCCCAACAATTCTCATAGTCTATGTCCCAAACACGATCTATAACCAGTTTGAAGGGGAACCAATACATACACATATGAGGGGTAAATGGGATGTCTCCATGCAGACAGTGTCCTGGTCCTGATTCAAACCTGGGACACTCAATGTTAGATGAAGATGCCAGACACTTGCCTACCATGCCAGACACTTGCCTACCATGCTATAGATTTGTATGCAAAGAACAGAATAAGTCAAGTTTTAAGTTATAAAGTTATGTTAAAAAAATATTTCACCATTTTCCCAGATTCTCATATTATAGCATATCTTGTACACTACACTGAAAATGTTCTACAACAGTGCTGTCCAACTGGCGGCCCGCGGGCCGCATCCAGCCCGCCAGGCCTTCTGCTGCTGGCCCCCCTGCTGTGGCAGTGTTAGCCTCTGTGTCCGAAGAGCTTTGTTTTTTTTTGTTTTTTTAAATTTTCCCCCATTCCTCTGATATAAAGTAATGTAATAATAAATTACAGCCCCCCTCCGCTAATCTCCCCTAGTTCCCCCGTGCAGCCGCCGCCTCAACTCTCAGACCGGCGGCGAGCAGGAGATAGGAACCAGCTACACCGCGCACGGCAGCCGCACGGGGGACTTTAAATGCGGGACGTGAACGATGATGTCACTTCCTGCATTTAAATTCACAGCGCGGCTGCCGAGCGCTGGTGTGGCTGGTTGCTATCTCCTACCCGCGGCTGATCTGAGGTGTGGCGGCGGCAGCACGGGGGAACGAGACGAGAGGAGAGGAGCGGAGGGGGGCTGGAAATATTACATTACAGCAGGCAATCTGACAGCGATTTGTGGGGACATCTGCAGCCAATGTAAGTGCATTTTGTGGGGACATCTGCAGCCAATGTAAGTGCATTTTGTGGGGACATCTGCAGCCAATGTAAGTGCATTTTGTGGGGACAACTGCAGCCAATGTAAGTGCATTTTGTGGGGACATCTGCAGCCAATGTAAGTGCATTTTGTGGGGACATCTGCAGCCAATGTAAGTGCATTTTGTGGGGACATCTGCAGCCAATGTAAGTGCATTTTGTTGGGACATCTGCAGCCAATGTAAGTGCATTTTGTGGGGACATCTGCAGCCAATGTAAGTGCATTTTGTTGGGACATCTGCAGCCAATGTAAGTGCATTTTGTGGGGACATCTGCAGCCAATGTAAGTGCATTTTGTTGGGACATCTGCAGCCAATGTAAGTGCATTTTGTGGGGACATCTGCAGCCAATGAAAGTGCATTTTGTGGTGACAACTGCAGCCAATCTGAGTGCATTTTGTGGGTACATCTGCAGCCAATCTGACAGCATATTGTGGGTACATCTGCAGCCAATCTGACAGCATATTGTGGGTACAACTGCAGCCAATCTGACAGCATATTGTGGGTACATCTGCAGCCAATCTGACAGCATTTTGTGGGTCCATCTGCAGCCAATCTGACAGCATTTTGTGGGTACATCTGCAGCCAATGTAAGTGCATTTTGTGGGTCCATCTGCAGCCAATCTGACAGCATTTTGTGGGTCCATCTGCAGCCAATCTGACAGCATTTTGTGGGTCCATCTGCATCCAATCTGACAGCATATTGTGGGTACAACTGCAGCCAATCTGACAGCATTCTGTGGGTACATCTGCAGCCAATCAGACAACACCAGCATATTGTGGGTACATCTGCAGCCAATCTGACAGCATTTTGTGGGTCCATCTGCAGCCAATCTGAGTGCATTTTGTGGGTCCATCTGCAGCCAATCTGACAGCATAGTGTGGGTACATCTGCAGCCAATCTGACAGCATTCTGTGGGTCCATCTGCAGCCAATCTGACATCATTTTGTGGGTACATCTGCAGCCAATCTGACAGCATATTGTGGGTACAACTGCAGCCAATCTGACAGAATTTTGTGGGTACATCTGCAGCCAATGTAAGTGCATTTTGTGGGTCCATCTGCAGCCAATCTGACAGCATATTGTGGGTACATCTGCAGCCAATGTAAGTGCATTTTGTGGGTCCATCTGCAGCCAATCTGACAGCATTTTGTGGGTACATCTGCAGCCAATCTGACAGCATTTTGTGGGTCCATCTGCAGCCAATCTAACAGCATATTGTGGGTACATCTGCAGCCAATCTGAGTGCATTTTGTGGGGAAACTGCTGCTAGATTTTTTTTCGGGGGGGGGGGGGGGGGGTTGTCTGCCGGCCCTCCACCATGTGGCCTGGAAAAAAACCGGCCCTCCATGCCCGCGAAGTTGGACAGCACTGTTCTACAACATAACACTGGACAAAAACACCTAATTTTATTACATAACATACACTTATTGCTTCATTTATCAATGAGCCATGTTATCCAGCACCCATGCTATGCACATGAAAAATCTATTTGGCCTATTAAAGTGTTAGCATACATATTAAAGGACAATTGAAGTGAGAAGAATATGGAGGCTGCCATATTTATTTTCTTTTAAACAATACTAGTTGCCTGGCAGCCCTGCTGATCTATTTGGCTGCAGTAGTGTCTGAATAACACAGAAACAAGTATGCAGCTAATCTTGTCAGATCTGGCAATAACATCAGATGCTCATACATTACTCAATTTTTACTAGATTTTCCCCAATAGATTCAATCATTATGATCGAATCTACCAGAAATTGATGCCACCAGAGATCGATTTTCCGCCATTTATACATGATTGTGATGGCTGATGAAAATCATTCCATGCAGACAACACAGTACAGAAGAGGATAAGCTTTCAGCTAGTTGGTCTCTTACTAGACTTCAATGCCCTTCACAAAACGTTTTCATTTATAACACACCAGGAATTAACCCGCTAATTATTTGTTTTGGGTTTTCTAAAAGCGGTGCAATTTTTTCACAAGCTTATAAACCCTAAAAATCATACCGCTAGATAGATCTGCGGCAGCCCTGCACTTTCCACACCTACGATGGATCCACCTCGGGATTACCGCTCTGAGCTGTGGATTTCCGTCCCGAGCCTGACTCTGGGTTACCGCTAAGGAGGTTAAAGAGACACTGAAGCGAAAAAAAAAACTATGATATAATGATTTGTATGTGTAGTACAGTGAAATAAAACATTAGGAGCAGAGACATAAGTGTAATATTGTTTACATTACAGGAAGAGTTAAGAAATTCCAGTTGCTATCTATGCAAAAGAGCCATTGAGCTTCATGACTTTCTTTCAAAGTCGCAGAGAGCACTGTCTTCTGAAGCTTATTATCTCAACAGTCAGTCACTGTATCTTCTTTTTCCTGCAGAGCACAGTTGTAGTAATTATCTGTACTACACAACCAATTAATTATATCATAATTTTTTTTCACTTCAGTGTCTCTTCAATTGACAGATGTTTGTTTACTTTTTACATTACCTTCATCATGGTTTGGGAGGTGAAAAAATGACACTAGTGAATGCAGATATAAGGACTAGGGTTATGCATCATATCAGTGTCTGACCCATCAGCATCCAAACCAAATTGTCAGATTATTAGGTGAGTTACCCATTAACTGTAAGAAGACCAAAGTGTTTATGCTAGGAACACGTTAAGGGGGAGGCAAAGAAGGCACCTGACTTGGCCCGATTGCTTCCTGCTGTACCCTGGCTATTTATAAATCTTGCTAGTGTGAGGGTAATGTTAGGTTGTAGGAGCTGCTAATGAGAACAGAGAAGGAAGCTGCATTGTGACTTTCTCATGTACACCCAGCTCCCCTCACATATCCTACAGATGATGCACTGTGATACCATGAGGATTATTCACTAGCTGCACCTAAGTACTAGCCACATATGCTTCATACAGCAGTGATTCCAGTGCCAAATAGAAAATTCAGCATTGTGGAGTCAGTATGTTAATATTGTGTGAAAAGCAGAGGCTTATTGTGAAAAGCAGAAGGCTTATTGTTTCACTATAGCTTGGTTTCACTACCATACTAACCCTGATGCTGGAGAAGGAGATGCCCAACTGTACTGCTTTATATTAACATTTTCTGTGGTGCTTTTGAGAGAATTAAAGAAGTCAAAATGGTCCTGCTGGTGAATGATCAGCAGTTGTATATACATATGTGCATACTTCTACACTAAGTCAGCATTATTTTAATATTAGTCACAGCATCATCCTTTTGCTGGTTATACACTTGGAGATTGGATTTGAGAGATATTTGCCACATCACAGAATTAGATCTTTTTTCAAAAAGCCCTAAAACAAAAAAGTACACTGTACTCACTGCTTAACCAGCATTCCCTCTGCTTCTTGTAAACTGAGGCTATACTGAGAGACTTGAACTTTACAGATGTCAGACCTGGCCTTCGTTACAGAGACTTGGGGCCATATGCAATTCCAGGTGATAGGAACTTAGCTCATAACGCACAAGCTTCTTATCACTTCACATCGCTCGGGATTTAATGGCAGTTTCACCTGAGCGAAGTTGAAGCATTAAGAGCATAACTCCGGCGAATACTAGGTATTCGCATAAGCGATGCTCCTGTGTGCCGAGCGATGTGGAGCGAGGCATTTGTGCCATGGAGCTGTCCTTCAGCACCACGGCACTGTTGCCTCACTCCCCCCGGAGATGTGCATGCACCCATCACAATAGCCAGCTGCTATTTGCTCTTACCTGCCATTTGTCACTGCCCGTGGGACCTGCCATGACCTCTACCGATGCCGCCTAAATTCTCTTCTTACTGGGAGCCGCAGGAGAAGCATCTTTGAATGTCCCACTGGGGCTCCCATTCTTCCACCAAGTGTACTAATGAGAATTAAAATGACTCTCATTGGTCCACTTAGTGGACAAATGGGGAGCCCCAGCAAGGCATTCAAAGATGCTTCTGCTGGAGCTCCCAGTAAGAAGAGGATGTCAGTGGCAGTGGCAGAGGTCACAGCAGGTCCGGCATGCAGCGACAAACAGCCAGCGATATTCGGGACCGGTGACAATATTTTTTTTTATTTGTTGAATTGCTTTAGTTTTAAATAGATAAGGAGTCAGGACTGACTCCCTTTACCTATTTAAATCCTGGGCATCTGGGGTTTCCTCAGTGAAGGAGGCACCCAGATGCCAAAAGCAGCCAAGGGACATTTATGAAAAGTTTACACCTACGTTTGATGGGAAGCTTTGCTTCACGGCGGCGGGGGAGGGGAGGATTATATAGCCCAATTGAGTTTTTTACCACCCGAGGCCGAGGGGGATGTTAAGTTTAATTGAATTAGGCGACACTCCTATTATTGCTGCTGAGTTTGTGAATTGCAAAGGTTCCTTGGTTGGATAGAAGTGCAGGACCCTTTTTACAAGGTACCTTGCCAGCCAACTACTCAGTGTTACACCGTGAAAAGTAAGACCACAAGGGAGGAGGAATCTCTCTGTTCTTTAAATTTAATTTGAAAGCCCAAATTTCAAGAAGAATAAACATGGTACCTATCTATTACCCACCCCCCTCACAGGAGATTGCAAGTGCTATTCTGTGCAGTTGAAAACTTCTGCCACCCATCAAATGCTTATAGGATCTATGTGAGAAATGTGCTTGCTTCTTCTCTATACAGTCCACCACTTCAGTGACTAAAACCTGAGCAAATCCATATGATGGTTGCCAGGGTCGGACTGGGAACCTGGGGGCCCACCAGAGACATTTCAACCTGGGGTCCACACATCCCATTACTGCGGTGAAAAAAAGAGCATGACAATGCATTTGAAGATTGGCGTGGTCACGATGTATCATGGACAGGGCCAAATGTAAATGAACTTAGCAGCATTGTAGTTAAATAACACTGCTACCCAGTACAACTTTGCATAGCGTCCCCCTTTAATATAAAGTAATGTCCTAGTTACTATACATATGACATGGTGGGTGGGCTAATATCAATTACCTTGAGGGAGGAAGGGCTAATATCAATTACCTGGGGGATGGGTGGGCTAATATAAATACCTGGAGGGTGGGTGGACTAATATCAATTACCTGGAGGGTGGATGGGTGAGCTAATATCAATTACCTGGAGGGTGGGTGGGTTAATATCAATTACCTAGAGGGTGGGCTAATATCAATTACCTGGAGGGTGGGTAGGCTAATATCAATTACCTGGAGGGTGGGTTGGCTGGGTGGGCTAATATCAATTACCTGGAGGGTGAGTGGGTGGGTGGGCTAATATCAATTACCTGGAGGGTGGGCTAATATCAATTACCTGGAGGGTGGGTGGGCTAATATCAATTACTTGGAGGGTGGGTGGTCTCACACAAACCTAAGTAAGGCAGGGTGGGTGATCTAATAAGTGAGCTTACACTTTGAACTGGCTTATGTACATAGGCGAAAGAGATTAGTATTAAGATGCGTACACACGCTTGATTTGCTGGAATGACGGGTCCGTCGGACCGTTCCAGCGCTAGCAGAGCGTGTGTACAGTCTGTCTGCAGACTGATAAGGCTGTTTCTGAGCCAGAAACAGTGTTATCAGTCTGCAGACAGACTGTACACATGCTCTACTATCGCTGGAACGCCCGCCCAGCGGGAGGGTCCGATGGACCCGTCGTTCCAGCAAATCAAGCGTGTGTACGCACCTTTAGGAAGAGTAAAGAGGGAAGGTTAGTGTTAAGGTGGCCATTAACTATACAATTCTACAGTGGATCGACCATCTGATTCGATCATAATATCGATCGGAAAACAATCATTCAAGATCACTAACAGAAGTAATGCTGCTAACCAATTTGATCAGACTGATGAAATTGAAATTGACCAGCTGGACTAAAGACATGTCTGTGCTGGCTGATTCAAACCACCGGCGCTGTTGCAGCTTTCTCCTCACTGCTGTGCACGAGGGAGGCGGGCCTCTTCCAGTAACCATAGTAACTCTCTGGCTGTATTCCTATCTCTGTCTGCTGTAGAGGGGAGGGGTGGAGCCACGCCCACTTGCTGTGTTTTCTCTGTTCAGCCGGAATTATAAACTAATTGTCGGCTGGAGACAGAGAGCGCAGGGAGGCGGAAGGTTAAAATTGTCCCTTTCACCTGCATGCCTCTCTGCAACAATCTTCTGGCCCTGGGGAGACAGTGGAGGCGGGGCCTCCCGAGCAAAACATCTGCACTTCGCTGGGCCAGTACGACACTGATGATTGCAACAACAACCTAACAGTACGGTCTGACTTCAAGCTAATTACTGTAGAAGTCATCTCAGATATCCTCCTAAACCTTTGCCATACTACATGCAACCTGGACCCTGGCCCAACACAGTTTATGTTGAAATGCCTTGACCTGTTCAAACCAGCAATTTAGAAAGTAGTCAACTGTTCCTTACATCTGATTTTCCACCTACCCAAAATAAGCAACCATCAGGCAGCTACTCAAGAAACCATTCTTAGATCCAACTGCTATGAGCAGCTACAGACCTGTCTCTGGTCTCCCCTTTCTGGGGAAAGCTATTCAAAAGGCTTTCTATCTCCAACTTGAAGCCAGGCTCTCAGGAAACAATATCTTTGACTGGCTTCAAGAAACATCACAGATGCAAAACAGCCCTCATCTAGGTCTGTAATGATATATTCATGACCGGAGAAAAAGGTAAATATTCCATTCTGATGCTGCTTGATCTTTCAGTGGCTTTTGATACAGTTGATCAGGAAATATTGCTCAACAAGCTACAGGAGTGCTCTGGCATTGTTTAACCACTTCACCACTGAGGGGTTTTACCCCCTGACCACCAGAGCAATTTTCACCTTTCAGCGCTCCATCCATTAATTCGTCTATAACTTTATCATAACTTATCACAATGAAATGAACTATATCCTGTTTTTTCCGCCACCAATTAGGCTTTCTTTAGGTGGGACATTGTGCCAAGAATTATTTTATTCTAAATGTGTTTTAATGGGAAAATAGGAAAAATGTGGGGAAAAAATTAATTATTTTTCAGTTTCCGGCCATTATAGTTTTCAAATAATGCATGCTACTGTAATTAAAACCCATGAAATTTATGTGCCCTTTTGTCCCGGTTATAAAACCGTTTAAATTATGTCCCTATCACAATGTTTGGCGCCAATATTTTATTTGGAAATAAAGGTGCATTTTTTTCAGTTTTGCGTCCATCCCTAATTACAAGCCCATAGTTTATAAAGTAACAGTGTTATACCCTCTTGACGTAAATATTTAAAAAGTTCAGTCCCTAAGGTAACTATTTATGTATTTTTTTTAATTGTAAATTTTTTAATTTTTTTTTAATTACAAAAAAAAAAAATGGGGAGTGTGGGAGGTAATGAGTTAATTTTTAGTGTAAAACTAATTTATTTCTATGTAAAAAATGCTAAGGGTGTAGTTTTACTGTTTGGCCACAAGATGGCAACAGTAACTTCTTGCTTATTGCGACCTTCCGGACGCTCGCAGAAAGTACAAGGAGGCTGTGAGTGTTTGTTTTTGCTCACAATGATCGCGCTGCCCATAGGAGAGCAGCGGATCATTGTGGGGCTTAGATCAATGAACGGGAATGGATTTTCCCGTTCATTGATCTCCGGGCGAGTGGGCGGCGGCGTGTTTACTAGCGGCGGGCGGCGTGTTTACGAGCGGGAGCGCGGGCAGCGGCGGGAGTGCGCAAAGTACGGATTTCTCCGTCCCTGGGGGTTAAAGGATGGAAAAAGGGACGGAGAAATCCGTACTGGCGGGGGTAAAGTGATTAATTTTCAAGTGGTTTAACTCTATCTTGGCTGGCAGAACACAAAAGGTATCCTTGGGCCTTTTCCTGTCTAATGCTGCACCACTAAAATATGGTTTGCCCAAGAGCTAGATACTATCACACAACATTTCACATATAGCGGGTAAGTGTCCAATGAGACCATAAAAAAAAAGGCAAAAAATCAATTAAATGCTGCAATAATCATCATTTCACATGCACCATGTCAACAACAAATATAACAAGTCAATTAGGGAAAGGATTGACTCTTGGGCGCATGTGAAAACTACAAAAACCTTTAATATTAGCAAATTCCAAAAACATTATCAAAATATATTCACAATACAAATCACATATTTATCTATACAAAGCTATAAATAGCCAGACTTACTTTACTCTAAGGTAAAGAGGCTGCAGCCCCCTAACCTATTTACACCAATCCAGCAGGCAAACTCTGACTCAGGGATTAAATGATGGGGGGAGGGGGGATTGGGGTTAAATTTACCCAGCAGCCTTCCTCTTTAATCCATCCCACAGCGTGTCCCACACTGCGTTCCTAGCTGCGGTCACGTGACTACAAACACTTCCTCCTTCCGGGTTGAAGGAGGAAGAGTAGTAGTCACTAGAGATGGGCCGAACGATTCGCCTGCGAACAGTTCCAGGCGAACTTTGGTGGTTCGCGTTCGCCTGGACCAGGCAAACTTTTGCGGAAGTTCGATTCGCCCCATAATGCACTATGAGGGTCAACTTTGACCCTCTGCATCACAGTCAGCAGGCACATTGTAGCCATTCAGGCTACACTAAGCCCTGGAGCCCCACCCCCCCTTAAATAAGGCAGGCTAGCCGGCCATTTCACTCACTCGTATGCCTGCTAGAGACAGACTAGGGACAGCTGCTGCAGACTTGTTCTCCTAGGGACAGATTAGTTAGGTTCTTGGCTGCTTAGCTTGCTCCTGGCTGATTATTATTGCTTTTATAGCACCCCTCAACAGCTCTTTTCAGAGCTAATCCTGTACTTTTTTTTTCTGTGTGTCAAACTGACACTTTTGTTGCATGCACAGCCTTGCTAATTCATAGTGTGTGTGCCACTGCCAGCAGCCCAGCACATTCAGTGACTACCTGTGTGTGTGACAGGGAGCTGCACATTGTACTACCCAGTACTGCATATACCCAGTACCTGTTGTGTTTACTTAACCCACCTCATCACTGCATATACCTAGCTTTGTGTTGAGTGAACCCAGCTCACTGCATCTAACTACCTGTTGTGTTGAGTGAACCCAGCTCACTGCATCTAACTACCTGTTGTGTTGAGTGAACCCAGCTCACTGCATCTAACTACCTGTTAAGTTGAGTGAACCCAGCTCACTGCATCTAACTACCTGTTGTGTTGAGTGAACCCACCTCACTGCATCTAACTACCTGTTGTGTTCAGTGAACCCAGCTCACTGCATCTAACTACCTGTTGTGTTTAGTGAACCCACCTCACTGCATATACCTAGCTGTTGTGTTGAGTGAACCCACCTCACTGCATATACCTAGCTGTTCTGTTGAGTGAACCCACCTCACTGCATCTAACTACCTGTTGTGTTTAGTGAACCCAGCTCACTGCATCTAACTACCTGTTGTGTTCAGTGAACCCACCTCACTGCATATACCTAGCTGTTGTGTTGAGTGAACCCACCTCACTGCATATACCTAGCTGTTCTTTTGAGTGAACCCACTTCACTGCATATAACTATCTTTACTGTTGAGTGAACCCACCTCACTGCATCTAACTACCTGTTGTGTTCAGTGAACCCAGCTCACTGCATCTAACTACCTTTACTGTTCAGTGAACCCACCTCACTGCATCTAACTACCTGTTGTGTTGAGTGAACCCACCTCACTGCATATAACTACCTTTACTGTTCAGTGAACCCACCTCACTGCATCTAACTACCTTTACTGTTCAGTGAACCCACCTGTAAGGCTTGGTGGTGTATTCTCCACAGTCAGCATGCAACGCATGAGCTGGCGTGGAGGAGGTACACACACTAGCACCAGGAAACAGGCTATCCCTAGTATAGTGGAGGGGAGGACTGACTCCAATAGGAGATTGTGGCGCACAGAGCCGGTGCAGATCTGACAGCCACAAACAATGCTTTCGTTATAACGTCTCAGCGCAAAGTAGCGCTGAGCGCACAAACCAGAACTGAGGAGATCAGGACAGGTAGACAGAATGAACGCTTGCTAGCCAGCGGCTACTTAGCGACAGCAAGCGTCCAAAACTAGACAGACTGGAATGAGGCAGCCAATGCGATGCGGCGATGGCGTGCCTCACAAAGACAGGACAGGATAGTCAGAAAATAGCAGGATCGAGATAGATGAACGTAACACAGATAAATATACAATAAGTATGTTTTCCTAGCGTATTACAATTACAGCTATCAATGAAACTATTTGTAAGGTCTGACTAACATATGTATATATCGGCAATGAACCGATATATGACATAAGCAGGAACGCTGACTAGGAATGGAGTAACACAGGGAACAGGACTCAGAAGGATTCGCTATCTCTTCGCAGAGATGAACGCAATCCACAAACGGTAACAGAACAGGATTCAGAAGGATTCGTTATCTCTTCGCAGAGATGAACGCAATCCACAAACGGTAACAGAATAGGATTCAGAAGGATTCGTTATCTCTTCGCAGAGATGAACGCAATCCACAAACGGTAACAGGACAGGATTCAGAAGGATTCGTTATCTCCTCGCAGAGATGAACGCAATCCACGAACAGAACCAGGAGCAGGGTAACTACCTCAGCACGGGTGGTCACGGTACGCGCAACCTACCAAAACGTGCTGGAAAGCTGACTAACTGCACACAGGATATAAACAGTTCGTGTACGTATACATCAGCGACACTGATGTATCAACGCAACACAAATACAAGGAAAATAATAAACGTGCTGGTATGCATATATATTGGCAATGAACCAATATATGATGCAAAGACCAGCAAAGTATCTTTATAACAAGAAACACGATCGGGGGCTAAAGCAACAGCAAGACAGGCTTAAGCTGAAGCTATGAAAACCCAAGGAAACCCTGCAGGAAGCAGATCTTTATACTGAGGTCATCCAATGGGAGCAGACATGCAGATTCCCACACAGGTGAATGATAATCAGTCACAAGCTGACAGCAGGGAAAAACAGACAAAGCTATGCAGCTTGCATGGAAATAGATCAGAACTGCCTGAGCTGCAGCACTACTACTTCCAGTAATAGCTGCTGCAGCAGCGATCATTACAGTACCCCCGCCTTTAAAAGCGGATTCCAGACGCTTTTCAAAACCGAAATTCCCAACAAAACAGTCTGACTGATAATTCATGATGACCGGGACAGCCCGGCAAGACCGAATTCCAGAATCAGTCCCCACAAGACTGGACCCATCAGAACCAGAACCTACAGAACCACGCCCATCAGTACCACAAGCCCCAGTGTGACACCCATCAGAACCATGATTTCTAGAAGAAAGCCCTCCGAAATTCCCTGAGCGATACCCACCGCCTTCCAGGAACCGTTCAGAAACGCCAAAGCCTTTGCAATGCCCACCGGTACTGTCTTTACCAACACAAAACCCACTGTTGAACCAGTCCAAGGCACCAGGACAGGTTTTCTCAGAGACCTCCCAGAACACCTTGAAGCTCCAAAGAGATCCCCATAGGTCAGAACGCCCCTTAGGCTCACATGGAGAACTATCAAGAACCCCTATGGAACCTAGGGCAATTCCCGAGTCAGGGCCACAAGGACAAACATCAATATCAGGGCTTTCAGGGACCAGAACCATCTCTGGGCATGCAGGCAGACTGGCAACATCAGAACGTGTTCCCACTAAGGAAGCATCAGAGCACGCTAACACCTTAGACACACTTGGGCATTCTGGCACACAAAGAACATCTGGGCACACCGGCACAAGAGAAACCTCTGGGCATGTCGAGGAACTGTGAGCCTCAGGGTCAGCCAAGACAGGACCAAAACCAGGACTGGCCAAAAAAAAATCATCATGACTAAACTTCGCAACCACTGGACTTTTACACGAGAATGCTGGATCAGACTTAGATGTCGCTGATTCCAGCAAAGTCAGTAACAAATCAGATTCAGGGGCACCAACAAAACAGGACAAATCTTCTGATGTATGCACTGAACCAGATAGGGACTCCACAACTACCTCTGGACTGGACAGAGACTCATTTAATACACTGGATTGGAGCTCATGAGGCGCTGCAGAACAAGTCAGTATTGCAGCAGCCCCCACTGGACTAGGCAAAACTGAGGAATTCCCTGGACAGGAAGGGGACTCTGGAACCTCTGCCACAGCGGCCAGAGAACTAGAATCTTTCAGGATACAGGGCTGGGTTTCAGGAACACTCATCAGACCGGACTGAAATTCTGAGATTTCTATTATTTTGAGCAGAGAATCAGAATTATCCATGTTACAGGGCAAGACTTCTGAAACATTCAGAGGACAGGGCTGGAGTTCCTCGGCTGTTACAACACTGGAGAGGGACTCAACAACATTGGTTAAATCAGACTGTGTACAGGGCAAGGTATCTGACACACTTGCTGACGAGGACAATATTTCAATGGCTTCTGCTTTGCTGGGCAGAAATTCATCAAGTTTTATTAGAGCAGACTGTAATTCCAAAACAGCTGCTAGACAAGTGAATATTACTGCAACACCAACTGAGGTAAGCAGTGCTTCAGCCTCCTCTGCTAGAGGGTTTAAAGTATCCAAAGTACTGGGTGAAGCATAAGACTCTGCGACCACAGCTTCACTGGACAGGATCACTGAACAGTCCATATTGCAGGGCAAAACCATGGAAGCACCTGCTGGACAGCATAATGATTCTGTGACCTGAGTTTCATTGGAGAGATCTACTGCACAATTCATGGTACAGGGCAAATTTATTGGAAAATTTTCTGAACAAGGTAATAATTCTGCGATTTCAGGTTCACATAGCAGATGCTCTGAGCTATTCACGAAACTAGAGCGAGGTGTAGAAACAGGAAGATCAAGACACAATGTTTGCGCATCTGAATCACCATTCATTTGTAAAATTGGAAAATTCAGATGCTGGGGTTCTGAGTTTACTAGACAGGATTGCTGGGACTCAGAAACTGATGTAGTGCATCTATTGGCATCTGCTGGATCAGACAGGAGTTGAACTTTATTAACACAGGTAATTTCTGCAGAAGTGTTTGCAGAGACAGGCAAGATTTTTCTGGTGTCTGTTTCACTAAACAAAGAGTCATGAGTACTGGCTAGGCTGGACTCGGAAGTCAGCAGGACCTCTGGATTCTCTGCTGAGAAATTTGCGCAGGGCAAGGTTAAGAATGTATCAGTGGCTTCTATTTTACTGGGAAGTAACACTGAGTTATCCATGGTACAGGGTGGAATTGCAGGAACTTCAATTTCACACAAAAAGAGCTCCGAATCACCTGCTGAATCAGCCAAAGGTGCTGAAGCAGGCGGGTCAGAACGCCAAATTTGCGAATTCGGAGTCACATAAAAATCATCCAAAATCAGTTCCCACACATCAATCAAGGGAGCCACACAGTCATACCTACACACACCAGCCTCTATTAGGTTATAGGCTGACTTAATGCATGCGTTCAATACCATTTCACTTTTTGCACTGTAAAATTGACAAAATGAACTTGAATCATTCTTCCATTCACAGACCAGGGCTTCCATCTCTCCCCTCTCGAATGGAGGATCCTTAACAGCGAAACATTTAGTCTGATCACAGTCTGCAGATATGATTGTGGCAGGCACATGTATAGGGTTAATTAGCAGGTGATTGGCAGATTCCTTATTCTTAAGAATCTCCAATACCTGTAGCAAGTGTTGAACTGTAGTGTATGCAAACTTCCCTTGGTTCACAAATAAGTTGATTTGTTCAATACTCTGTAATATCTCATCATAATCATACTCAGATAATTCTTTTAAACAAAAATCTTTATTTTCCCTAGCCAGGGAGGAAAGTTCATTAGTAGTTTCATAAGTCCATTTAACTCCCCTGAAAGACAATTGCATTTCATTATCTGTTAATGGCAGAATCTCATTATAGGTCTCAGTCGCTAAGGATAACGATTCTGCAGATTGGACACGTTTCTTAGAACGTTTGCGTTTTGCCTTTGACCTTGCGGTTTTTGGTGATTTATTCAAAGCTGCAGGAAAATTATCAGTAACACTTTCTGCTTGCTGCTCATTCTTGCAAGCAATTGAAGGAGCAGCTGATTGGCCTGCTGCCAGGAGTTCATTAAGAGGAAAAGGCAATGGATCTATGCGCAACCAGTTATGGATCACAAACGCTAGAAATTCCAGCGGTCTATCTTTCAAATCGGAATGATTGAGAACATCAAATGCCCACTGGAATAATTCCCCTTTAAACAAAATATAACTTAGTTGGAGTGCCCAGGTTGAAACAGGAGTCGCTTGGAGATCAGGATTGGTCAGGAACCTGGCACATTCAGAGAAAAACTCATTTTCTGTTTCAGAGCTAAGTTCTTCAAATTTCTTAAAGGAACAGGAACCATAATTAACAGTGTCATACTTTCTGGGAATCCCCCCCACAATGGGGATTGGTAATGGGGTTTTCATAATGTAAGGCTTGGTGGTGTATTCTCCACAGTCAGCATGCAACGCATGAGCTGGCGTGGAGGAGGTACACACACTAGCACCAGGAAACAGGCTATCCCTAGTATAGTGGAGGGGAGGACTGACTCCAATAGGAGATTGTGGTGCACAGAGCCGGTGCAGATCTGACAGCCACAAACAATGCTTTCGTTATAACGTCTCAGCGCAAAGTAGCGCTGAGCGCACAAACCAGAACTGAGGAGATCAGGACAGGTAGACAGAATGAACGCTTGCTAGCCAGCGGCTACTTAGCGACAGCAAGCGTCCAAAACTAGACAGACTGGAATGAGGCAGCCAATGCGATGCGGCGATGGCGTGCCTCACAAAGACAGGACAGGATAGTCAGAAAATAGCAGGATCGAGATAGATGAACGTAACACAGATAAATATACAATAAGTATGTTTTCCTAGCGTATTACAATTACAGCTATCAATGAAACTATTTGTAAGGTCTGACTAACATATGTATATATCGGCAATGAACCGATATATGACATAAGCAGGAACGCTGACTAGGAATGGAGTAACACAGGGAACAGGATTCAGAAGGATTCGCTATCTCTTCGCAGAGATGAACGCAATCCACAAACGGTAACAGAATAGGATTCAGAAGGATTCGTTATCTCTTCGCAGAGATGAACGCAATCCACAAACGGTAACAGGACAGGATTCAGAAGAATTCGTTATCTCCTCGCAGAGATGAACGCAATCCACGAACAGAACCAGGAGCAGGGTAACTACCTCAGCACGGGTGGTCACGGTACGCGCAACCTACCAAAACGTGCTGGAAAGCTGACTAACTGCACACAGGATATAAACAGTTCGTGTACGTATACATCAGCGACACTGATGTATCAACGCAACACAAATACAAGGAAAATAATAAACGTGCTGGTATGCATATATATTGGCAATGAACCAATATATGATGCAAAGACCAGCAAAGTATCTTTATAACAAGAAACACGATCGGGGGCTAAAGCGACAGCAAGACAGGCTTAAGCTGAAGCTATGAAAACCCAAGGAAACCCTGCAGGAAGCAGATCTTTATACTGAGGTCATCCAATGGGAGCAGACATGCAGATTCCCACACAGGTGAATGATAATCAGTCACAAGCTGACAGCAGGGAAAAACAGACAAAGCTATGCAGCTTGCATGGAAATAGATCAGAACTGCCTGAGCTGCAGCACTACTACTTCCAGTAATAGCTGCTGCAGCAGCGATCATTACACCACCTCACTGCATCTAACTACCTGTTGTGTTGAGTGAACCCACCTCACAGTATATAACTACCTTTACTGTTCAGTGAACTCACCTCACTGCATACAACTACCTTTGTGCTGAGTGAACTCACCTGACTGCATCTAACTACCTTTTGTGTTCAGTGAACCCACCTCACTGCATATAACTACCTTTGTGTTCAGTAAACCCACCTCACTGCATATAACTACCTGTTGTGTTGAGTAAACCCAGCTCACTGCATATACCTAGAATCCCCCCGAGATGGACAAAATGGACAAACCAGGTAGAGGAAGAGGTAGAGGCAGACCCAGAGGAAGGCCACCAGGCACCGGCAGGTCTGTGCGAGGTGGTGTTGCTGTGATTTCGTGCGGACCTGGCCCAAAATACAGTGCTCAGAAGAAGGCACGTGCCATCACTTCCCAAAATTGTGAGGACATGCTTGAGTATTTAACACAGAACATCTCATCTCCCGCAGCCACCAGCGCTACAACAAGCACCACATCCGCTGCATTTGACACTTCGCAGGAGTTACTTGGTGGTGGTGAAATCACCGATTCCCAGCCACTACTGCAACAACAAGAAGAAGGCGCAGGTACACCACCTCATACGTCTGAGTTACGTGGCGATAGTATGGACGTAACGTGTGAGGAGGGGGATGATGAACCACCTGAAGTTGGTGCAGTTGAGGAGGTGTTTGAGGAAAGCGAAGCTGGGCAGGAGGATTATGATGACGATTATACGGATGCCACGTATGTTCCTACTAGAGGAGATGACCAGGGGGACAGTTCAGAGGGGGAGTCAGAGAGGAGTAGGAGGAGACGACTCCATGATAGAAGCAGAGGGAGCTCGTCCTCAGAAACAGCTGGGGGCAGTGTCCGGCGCCATGTATCGCCAGCTATGGCCAGCCAGCCAACATGCCCTTCAACGTCAGCTGCTGATGCCACCATAGCGCCATCACCCCAGGGGGGCTCAGCGGTTTGGAAATTTTTTAACATGTGTGTCTCAGATCGGAGCAAAGCCATCTGTTCTCTCTGCCAGCAAAAAATGAGCCGTGGAAAGGCCAACTCTCATGTAGGGACAAGTGCCTTACGAAGGCACCTGGAGAAAAGGCATAAACAGCTATGGCACCTGAGGAAAAGCAGCACCCCTCAAAAGACAATCCACCCTCCTTCTCCTCTTACTCCTTCAGGTCCATCGTCTTCATCCGCTTTCTCCCTTGCACTTTCACAGCCACCCTCCTCCACACCGCCTCTTCCCTTGAGCGGTTCCTTCTCCTCTGCCCACAGCAGTACCCAGCTGTCCGTAAAGGAAGTATTTGAGCATAAGAAGCAAATGTCTGCCAGTCACCCTCCTGCTCAGCGTCTGACAGGTGGCGTGGCGGAACTATTTGCTCTCCAGCTATTACCATACAAGCTGGTGGAGTCAGAGGCTTTCCGTAAATTTGTGGCCATTGGGACACCGCAGTGGAAGATACCAGGCCACACTTATTTTTCACGAAAGGCTATACCCAAACTGCACCATGCAGTTGAGAGGCAAGTGGTGTCATCTATTGCAAAGAGCGTTGGGTCAAGAGTCCACCTGACCACGGATGCCTGGTCTGCCAAGCACGGGCAGGGCCGCTACATTACGTACACAGCCCATTGGGTCAACCTGGTGATGGCAACAAGCAGGGAGTACGTGGCTGCGCAGCGGACCGACTTGTCACACCTCCACGGCTTGCAAGCAGGCCTCCAGCCACCTCCTCTCCGCCTGCTACCACCTCTTCGCTGTCGTCATCCTCCTCCTCCTCCTTGGCTGGTGCCGCGATCTCCTCTCCAGCTACACATCCCCCGCACCCCAGGGTCTATGCTGCATGCCAGGTACAACGGTGTCACGCAGTGTTAGACATGTCTTGTCTCAAAGCGGAGAGTCACACTGGAGCAGCTCTCCTGGCTGCTCTTAACAAACAGGTGGAGCAATGGCTGACCCCGCACAAGCTTGAGATCGGCAACGTGGTGTGTGACAACGGCAGCAATCTCATTTCCGCGTTGAATTTGGGAAAGCTGACACACGTACCCTGCATGGCACATGTGCTGAATCTGGTCGTGCAAAGATTTGTGTCCAAGTACCCAGGCTTAGAGGACGTCCTGAAGCAGGCCAGGAAGTTGTGTGGGCATTTCAAGCACTCTTACACGGCCACGGCACGCTTTGCGGACATTCAGCGTAGAAACAACTTGCCGGTGAGACGCCTGATTTGCGATAGCTGGAATTCCACGCTGCTGATATTCTCTCGCCTGCTAGACCAGGAGAAAGCCGTCACCCAGTACCTGTATCATTACAGTACAAGGACACAATCTGAGAGGATGGGGATGTTGTGGCCCAACAACTGGACACTGATGCGAAATGCATGCAGGGTCATGGAGCCCTTTGAGGAGGTGACAAAATTGGTGAGTCGCGCTGAGAGCACCATCAGCGACTTGATCCCCTACGCCTACTTCCTGGAGCGTGCCATGCGTAGAGTAGTGGTTACAGCTGTGGAGGAGCGTGAACGAGAATAGTTACAGCAGCAGGAGTCGTGGGAGCGATTTACATCCGAACCCGATGTTTCCACAACACCTGCGGCAGCACAGAGGGGGGAGGAGGAGGAGGAAGAAGAGGAGTCGTGTGGGGAAGGAGAGGAGTCAGACTCTGATGATGATGATGAGGAAGGTGTTTCTGTGGAGGAGGAAGAGGCAGCGGAAGAACAACAACCGCGGCAGCCGTCACAGGGGGCTTCTGCTGCTCCACGTTCCCGTGGTATTGTTTGTGGCTGGGGGGAGGAAGAGGAGTTGCGTCCCATCACTGAAGAAGAGCAAGAGGAGATGGAGAGTACGTCTGCATCCAGCTTTGTACAGATGGCCTCTTTTATGTTGTCCAGCCTGTTGAGGGACCCCCGTATCAAAAAACTCAAGGCGAATGACCTGTACTGGGTGGCCACGCTACTAGACCCTCGGTACAGGCACAAAGTGGCGGACCTCTTACCAACTCAACACAAGGCGGAAAGGATGAAGCACTTGCATGACAAGATGTCGATGATGCTTTACAATGCGTTTAAGGGTGATGTGGCTGCACAACGCAATCAAGGTACCACTGGCAGTAACCCTCCTCCTCCCAAGTCCACGCACGCAAGGACAGGACGCTCCAGCGATCTCAGGGTGATGTCGGACATGCGGACATTCTTTAGTCCAACTTCTCGCCATAGTCCTTCCGGATCCACCCTCCACCAATGCCTGGACCGGCAGGTAGCCGACTACCTGGCCTTGAGTGTGGATGTAGACACTGCGAGCAGCGACGATGAACCCTTGGACTACTGGTTGCGCAGGCTTGACCTGTGGCCAGAGCTGTCCCAATTTGCCATACAACTTCTCTCTTGCCCTGCCGCAAGTGTCCTGTCAGAAAGGACCTTCAGTGCAGCTGGAGGCATTGTCACTGAGAAGAGAAGTCGCCTAAGTCACGACAGTGTTCAGTGCCTGACCTTTATCAAAATGAATGAGGAATGGATCACGGAGGGCTACTGCATGACCGAAGACTAAGTCAGTCCCCACACACAACATCTCTGCCTGCAGGCCACTTGCCTTCTCCGCCACCACCAACAGGGTCCAGGACTCTAGGCGGATTCCTGAATTTTTAAGGCCGCTGCTAGCAGCGGCCGCTGCACTAATTTTTCTGGTGCGTGTACATGCCTGCCCAATTTTTTTGGCTGCACTGCGGGCGGCTGCAACAAAAAAACAAAAGGCATGTACATGTGCCCATCCCCCTTTGTGATCATTACCGTGCCGCGGTAAAGGGTCTTGCGTATCACAATGAAGCAATGACCACCGGCTATTTGAGTGTCTCGGGTGGGGGTGGGACACAAAAGATAATAAGGTCGTTGCTTCATTGTGGTCAGACCAAATTTGATCAGCTGGACAGTCACTGTTGTTCTATCATTGAGCTACCACAGCCCGGCGACCATATGGGCTTGAAAACCGCCACGGCCTACACTCTCGCCACGGTGCGCACCAGTCCAGCACGGCCATCACTACGCAAACAGCTGTTTGCGGTGCGTTACACAGTGAGTTTGGTGTGTCAGTGTGAAGCAGAACTCTAATTACACTCCCTGATTGATGTATACACATGCAAGATGTTTGAAAGCACTTTAGGCCTGCAATTTAGCATTCAATGTGATTTCTGCCCTTAAAACGCTGCTTTGCGTCACATCCAGATTTTTCCCCGGGACTTTGGGCATGTATCCCACTCCGCCATGCCCCCCTCCAGGTGTTAGACCCCTTGAAACATCTTTTCCATCACTTTTGTGGCCAGCATAATTTTTTCTATTTTTCAAAGTTCGCATCCCCATTGAAGTCTATTGCGGTTCGCGAACTTTTCCGCGAACCGAACTAAAATCGGAGGTTCGGTCCATCTCTAGTAGTCACGTGACGCAGCATGGGACGCGCTGTGGGACGAGTTAAAGTAGAAGGCTTATGGGTACGTTTAACCCCTGCACAGCTGCACTAATCCGAATGAAACCCATTCGGAATTCATCTGGATTCAATCCAGAGTTCAACACTAGCTTTGGAATATGCAGGTAACACAGTCAGAGCACTAGCAGTCCATATTTTGGAGCACTTTTGAAACTTTTAGGCTGTGCAGATGTGCAGCGGTTTACTGCATGGAGAAAGTTCATATAATGCATTTCTATAGGGCTGCTGCGTTTTCAAGCGCCATCTGTGATGCAGTATAGCCTTAAAAAAAAAAAGATACAGGCTGCACTACTTTTCTGCACAATGCATGCATTTCCTAATTGTAATCAATGAAAATGCGCATATTGTGCAGAAAAAATAGAACCGGTAAATCATCTGCCATGCTCAGTGATTCCTGTGCTTGAGATTAAATAATAAAATCTCTTGTAAAATCTGTGGAGACCTGATTAGGTTAATGATATTTACACTGCAGTTGTCATTCTGTGTCAGGAAGCAGAATCATACTTGTTGACATGGGGTTTTCAAATAAAACCGTTATTGTGCCTTTAAATAATTTGCACATTCTACAAAAGCACTGTTCTATTTTTTCCTTTGTTCCTGGTAAGTGGCAGAATATAAGTAAACACTTGGAGCACAACCAAGGAATTCCTCTGCGCCTGCAAAAGCCTGGCTGGACAGCTAAAAAGAGAAAAACACTCTGTTCAGAATGTCAGTGAACAAACACTAGGCCGATGGATGAGTCATGCAGACGGATCTGCAATTTAAGACTGGGCACAGTGGAAGAAAACCTACTGCTGATGTTCCTGTTAATCCTGCCTGTATGGAACTGCAAAACATAGAATTACAAAATTAGTCCTGCATGTGCCAGCATCGGTTATGTCTCATTTGTCACATGGCTATGGAAACAGGTCTGTAGAGACCGTGATCAGCAACGTGTACAATCATTTGCTTAAGAGCTAGTCTCTGCGAGAGTCTTAAATGAGTGAAAACAGAAAGATGTCATAGAAGAGCAGCTATAAAAGATCACTGAGACCACTGGAGTCTCATAAACCAGGCTTAGTAACACTTCCGTCTCTCCCTTAAAGGGGAACTGAAGTAAGAGGTATACGGAGGCTGCCATATTTATTTCCTTTTAATCAATACCAGTTGCCTGGCAGCCCTGCTGAGCTATCTGTCTGCAGTCGTATCTGAATAACACCAGAAACAAGCATGCAGCTAGTCTTGTCAGATCTGACATTAATGTCAGAAACACCTGATCTGCTGCATGCTTGTTCAGGGGCTATAGCTAATAGTATTATAGGCAGATGATCAGCAGGAGGGCCTGGCAAATGGCATTGCTTAGATGGAAATAAATATGGCAGCCTCCATATCCCTCTTGCTTCAGTTGTCCTTTAAGGTGAAACTGTGCCTTATCTTACAGCTATTCAGCTAAAGCCTGACTTATCTGGCAGAGGCACAGCTAGAAATGACAGGGCCCCATAGCATTTTTTCATGCCACTCCCCTCTGGGATATTCCACCCAAACACCAGTCTCAGAGATCCCCACCCCAACATCCCCCACGCACCTCCTAATCTGGTGGAGAAAATAGCACATCCTGCAAGAGCAGTGGGGACATCATGGAGGGGGCTCTGGGCTTGGGGGCTATGGATCGGCACCCCAACAGGTAGCGATTGCCCCCCACCAGCACCCCCATTTTAGAAGCTGCTGCAGGGGGAGATTTATTTTAAAATGAACAGTGGCTTACTGAACTGTACAACATTCCTGGCAGTCTAGTGGTGGTCCTGGTCCTCCTAATATTCCTAAATGTATCCCTGGTCATGTGGTGTGAGCTAAAGCCCCGTACACATGCTAGATAAGACTCGTCTGAGGCAGTCCCTAACAACCATCTCTGCTGAGAATCAAGCGTGTGTATGGTAGTCCCCGATCCCAAAGGCAGTGGTCCACCGCCCCGTCGTCTCTATGCCTCCCACAAAGAGACAGAATGCTAGGCTAGCCTGCAGGCTAGTGACTGACGCATCTGCACAGTGTCAGCCATGCACTGTCATCCAAGGGATCAGTTAATGATCCCACCATACGTGTTTACAGGGCTATTGCTTACCTGCTGGTAGTGAGTGGGGTGGGTGATGGCGCAGCTGACTGCTGTCCCTTCCGGGCTCCAGCTCCCTGGCACTGCAGCGACACTGGTTGGGTACATCATGGGTGATGTAGCCGCATAGTGTGCACTGCTGTCTCCCCTCCAGTCCCTGGTCCAATGTCAGCAGGTGAGGCTGAGCACTGGCTGGCAGGTGACATTAGGTTGGCACTGGCATAGTCTGCCAGTAGAGGACATTATAGCATGCAGCTCCTCTGTCTCCTTTGGTCCCTCCTGAGCCTCCTCTCTTTGTCTCCCTTCCTGTGTCTTCTCCAGTGCACCATCATTAGTGTGTGTATAAGTGGAGGTGAGGGGTCAGAGCCATGAATAGAACTTTGCGAGGTGGGGACAGACTCAGAGCTACAAGAACGCCATGTCGGGGAAGGGGCAGAGCCACAGAGAGTCCCGTGAATGGAAGGGGCAGAGCCTCAAACAGTTCCTTAGGAGGTGTGGGCAGACTCAGAGCCTCAAGTGCTGTATGCTAGGAAGGGCCGGAGCCACAGAAAGTTCCATGAATAGAGGGAGCAGTCTCAAACAGTTCCTTAGGAGGTGGGGGCAGACTCATAGCCACAAGTGCTATATGCTGGGAAGGGGGCGGAGCCACGAAAGGTGCGTGAATGGAGAAGAATTGCCATGTCTAGCTCTTCTCTTCTCCGTTCAGGTCCAGCTGACACTACAAACAAATTGTTGCGTGGTATCAATACGCAAAGAGGCGGCAGATGGAAAATAATCCCTGCCAGCTTCTCTGCAATGGACGGCGTGGGGAGAGGGCCCAGAGGAGAGGACACTGGCGATCATGGCCCGGCTATAAAAAAGGTACTTTTACCCAATTCACTGCGCTGATAGGTACATCTGAGTAACAATATAAATCAACAGAAAGTGGTGTGCTGTCTAAAATACTTCAATAAAGCCTAAAATATATACAGATAAGACATCCCTGATATAAGTCCTGCTTGTATTACAAGATGCAATATCCTGAGGTAAATACCAGCACATATCATATGTCCATTTACCCAGCTTCTCAGTGGAATAAGCTTGATAGAAGCCTTGGTTATAATCACAGCCACCACACCTGTGTGACTGGGCACTCACCCTTATCCAATGAACCCCTGTTAAGATGGATCATAAGCGCTTCTGGGATCCTCTCAGGTGATCCCCAGCCTATCACGATCCACTTTCCACTTATACAGCAGTACCTACCCAGAGATTGCATCTCAAAGTAAAGCACAAAGCCTCCCATAGCGTAAAAACGTTTCAGTTTAGTAAAAAAATTTAAAATTGCTCACTCACATGTTCCATAATGTCAAACTGGCATAGAGTTTTTATTGGGCTCTACCCCATGTGGCCACTGGTTGGGCAAAAATGAATTCTTGTCCCCTCAGGTCCCCACTCCGTTGGATCGACCGCTGCACGCCTGGCTCCAACGCAGTGGGGAGGAGAATTTTTTTTTGCCCAGCTGGTGGCCACCGCATGGGGGAGAGCCCAATTAAAACTCTATGTCCACCTGTGCTTTCCAGTGTGGGATGCAAGAGAGGATAACTAATCAAACAGGATGACAAAGCAGCTCAGGGTGACCCAGAACAGGAAAGTATAAGGGACCAAAGGAGACCGAAAAGCCCTCCTAAACTGCGACGCTCTGTGTAACTTGCCTTCTTAAAACAGAAGGTATTTGCAATAATTCAGCTTTAGGTGAGCAACTGTGGTTTCCCATAATGCATCACTACTGAATATGCAAATGATCTCTTGTGGCCAGTTGCTGGACGCTACATGCTGCGTTTTTTCCAGACGGTATCCATGACACGTGTCAACTGCTGATGTGGTTACTAACGCTCCCAGTCGTTTGCATAATTTTGCAACCGATGGGCACTGACCCCGGCAATAGGTGGCTAAATGGTGTATTTAATGCAGAGAAAAAACAGTGCACAAAAATGCAAAATGCTTGCGTTTGCATTTTCATTTTTAGGTGTGAATGGCCCCTAATGGAGTAATTTTTTCATGACCATGCTACATATATTAACCATTTTAGCAGCCTGGATGTGATTGTCACGTCTAGGCGGCTGTTATTGCGCTGCTGTGCATGTGCCCGCGCGTTCCTGTGTTGCCCACCGTTAGCCCGAAGATCAATGAATAGGAATATAGCCCCCATTTATTGATCTAAGTTCCCGGTAGAAAGACTGACAGATACTTTTTATAAGAAGCCACAGTCTTTCTGAGCAAAAAACAAAAACAAAACATCTTCCTAATACTTCCTGTAAGCGAGAGTGCTCGCTTACAGGATGGGAATTTAAAAAAAAATGACTGTGGCCATCTTGTGGCCAAATAGTAAAACTACATGTACATACATTTTTTTTACATGAAAAACAATACATTATATTTAAAATTAACTGTTTACCCCCACACCCAAAAAATACCCATATAAAACTTTTAACTAAAAAAAAATAAAAAATTACAATTTGAAAAAACAAACAAACCATAAACAGTTACCTAAGGGTCTAAACTTTATTAATATGCATGTCAAGATATTATATTACTAATATGTTTTAAATTATAAGCTTGTAAATAGCGATGGACGCGAAACTGAAAAAATGCACCTTTATTTTCAAATAAAATATTGGTGCCATACATTGTGATAGGGACATTTAAATGGTGTAATAACTGGGACAAATGGGAAAATAAAATGTGTGGGTTTTAATTATGGTAGCATTTGTTTCTTAATTTTCCTGTTAAAATGCATTTAGAAAAAAAGAATTCTTAGCAAAATGTACCACCCAAAGAAGGCCTAATTGGTGTCAGAAAAAATAAGATATAGATCAATTCATTGTGATAATTAGTGATAAAGTTATTGGCGAATGAATAGGAGGTGAAAATAGCTTGGATGCATAAGGTGAAAAACAGTGGCGTAGCTAAGGAGCTGTGGGCCCCGATGCAAGTTTTACAATGGGGCCCCCCCAAGCACTCTATACAAGCATCTATAGCAGTGATTATTATGAGCACAGGACCAATAGAGAGCTAATATTGTAGTTGAGGGAGGGCCCTTCGGTGCCCCTCTGGCCCATGGGCCCCGATGCAGTCGCGACCTCTGCAACCCCTATTGCTACGCCCCTGGTAAAAAAGGACTGAGGGCTGAAGTGGTTATGCTATGTTCACAATGGGGGTTACTTTCCCTGTAACAGCAGCAACTCAACAGCATGTAAAAGTGGATTGTAAAAGTGCGTCGCATACACTGAAGCATACAGTCAATAAAAATTCTGCTTCACTGTCACTGTTAACACACGAGTTTCGCAGTAATACACTGTACGCAGTCCATTAGGATGCTGCATGGCAAAAAAACACTCCGGCTGCTCTATGAACGGTGCACAGGTGTTGCTCTGCAGTGCGTTGTTCCACGTTACAAAGTGGCCATTATGATGCACTGCATTGCCTCACTATGATGTAGGCCAAGGGCCCGTTTACATTACATGCGGTGCGATATGGCTACATAGACGCATCACACCGCGTCTGTACTGTAACCAATGTACGGCAATGGAAGCAATGGAACGGTTTCCATTGTGTGCTGGTTATGCAGAGCAATCCAAGAATCTGCATGCTGTTGTCTCCTCCTGCATCTCCAAATGCTGAAGTGACGCGAATGGGAGTGGAAGTGATGCGTAGCCGCATCGGCTCCCAATCACAAGTGGAAATGGGCCCTAGCAATAGGGGATGCAGAGGTAGCCACCGCGTCGGGGCCCTTGGGCCGTAGGGGCCCCGAAGGGCCCTCCCTCAACTACAGTATTAGCTCTCTATTAGTCCTGTGCTCATAATAATCACTTCTATAGATACTTTGAATAGTAGTCATCACTAACAAACTACTCCCCATCCCTTTCTTGCACCTCTGACACTGTGGTTGTCCTTTGCAGGTTTTGGTGCACCATATCAATTGTTATGTAAAGAGTGCTTGGGGGGCCCCATTATAAAACTTGCACCGGGGCCCACAGCTTATTAGTTACGCCACTGCATAAACCTTTCATAAGAAGAACGCAAAAAACAAAGGTTTTTTTTTTTTGTCATTTTTCAGTAGCATATTGTCAACTACGCCCAAAATTGAATTAAGCAAATTCTAATAACAAGAATGACAAGTGAATATATACTATGTAGCCGTAAATATGTATAAAATGGACAAAAATGATATTTTGCTGACTTTCCTTTATCTAGAGGAAATGCTTTTATTTTCCCCTATGTCCCTGTTTAGGAAATTTTCCCTCATTTACTATTCATTGTAACTAATACATTTACTGTCCACTAAAAGGAACAGGACTTATGAGAAATTATCCTAACTGTGGACCCAGTAAGTAATAAAAACCTGTACCAAAACAATGGCCGCAAATTATTGGTATGGTAATAACATATTAGGAAATTGCACAGTACAGTATATACTGGGAGAATAATAATGTAATTTAAAAAAAAAGGAGTGCAACAGTCACAGATTCATGCTATTTAAGGTTGCGTTAGTAGGTGTAGTGTATAACAAAAACAAAAAAAAACAAAAAAGTTGGATGAGATAAAATGTAAAATTAGGTGGAAATGCAATAGATTCAGACAGCCACCAGGGTGCACTGTTCCACATCTCATCAGTATCCTGCCTACTGAATGTAATTTGTCCTCCTGCTGCTCAGAGCTGTGAAAGAATACACACATTTTCTGCATGTTTGCGTTCACTAGAAAGTGCAGGGCTACAAATAGCATATTAAACCCACCGAACAGGTTAGCGTGAAAATGTGGACATACACAGTAAAGGATGCTTGAGTGAAAGCTGAACCTTTTTCCCTACCGGCAAGAATTGAGAAGAACCCCTTGCGTGGGAAGGGTTAACTAATCCCCCATGCGAGGAATTGCCTGCTGTGCGCTTCATAATAAATGATATTTTATGTCTGCACATCTTAGACAGCTGGTTGCTTATCATCCATAATCTGCCAGGTTTTCTGTTCTCTGCTGGCTATGCATTAATGCTCCGCTACCTTATATGACATGCTGACCTACTTCTGCGGAGATCAGAACGGCTCATCCAACTTAAAGAAAGCCGCAGGGGGCCCAGATCGTACAGTATGTGAGAGGTGAAATGAGGTAACGGGGATTGTACTGCAACCCATCCTTTGTGCTGCTTCTGTTCTCAGAAGACTTATGGCAGACAGCATACTTCTATAGACAGGCTCTGAAGTCGTGTGAAGCAGCACGCTGTTTTCTCACATAAAGATATTTCTGGTAGTAGTAGCAATGAGCAAACGCAATGAACAAATCACGGGAAATATATATTTTTGTTATTTTGCTGTGCCAAGCCTACAAAATACAAATTTGAGCACATTCCCTAAACTATGTACATGCTTGGCAGAACAGGCGCCGGAAGTGATTGTGAATGACTGTTTCAGGTGACAGTTTAGGAACAATCACTGTACAGACATATTCTGTAGCTACCTGAAAGCATCCTGTTCTGTTCCATGTAAAGGAGAAGGGGTAGGACAAGCAGGAGGCACAATAACGGTTGAAAGCAGTGGCATAAACAAAGATCTTCGGGCCCCAGTGCAAGTTTTACATGGGGTCCTAAGCAGTCTATTGATGTGAAGCCCTGAAACCTATCAAGGACAGCTGCAGAGTCAGAGAAGTGTAAGGAAAGTTTGTTAAAAAGGACCTCCAGAATCAAAACGAAAAAATCCGGCAGCCTGCAAGTAAAAGAAAGTTATATTTACCCAAGAAGTCTTGTCCTGCGATGCCATCCCGAAGTCCATGCATCACCCAACTTCCGGTGCCTGGACCCACCTCCTCTCCCTTCCCAGAGAAAAATGCCAAGCTATTTACTATGGTAAATAGCTTAGAGTTTTTCTCCGGGTAGAAAGAGGAGGCGGGGCCAAGTGCCGGAAGTTGGGTGATGCAGGGACTTCGGGACATCATCAAGACAATGCAGTCTTCTCGGGTAAATCTAACTTACTTTTACTTGCAGGCTGCCGGATTTTCGTTTTGACTCTGGAGGTCCTCTTGAAGGATTACCACTGTTCAATGGCATGCACTTATAGAGGTGTTTATTACATGCATAGCACCAATGAAAATCTAATAAGATGGATAAAGGAGGGCCCTTAGTGGGCCCCTCTGCATCCCCTATGGCTATGCCACTGGTTGGAAGAGAGGAATCCAATGCTCTGCATCACAGAAGGGAAGACCAACCACATCTGGGGGCACTGACATTTCTTTCCAAGATAATCATGTACAATAGCTTTGGGTGACAAAAATCTAAACTATATATGAAACTTAAAGTGATCCTTAAGTCTAACGTAAAAAATGAGATTTACTCACCTGGGGCTTCCCTCAGCCCTCTGCAGCCGATCGGTGCCCTCGCAGCCCCGCGCCGATGCTCCAGGACACGCCGGCGAACACTTCTGGGTTCGCCGTCACCGGCCGACAGGCATGGGAACGCGAGTGATTTTTCGCGTTCCCAGCCATAATATCGCCCCCTATGCTGCTATTGCGGCCTCGGCGTGTCCTGGAGCATCGGAGCGGGGCTGCGAGGGCACCGATCGGCTGCAGGGGGCTGAGGGAAGCCCCAGGTGAGTAAATCTCATTTTTTACGTTAGACTTAAGGATCACTTTAAGGCAAACTTGAAGTGAATGTTAATCTAGCACATTAAATATGCCTTATTAACATCTCTCATAAACCACCTTACTTTTATCTCCATAGTAGTACTATTGTGCTGGGAGCCCACTATAAATATATCCAGCCCAAACAACTAATGGGCAGGAAATGTGACTGTGCCCAAAGCCGGACCCCACACCTGCCAACCCAGGCACATACAGCGATGCAGCTTGTTGCCCAACTGTCACAATAGTGAATGGGAAGTTTGGAGGGAAACAGCATCAATGCATGGGCAGAGATGACAATAGTAGGGGTATGACTTCATGGGAAAAACCACCTTCCCTGCCCAGCAACTTGGGCATCTGGTGATTTTTATAGTGACTGAGCTGCAGTCAGACAGAATGGTTCTACTTACAGAGATAAAAGTAAGGTTTAGATTTATTAGAGCTTTTAATAAAATCTCTAGGCCATATTTACTTTAGCAATTTCAGATGCACCTCTGGTGTACTTTAAGTTCAAAAGTTGTTGGATAATCATGGTTTAAGGCTTATAATTTGGAAATTGATCATTAAACTATATAAACTATGGAAGACATTTGGAAACTGCCATTGCTGTCCTCTAGCTAAAATATTAGTTCTCTGGCTGTAATAGTCATATGAGTTATAATTATATTATAGATGATTTAGTCAGTGTTTACCCATTGTAAAATCTTTCATCTCCCTGATTTACATTCTGAAATGTATCACTGGTGGTGACATCTTTAGTCCTGCCAGGTGATCTGTGCGGAACGTTCGTTTCTGAGAGTTCTATGCACAGAGGGAGATATTGATTGCTTGGCAGTTGGAAAAACCTGTTTTTTCTCACAATGCAATGAGGTTCACAGACAGCAAACTGTCAAGGCTGTCATGACCATGGACATGACATCACATGCCTATGGAAATGACAAGTCATTAATCCCTTAATCATTAATCAAGGGATTAATGACTTGATAAAACGGAGGGCGTACCTCCGTGAAATGCGATGTCTATTTTAAAATTAAACGTTTAACCTTATTGTGCCCTCATATACCTAAAATACCGCTGTTCTCACAGCGGTTCCCCTTCTGGTCCACATCAGCCGCCGTCGTGACGTCCAGGTGCCGCTCGATGGATTGGCTTACGCCAGTGCTGAGCGGGCGCCCTGGTTTCTATGACGGCGCTGCAGACGCGGATGAAGTCTGGAGAGTGACGTTGGTCTGATCTCGCGAGCCACAGCGAGATCTCAGAGAACTCGGTCACCAGCTCAGCTAAGCGGGACACAGGCGTGTTTTGGTTCAGTACGCTGTGTCAGCCACACACATATCAGGTGAGACCTGCCTGGCAGGGAATCTCTTGAACCTTCTATACAAGAGCCTCAGAGCGCCCCTTATTTCTTTCTATATCTAATAGACAGAGGGCTCTCATTAGAGCCAAGAAGCTAGCATTTTTAGAAGGAGGGAAAAAATGGGAAATAATTTTTTTCATGATATATGCACATTTTTTGCAGTTACCTTTTAAAAAAAACTGTGTCAAAAATGTGTTTAATTAGTAAACTGTTCGGAGGTAATTTTTTTCTCGCTTCTAATAATTTTCCCAAACCTTGTAAGGGCGTTTTTTGCCCTTTTTTTCCAGCACAGGCGATTTTCAAAATCGGCCACAAAACGCTTGTGCAATGAATCTCTATGAGAAAGTTCATATCAGCACGTTGCGCCGGTGCCTGTACCATTTTTGGGGTGTTTTTGCTAAAATGGAAAGTATAGGAAGAGCACTAAACCCTCACAAAACCGATTTTATGCGACGATTGCGTTCGCATTTTTTAGAATAAATACTGTACATTGTATTTATTCTTTTCCAGGTGAAAGAGTTCACTTCCTGACTTGCGTCAGGAAGTGAATGACAAAACCGCTCTGGAAAAGCGCTTAGAAAAGCGCTTTTACCAAAAACGCACCGCGTAGTGGAGTGCCGGGAGGGTGAAAAAAAAACCACCGCACAAAATCGCAAAACGTTTACGATTTTAGATGTGAACGAGGCCTCAGTGATGGGTCCCTTTGGTAGAAAATTAGGAACACTGAAACCAGACATGGAACTGGTATGATGTATACGCTCATATGCAATTCACTTCTTCTCATAAGTCTATTCTTAGGTAATATTTTCACATCTTATCATAAAATGCCCTTTAACCTCCTTGGCGGTATGAAAAATAACGCCAGGAGGGAGCGCAGCAGTTTTTTTTAATTTTTTTTTTTTTTATCATGTAGCGAGCCGAGGGCTCGCTACATGATAGCCGCTGCTGAGCGGCATCCCCCCACCCGCTTCGATCGCCTTCGGCGATCTCCGATCAGGAAATCCCGTTCATAGAACGGGATTTCCTGGAGGGCTTCCCCCGTCGCCATGGCGACGGGGCGGGATGACGTCACCGACGTCACTGACGTCGGGACGTCATTGGGAGTCCCGGGCCACCCCTCGGCGCTGCCTGGCACTGATTGGCCAGGCAGCGCTGGGGTCTGGGGGGGGGGGGGGGCGCGCGCCGCAGCAGATAGCGGCGATCGGGCGGGGGCCGGCGGCGATCAGAGTGCTGGCGCAGCTAGCAAAGTGCTAGCTGCGTCCAGCAAAAAAAAAATTATGAAAATCGGCCCAGCAGGGCCTGAGCGGCACCCTCCGGCGGCTTACCCCGTGTCACACACGGGGTTACCGCCAAGGAGGTTAAGCCCTCAACAGGCATGAAAATACTAAGAATAACTTTTCCCCTACTTTTTCAAACTCAGAGTGCTGAAAAGTTATCTTATTATCTGCTAGTTGAAAACTTAAAGAAGGGCCATAAAATATTTAAATCTATTAATTATTTTCCATGACAAAAAAATACACACACACACACACACATATTTTAATTTGCTAATTAATGATTGCTTATCAATACAGCATTGCATTTATGGTACTAGTAAATGACAAATACTTTCCAAAAACCAGCATAATAGTATTTTGTCTTTGTGTTTAACACTGAGCAAGTTCCTGACAGATCAAAAAAAAAAAGGTTGCACCTGGGCCTTTACTTTGGCTTTTGGCACCTGCACAGAAATCTATTTTGAGCCTGCTCTAGCAGATTTCCTCTTGTTGGGAACTTTGGTGTAATACAGCACATTTTGCCAGCTGTGTGTCTGTTTGTTCTGATACCAGGTGGCAGTGTCTTGCCATACGCAGGCCATTCTATTTATAACATTTCCCTTGATTACTGTTCTGACTCTAATCGTGTTCTGCACAGAGCCAATCTAGCCCCATTATTTGAGCATATCATCCTATCTTGTGCTAGTTTATTGATTCATTAGTTATTTAAATACCTTTCACTTACAAATTCTATTGTCAATATATACAGAAAAGCCTAGTAAGTTGCACACATGTAGAATTGTCTCTGACAGCTCTAGCAACGTTATTAGATTACTGCAGTCTAGTATTAATGCTACTAAGAGCCAAGCTATAATCCATCCACTACATAAAATACTGTTCTAAGTTCATTAATAAAGAAATTGGAGAACAAGTTAAATAATTGCAGATTCCAAATACTGCTATCACTGCAAGAGTGTTATTTATAAAACATGCAGAATTATATAATTATTATATTGCACAAATCTTTTAAAACACAATTGTCTAAACTTGTACTAATGTTGTATAAATTTTCTCCAACAAAATAAACTTTTATTAATGCAAGCATATCTTTTGTCATATTTGTCATAACATAAGCCATTTGTGATGTTGCATATAATACAGAAGCCATATTTTTCATTTTTCTGCCTGCTGTGTACTACTTCAGATGTGTATGTATGTTCAGAAGCCGTCTGCCTATGGGGGTTTAATTGTCACCTGGCTGAAGGAAGCTGCCAATTTGATTGTCTGTATGGCCATGTAAAGTACATTAGCATTTAGTTTCCTCTGCACACTGCGGCCTCCAGCAAGGAAACAGGTAATTAGGTAATAACCCACTATCTTGTCCTGAATCTGCTGAAAAGGTGTTGCATTGCTTTGAACTCTGTGTATATGTAAACAGCCAATATACAATCGGACTGACTGAAGTCTGGAAAGTTGAAAGCTAAAAGAGGAACCTTTGAAGTTTGCATATCACAGCCAGCAAGGATATGAGTTCTGTGCAAACCTTCTGAGGAAATTAAATTATATCTGAACATGTACCCTCGAGATATGCTGCGTGCTATAAAAGTCAACAGAGAACACTCAAAACTTGTAGTTCTCAGGAGATAGCAGAGAAGCTAGAACTGCCCCGGCTACTGGTCAGACTGCGTGCTCCTCACAAACAACGCTCTGTTCATGCTGGTAACATTTTGTTCCCGTTTTTATTTTTGAGCAAACTGTCTTGTTGTGTGTCTTTGTATTTTTACTTTGTTTTTGTAAATCTTTTTGTATATATTCCTGTCTGCACTGTTCCACTTTTTGGAATATTAAATATTTATTGAATAAGCCTGACTTCTGATGTACTAACAGCTCATAGCCTAGTAAGAGACTGCAGTGTAATTTGCGTTACACGTTCAGTGCCTGATTTTGCCTTGCTACTTGTGCGATTGTATTGTGTGTGTGGCATTCCCGTATTTGGCCTAAAGCGCAAAGCTGACCCAAATACGAAAAAGCTGGACTGAGAGCAGACCACTCGACAGCAGAGTGGGAATTGTTGGAGTGTCTAGCAGCAGCTAGTGGTGGCAGTGAGAAGTGTTTCTGAGGGGTGACAGCCTTGTGTTAGCTTGGATAAGGCTGCTTCCCCTCGCGATCTGGTCACACCCTCAGTCGGGAACCGTATCTGCAGGTGTGCCGTGGAGCAGGCTCCTGACAATATTCATGTAAGCTTATCACTTGTCATAGCTAGCACTGGAGTTGTCCTATTGTCTCCTCCCCTAGTGTCACCTATCCCTCTTTATTGTAAGCTTGCAAGGGCTGCATAATATGTTGGCGCTTTATAAATACAACAAATAAATAAATAAGGGCAGGGACCTCCCCCTTTTCTTGTTTCTGCTGTTATCATAAGAACATGAATCAGCACTGGTGATGTCTCAAACCACACGTATGTAGTATTTGTACATATATTGCTGTCCTGATTTTACTTCTAATGTAACTCTGCTCCCCAACCCAATATTTGCTTTGTACTATGGACAGTGCTACAGCAGTTGGTGGCATTATACAAATGAAAATAATAATATACTACTTTTCCCCTCCATGCTGTGGCGTAACTACAATTCATTCATGGGTTCCCCCCGTGTTTACACCTCTTCCCTTGGCTCCTCTTGATGTCTTTCATGGCCTTGGGCCCATCTCACAAGGGTCATAAAACAAGTGTGGCCATCATGATCTTCACATCCATAACAAGTGTACAGTGGCGGAGCAATAGGGGTTGCAGAGGTAACAACTGCATTGGGGCCCTTGGGCCCTTCCTCAACCAAAGTATAAGCTGTTTATTGGTCCTGTGGTGGTACTAATCGCTTCTATAGATGCTTTGAATAGTAGTTATTAACACACTGTTCCCCATCCCCTTTTTGCACCTCTAATACTGTGCATGACCGTGGCAGATGATGTTTGCTGTCTTGCAAACATCATTGTAACTCTTTGCCTGATGAAAGGAGGACTTGGTCTCCTGAAACGCGTTGCAATATATTTTAATAAATCTTAACACTATACGGCAGCCACCGTTTCTTCTTTCCTACACGCATTGCTGCATTACAATCAGACTACCACTCCAACTGCCCGTGAACTGCCTGTGCAAGATTCATGGAGCAGCGTGGAGCTTTGCTTTTAGATCCCTCAATCCTGGAGCTGATGCTTTGAAATCCACCACAATCTGTTTGTGCAACCGCATATAGCGGACTCGCACACAGACAGGGTGTACAACCTCAGAGCCGCTCGTTGCCTGCCAACAACCATCCGAGTGAAGGAAGAATCCAGCTGCCTTTGTGCCTGATCCCTGGCTAGAGGGATAAAAGCCTACACACTGGCTACTCCTGTACAGGCTCGCCAGCAACTTCTAGAGGTGAGATTATTCTGAATTCACCCAATCTACTGCTGTACTGTTCCTTGAGTGCGCTCTGTCTCTTCTTGTCTCAAACACAGATACCTCTGCCAATGTTGTCGCTGCTACCCAGGTGAGCCGAGGTGGCTGGGCCCACCACCATCTTCTTCCCAGTAGACCCGGCCCTCCATCGCTGAACTTGCTGGGGTGATCCCCAGCCGCTGGACCCAGCTGCACTGGTCTGCCCAACTGCATAGAACTGTGCGACCACCTGCTCCACTGTGGGCCGGCCACCCCGGTCCCCACATGGGTCAGCCAATTGCTCCAGCATCTCGTGCTGGCATCAGAAGGTCCTTCCACATTATGGTCGATGCCGGACCTAGCAGCCGCAGACCCATCACAGCCACAAGCCAGTCATCAGGGACACTACCCGGCCAGGTGTACACTGCAATCCCAAGGGGTCTCACACTCACTGCTTTTTCACCTTCTGTCTCTTTTAGCTTTCCTTCTCTCCCTTTCCTCTCCTCTCTCTCTTTTCCCGGGATAGAATGGGGGACATCTGATTCAAAGTATCACTGCAGAAGCGTTTTGAGTGCCTAGACGGCAGCGGATTTCCCCCTGGTCCTTTCCCCTGGGTCCATCTTTCTACAGGCTCCTCTACCTATGCCTTACACTCTATCATCTATGCCTATATAAGCTTTGAACCTACTTGTAGGTATCTATTGTATGTATCTGCAGACACTGTATGTATCTACTGTATATCAAATGCACCTACTGTATGCTACATGTACTTTTTTTCTTTTGTTACTGTACCATCACCGACCCTGTTTGTGCCAAAATCAAGTCCGGGTACAACTCGCGTTGTACTTGGCGAAATAAATACATTCTGATTCTGATTCATTGATATCTGCCTATTGTCAGACAGTAACAGTTGCCCATCATTGAGAATACTGGCGTGCTATTGATATCCACTTGTTGCTGATGATTTCTGCATATCATTGGAATGTGCAGTTCATGCTTGCTTTTGTTAACTAGTTACTATGAGTTTTGGCGTTGTTTTTTTCCATTTATATTTTCACCAGTCTATGTCTTAGAATAGGGCCTTAGGCTACTTTCACAGTGCCATGTTGCTTCAGAAAATACACTCGCATTGATAACGTGATGCAATTATATTGTAATAACGTGTGTTAGCAGTGGCAGCGAATCATACTTTTCTCACATGAGACTGTATGCTTCACTGTATGCAATGCGTGCGTAGTGGCGTAGTGGTTAGCTCTCTCGCCTTGCAGCACTGGGTCCCTGGTTCGAATCTCAGCCAGGGCACTATCTGCAAAGAGTTTGTATGTTCTCTCTGTGTCTGCATGAGTTTTCTCCGTGCACTCCGGTTTCCTCCCACATTCCAAAAACATACGGGTAAGTTAATTGGCTCCCCCTAAAAAAATTGGCCCTAGACTACAGTACTTACATTACATAATATAGACATATGGCAATGGTAGGGATTAGAGCTGCATAATATGTTGGCGCTATCTAAATACTAAATAATAAAAAAATAATAATAATAAAATGCTATGCAACCTTCCCCCCTGCTCCTGTTTTTACAGGTAACACAACACAGCTTCCCAGTGTGAAAGTAACATGAGACTTGGTTCATGATGGTATGCTTCGGTGCAAGTAATGGTCCCATTCTAATGTGGCTTGTTGCCATGCAATGCACCACCCATGTGATGTTTACAGTGTGGCAGGTGCATTGCAGCAAACCCATGTGCAGCATCCCAATACATTGCAAGTAGTGCATTATCACAAAAAACAAGAGTTAAAGGAACACTATCAATTAAAATGACTTTTTTTTTAATATTCTATATTAGTGCACACATTACCACTAGTGCTAGGGGCCTTTTCATTATTCACCCAGTTCTCTCTCATTCTCTCCCTGCTTTAAAATCATTCTTCATTCCTTACAAAGCTCACAAATATACTTCACTGTGTCACAGCATGCATGAGACACGAGGAGGAGGCTTATATGAGAAGGTAACAGGTAACTAGATGAGCTGTAATATTGCTGAAATATAACTAGCAGGGAGATGTGTATACACTATTCCCGACTGACTGGCTTGGTGGTGATGTTACATTCCAGGCTGCATCAACTTCATGGGCTGCTATGAGAGGGAGAGACTCTGTTTACAAAGGAATTATTAGGATCTTTATCAGTCAGAGAACAGAAGACAAGAAACACACATTGCTGGAATCTTTAAGCCCTTGCCAGCACCGGAATAAGATTCTTTCAGCAAGGTGACACTTGGTCTAGCCCTTAAAGAGCCTGACACTTTTGTATTTAAAACTGACGGATGATTTTACAGCAGAGAGGCAGAGCTGTGTGAGGAAGGAAATTGCTCCTAGTATTTGTGAAAATTTGTGCTCTAACATACAGCATTTAAAAAAAAATGCTTTAATGGATAGTATTCCTTTAACAGTGAAGCATACTTTTCATTGACTGTATGTGAAGCAACACATGGATAACATGCAGCACCAATTTCCTGTTTCATTGCATTGTGTTCCCGCTGTGACTGGGAGCGCAACTCCCATTGGGAACCTAGCCTAAATCTCTTCACTGCAGACACGGTGCAAAGCCTGACAGAACTTCTGACCCTTCTGTATGGCACTAAAAAAAAAAGAATAAAAGAAAAAGTATCTTACTAGCTGAGACCCCATTTGGTAAATTTCCTGTCACATTCTCTCTTTGGTGACAGTTGTGAGCAGAACAGGAAGTATGAGGAAATCCTCTCTCCTTGAAGTCATAGTGGGCTCGATTCACAAAGCGGTGCTAACCCAGTTAGCACGCCTAAAAGACTTTAGGCGTGATAACCATTGCACCACGCTGGTGAAAAGCCAGTTTAGGCGTGATAAGTTTAGGCTAGCGCAAAACATTTGATCAGCTGTGCACTGCGGTGCTAACCCAGTTGGTGCTTAAACTTATCATGCCTAAACTTATCATGCCTAAACTGAGTTTAGGCGTGATAAGGGGCTTTTCATCAGGGTGCTAACTGTTAGCACCGCTTTGTGAATCAAGCCTATAGACAGCAATTGAAGCATGCCAGACATTTTAAGCGTAACCTTTTCCAACTGTATCCAAAAGGGGGAAAAATTTTTTTTACTGTAGTACTCCAATTATACAATATTTGTGAAGCATACTATTCAAATTTTTTTTCTTATTTGTATTCAAATTCTCATAAGACAGAAATGAGATAAGGTAATAAAACAATTGCACTCCAGGTAGTATATCCTTTTCATATGTTTGCTCTACTGACAGTCTTGGCCTATGCCTGCTATCATGCTAAGCAATTCTTCAGTTCCACAGACATAGAAAGGCCACTAAACAATAGGTCCTGACTGCTAAAATATATATTTTTGGTATAATGAGCATCAGCAGCAGTGCTATTCTGATAAAATATTATTTTCCGTTTCATTTATAAATATTTGTCGTTTATGTCAGCATTCTCTGGGAATTATTGGCCTGCTGGGAGAATTAAACACTGAAGACACAAGACAAGAAACAGGAAGCTTTTCTAGTGAACTTTTGATTCTGTAGCATGCAAATAACAGCTGCCACATGTGTGGTTTTAACTGGTATTCAACAATATTCAACCCTGACATTCTTCAGATAAAGCTATGAATATGCGTATTCAGTCTTCTCCCCCTTTATACTCCAGTGAGTTTTTATATTACAGTAGCAGCAGCCTAAATGAGAACTCTGTGAAGATTAATAGGACTGGAGACTGGGTAATTTGTTACTTATTAGTTATTTATATCTTTAAAAAATAAAAAAAAATTTTAAGCGTTATGAGAAGTAAAACTTCGAATATTTCTTATAGGAAACATCCTTCCCAAGCTTTTGAAAGAAGATATAGGGTACTGGGAAAAAACACAAAGACAACGGGAGCCCAAATTGTGCAGTATATCACAGGTAGATGGATAAGTAACGAATTTGAAAAGGGAATACTCACAAAGGTGGGTTGCACACGGGGCAACCGACCACTTCAAGCAGGTGGAGTGTCTTATACCTGACTCCACTCAGGTAAGCCAGTGATCCTGGAGACGGTCGCTCTCTTGGTAAAGAACCTCATGCACTCTAAAACTATGATGTGGTGTGGATTCCACCTCAAGTATGGTGCATTGGACTCCCCTCACTGGAACGTGGGGGGGAGTAGGACACAGAAGGGAGTAAAGAGGCGCCCAATGAAGTATAAAAAAGTTAACTTTAACTTTTTTAACTTTTGTATACTTCATTGGGCGCCTCTTTATTCCCTTCTTTTGAAAGAAGAAAGAGTGATGCCTTTAAGACACACCCCTGTCACACCACTTATCACACCCCTGCCACACTCCTAGTCATGCATACCACAAAGAATTCATAAGCAAAATACATTGTTTTATAACCAAGCAGGATAAAAGAACGCAGGAGCTGTTTTGGAAAAAACGGCGACACGAAAGGTGCCTGTTATAAAAGCCACTATTAGCAGCAAAGAAAGGAAATTTGGGTGCATGGAGGACGTAGCCGTTATCAGACGCCGAAATGAACCTTCTTTGATGCAAATTGCGGCTTTTAGAATTGCTGCGATAGTCAGCAAACAAGGTACATTTCTGCGCCCGCTATGCAATGCTGCTATTTGCATTTCCGCAAGCCTTGGCGCCCAGGATTCTATTGGGCGCCAATATTTCAAATCATTACTGTTAATCAAATGTATCTTGTTTGCCGCACATCATGGCTTTGCGGTAGAGGAGGAAAGGTTTAGGGTTAGGCGCCTCCAGGGGGGTTAGGTTTAGACACCGCCAGGGAGGGTCTTAAGGTTAGGCACCACTAGGGGGTCTCCGGGTTAGGCACCACTGGGGGGGGTCTTAGGGTTAGGCACCACCAGGGGTCTAAAGGTTAGGAATTAGCAGGGGGGTCTTAAGGTTAGGCATTGGTAGAGGGAGGGTTCTGTGTGAGAGTAGGGTTAGGTTTAGCCATAGTAAAATATCAGAATTCAGTAGTAGAATATCACTAATGTTAGCAATATTCTACTAGCAGCAAAACCCTTTTTTACATGTATGCATTTCGTAATTGAAACCACTCTAGTCCTTTGTGTCGTCATTCATTATCTTTTATACCAACTTTGATAATACAAACTATATCATTTGAAAGTATGGAAATAACATTTAGAGTCAGTAAAACACATTTTTTTGGGGTCGAAATATACTGTATATCTGTGCATTAGTTCTAACAGAGGAAAAAATGAAGAAGAAGGAGGGCTGTTATAATTTAAGTAGGCCTCAGTTATTTGGACTGAGTTAGTCAAAAAGGCTTGATGAGCAGACCTGCCCTTTAAGGGGATTTTCTATTAGAGAGAAAATCTGCAGTTCTGTCAGCAGAACTAGAACATACCAAGAAGCTGTTCTCTGCACAAGGTCGCAGGTCTCCCTGACCTGGGCATGGAACAATACACATCAGCTATGTTTTGTAAACATCCACATTCCTGCATATAGGTCAAATGCCTCATTGATTATTAATCAAGTAGGTGGGTATGATGACACCACGAGTGGGTCCACCAATAGTCTGATCTAGGGGGTGGCGAAGATGATGTCATATTTAACTCTTTCCTAGTCGGTATTAAACCCGGAGTGAGCGATGGAGAGGGCATTCTGCTCTTTACTTTCACACTAGCTCGCAAGGCTGACTGGGACCTCTAAGCATGTTCTTCCTTTCTGTAATCTGATATAATGTATGCTGTACATAGGTAGTTTAGTGGAACGTAGGCAGGGGAGGACTGGGCCAGGGGGACGGGGGGCAATTTCCCCCCGGGCCGCCCGAATCTTAAGTAATTAGGGCCGGCCGCTGCTATACGCAGCAGCCGCAGACATACCACAGGTGACAGGTTCGCAGTGGGGATCGCAACCTCGCGCGATATTTCCCGGCAAGTTGAAGTATCCAATCAGAGAAGGGGCTGAGGCGGCCGGCCGTGGTGTGCCCTTGTGCGTGACTGCTCCTGCGGTGGATGTGAGCGGCACAAGGACACAAATAGCTTAGGTCCTCTCCAGCCCGGTGGGTTGACCCTGCTTGACTCCGCCCCCCGCCTGGAGCCATTGCCGCCCGCAACGATGCTGCTGTGCCTGCGGTGTCATCGGAGTGAGCTGTCTCACTCTTCAGCTTTCTGTGCTGGGGTGGCTGGGGGCCTGGAGCTGCGGCTACGAGTGGCTGGCTTTCCTGGCTGGAGGAGTCGGACACTCTGGGGGTTGGGAGTTGGAGATGCCACCTATAGCTGCTTGCTGCTGTGGAGGAGGTGTAGGACTGAGGAGACAGGAGGATAGAGGAGGTTGGGTCCAGGTTGCCAGAGGAGAAGGTGGTTTTTATAAATTTTGTTTCTGTACTTCTTCTCCCTTCTTGTCACTGAGTTACTCACACTTTGCTGCCTGCCTGCTACTGAGGGGGGAGGCAGGCAGTTAGGCACTGTCAAACAGGTAGTTGGAGGGGGGGGGGGGTAGGTGTCAGACAAGTAGTCTGTATGGTGGGTGGGCAGGAGTGGGGTTAGGCATCACCAGGTAGGTAGGTTTGTGTGTGTGTGTGTGTGGGGGGGGGTTGTTTAAAGGAGTTATCAGGCATTTTTAATGAAATAAGTGCTACTTACCCGGGGCTTCCTCCAGCCCCACGCTCCCAGCATGTCCCTCGCCGCAGCTCTGCAGTCAGCCATTCGCTGCTGCTGCCTCCCAGTCCCCGGCGATGGCACCAGTCCGACCTGGATGTCGGCCTGTACTGCGCCTGTGCAAGCAGCACTGTCAATCACCGCCACGTGGACCGGAGTGTACTGCGCAGGCGCAGTAGTTCTACGTCTGCACAGTGCGCTCTGGTCCATGTGGCAGTGATTGACAGCGCCGCTCGCACAGGCGCAGTCGGCCTGACGTCATCGCCGGGGGCTGGGAGGCAGCGGCAGCGAACAGCTGACTGCAGAGCTGCGGCAAGAGCCATGCTGGGAGCTTGGGGCTGGACGAGCCCTGGGTAAGTAGCACTTAAGCCTGATAACTCCTTTAAGGTTAGGCATCAGACACAGACAGGTAGATTGTGCGGAGAAATAGGGTTAGGCATCAGGTACTGTGTGTGTGTGTGTGTGTGTGTGTGTGTGTGTGTGTGTGTGTGTGTGTGTGTGTGTGTGTGTGTGTGTGTGTGTGCGTGCGTGCGTGCGTGCGTGTGTGCGTGTGTGTGTGTGTGTGAGTCATCACAATTTGAAGATTTTCACACAAGAAAGATATGGCTTTGGGCTGGGGATGCCGTGAAACGGGCCTCTAGTTTGTGTTGTCCCCCAGGCCAAAAGGTCCCAGTCCTCCCCTGAACGTAGGTTAGCAAGAAGTGCCTGATTGACTTCAGCAGGAAGTCTAATCAAGAGCTTGTAATGCAACATGAAGATTGGCATGGCTAGGATATGATGACTGTATCTATCTGTCTTTCTGTGACTTGAATAAATAACGTAAACATTGAAGAAGCCTGAGAAAGTCTATCTCCTGTTTGCTGTGTGGAGAGTCAAGTGATCTCACAGTCTGTGAGACGGTGGTGTCGAAGCAAGGTGATAAGAACAGTTTATAACAAGGGCCAGAGTGATTTAATTCCCAATTAGAGACTGTCCCTCCAAAAAAGGCACAGTTGGCAATTGTGAAGGAAGTCTTTTGTGAAAAAAATCCCTCCGTCGGCAAGTAAGGTGATTATTGAGATTGAGCACCTGAACTTTCTAGTGATGAACTGCAGTCTTTGTAATGGTTTTCTCGTTCACCAACCAGTATACATTGTGATACCCACAAGTAAACATGTTCCAAATCTTCTGTCATGTCCAGCAAAGCATAGTTGGCTGCAGACTAAAAGGTTATTGTGAGGAAACGCGGAAAAGCCGCCGTCTCTCGAGGTGAGGCGGCTGTTTCCGCGTCCAGCATGGCGTCACAACGCGGAAAAAACGCCGCATGCCGCATGGGCAGTGCGGCGGAATCCGCATTGGTAACGGCGGAATCCACATCAGAGGCGACCCCCGCATTAGATACATTGCAAAACAGTACTGGTGTGGCTGGGACTGATAGTCCACCAAGATTCATACTTACACGCGCGCGAGCACTGAGGCAGAATTTAAATAGCAGTTAGAAGGGTGTCGGCTGACCAGCTGGGTCAGCTGACAAATTCCACTGCTCCCATTGGACCAGCAATTAGGGAGGTCCTGGAAAGGTCCTAGAGTATATATACTGCTGGTTGTTCACTTGCTCCTTGTCTGGCGTTGCGTTCACATATGTGGGAGCACCCAGATCCGTAGTTAGATCCGTTAGTGTGCCGGGACCAGCTGGAGCTGTAATCCTACACTAAGCTAGATTCTGTTGATAGCTAAAGTACTAGTTTGATTGTGATTATCTGTTATGACTTTTGCCTGCCTTGACTATCCTCCTGAACTCTGATCTTGCACCTCGATATTTCTGATACTCTGTTGCCGAACCCCGGCTCGTACTTTGACTCTGCTTCTGCCTCCTGATTTTGTACCCCGATATTTCTGATACCCCGTTGCTGAACCCTGCCTGTACTCTGACTCTGCCTTTGCCTCCTGATCCTGTACTTTATCTGTCCGTGTGTGTACGACCTGGCTTGTCCGACCTCGAGAACCGACCTTACCGTTAGAGGCGGTTCCTCGCTCTGTTAGCGATCCTTCCTCCTGAGGGTCACTTTCAGATATCCCTTCCTACTGTCAGTCTGACTCCTCCCGTCTTGGAGAGCTCAGGTCTGCGGAAGGAATCTGTGCAGTACTCCTTACTGCATTGAGACCTTGTCCTCTTAGTGTTACAGTTACACCAAACACTACACTCTATTCAGGTGATCAGAGGTTAGTTTGTATATCGGATTATCGGTGAGACTGCAGTTCACTTATAATCTGGTATATATCTGTATTTCCGGTGATACTGCAGATCACCGGCAATCAGATACTCTCTGCGCCCACCGATCGTTACAGAACGCCAGACCAAAAAACAAAATGGACGCAAACACTGGTCGTCTGGGTATGCTTGCCACTTCGGTGGATAACCTCCATCAAGCACTGGGCCAGGACAAAGCTTTGATTGATGCCCTTTCAGGCTCTGTGCAAACCCTCCAGACGTCAGTTGATTCAGTGCGATCCCCTCCTAGTGATGACATACGTATGCCTGTACCTGATAAATTTTCCGGCCACAAGTCTGACTTCCGGAATTTCAAGAGTAGAGTGTTGTCATACTTCGAGTTAAGACCCCGATCCTCGGGGACTGAGACCCAACGGGTCATTTTCATTAAAACACTGTTAACTGGTGATTCCCAGTCCTGGGCATACAACCTGTCCCCCACTAATTTAGCTCTGACCTCAGTCGAGGAATTTTTTAAGGCTATGGCCGTAATATACGACGACCCTGACCTTGCGGCAACTTCAGAGCGGAAGCTCAAACTTTTGCGGCAAGGCAGAGGGTCGGTCGAGGATTACGCAGCAGAATTTCGTAGGTGGTCTGTTACCGCCAGATTCGACAATTTTGCTCTGATGGATTATTTTCTATCTGGGTTGTCGGAGGAGGTCTCTGATTTGATGCTAACCTTACCCGAGCCCGCAACAGTCGATGAGGCCATATCATCGGCCATCAGAGTCGATCGTCGACTACGCCATCAGAGGCAGACTAGGGGCAGTCACCGGGTCAGGGTGACTTCGTATGTGGCACCTTCTGGTACACCCGCAGTAACGACATCTCCACCGGTGTCACCCTCTCCAGCCTCACCACCACCCGAACCCATGCAAATTGGTCGATCAAGATTGACCCAGGTGGAACGTAGGCGGAGAATAACAGAACAACTGTGCCTGTATTGTGCAGAAGCAGGGCACAGGGTGCGAAACTGCCCTAACAAGTCGGGAAACGGGTCTGCCTAGGAGTAGTGGGGGGTGACACCCTAGGCACTTCATTCTCACCCCAAAAAGAGAAGAAGTTACTTCTCCCCTGTACTATTACGTGGGATGATAAGTCTGTGGACACTGAAGCTTTTATTGACTCTGGCTCAGCGGCCAATTTTATGAACCTTGAATTTGCTCGGGGGTTGGGTATTCCTCTCACTCCAGTAAGTCCCCCCATTCAGGTCACGGCAGTAGACGATTCCCCGCTGCAACGGGATCGTCCCCTGTCTCAGACTCCGCAGGTGAGGGTTACGATAGGGGTATTGCATGGGGAACAGCTACAGTTTTTCGTTTTGAACATGTCAACCTCCACTATTATCTTAGGCATGCCTTGGTTACAGGCCCACTCTCCACAAATCGACTGGGCCACGGGTCAGGTAACCAGATGGTCTGATCGTTGTCACCAACAGTGTCTAGGAAAGGTGACATTGGGTCAGACCAAGGTGTACGTGGAGGGTGTTCCCGAGGTGTATTCCGATTTTTCTGATGTCTTTTGTCCCAAGTCTGCTGATCAATTACCTCCTCATCGCCCGTTCGATTGCCCCATTGATCTCCGTGCTGGTTGTATGCCCCCTAGGGGTCACCTGTATAACTTGTCCGGTCCCGAGAAGTTGGCCATGCAGGATTACATTCGTGACAACCTGGCCAAGGGGTTTATTCGGCCCTCTCGGTCACCTGCTGGGGCCGGTTTCTTTTTTGTTAAGAAAAAAGACGGGGGTCTTCGACCTTGTATCGACTACCGAGGTCTCAATAAAATCACGGTGAAAAATCGCTATCCGTTACCATTGATAGACGACTTATTCACGCAGGTCACTACTGCAAAGATCTTTTCTAAGTTAGATCTGAGGGGGGCATACAACCTAATCCGCATTAGAAGAGGCGATGAATGGAAGACGGCCTTTAACACACCCGACGGGCATTACGAATACTTGGTGATGCCCTTCGGGTTGTGCAATGCGCCCGCCGTCTTCCAGGAACTAATCAATGAGGTATTCCGGGAGGTATTGGGTAAATTCGTACTGGTATATCTCGATGATATATTAATTTATTCCAATAACCTCCCCGAACACAGGGTCCATGTGAAATTTGTCCTAAACAAATTAAGACAGAATAGACTCTATGCCAAGTTAGAAAAGTGTATTTTTGAGGTGACATCCGTCACGTTTCTGGGGTATGTGATTTCTACCTCAGGTCTGTCAATGGACCCCGCTAAAGTCACAGCTGTCCTAGAATGGCCGCAACCTGTGGGTCTGAAAGCCCTCCAGAGATTCCTGGGTTTTGCAAATTATTATAGGAGGTTTATAAAAGGGTACTCCACAATCATTGCACCCCTTACCAGTCTTACAAAAAAGGGGGCAGATACTACCCACTGGTCTCCGGAGGCTCAGAATGCATTTTCTAGTCTGAAAAAATTGTTTTGTTCCGCACCAATCCTGAGACATGTCGACACCGCTTATCCGTTCATTGTTGAGGTCGATGCCTCGGAGGTCGGGGTAGGGGCTGTGCTGTCTCAGCGATCAGGGTTACAGGGAAGACTACATCCCTGTGCGTACTTTTCCCGTAGGTTCTCTCCGGCGGAGAGAAACTACGATATAGGCAACAGAGAGCTCCTGGCCATTAAATTGGCATTTGAGGAGTGGCGCCACTGGTTGGAGGGGGCAGAGCACATGATCACTGTTTACACCGACCACAAGAACTTGGAGTACATCGAGGGGGCTAAGAGGCTTAGTCCCCGTCAGGCCCGGTGGTCCTTGTTTTTTACGAGATTCAGGTTTATAATCACATACACTCCAGGTAGCAAAAACATCAAGGCAGATGCCCTCTCCAGGTGTTTCGAACCTGAGACAGCACAGCCCCCCACTCCTGAATCCATCATTCCGCAGAAACTGGTGTTAGCCGCCACGGAGTCTTGGGAAGAGTGGACAGAGATCTTGGGTCCCTTTCAGCAGGAGGTTCCTGAAGGGAAACCCGAAGGGGTCTTGTTCATACCACTACCATTCCGGTTACAGGTTCTGCAACTCTTTCACGCCCATAAGAATGCTGGTCATCCTGGAGCTGCCAGAACGCAGGATCTGATTGCCAGGTGTGCTTGGTGGCCTTCCTTGGCAACAGATTGCAAGGAGTATGTTAGGGAGTGTGCGGTGTGCGCCCAGAGTAAGCCCTCCCGGCTGGCACCTGTAGGAAGGTTGCAGCCTTTGCCCACCCCGAGTGAGCCATGGACCCACTTGTCCATGGATTTTGTGGGGGAATTGCCCAGGTCTGAAGGCATGTCGGTCATTTGGGTGGTAGTCGATCGGTTTAGCAAAATGGCCCATTTTGTGCCCCTGAAAGGACTCCCCTCGGCTCAAGAACTGGCTGAATTGTTTATCATTCACATCTTCCGGCTGCATGGCATTCCGGAAGACATCGTGTCTGATAGGGGAGTCCAGTTTGTGTCTGGATTCTGGAGGGCATTTTGCCACCAAATGGGCATGAAATTGTCTTTCTCGTCAGGCTACCACCCACAGACCAATGGGCAGACAGAACGCATTAACCAATCCCTGGAGCAATTCCTGAGATGCTACGTTGCTGAGGCGCAGAGTGACTGGGTGAAATTTTTGCCCTTCGCGGAATTCGCTCAAAATAATTTAAAGAATTCCTCGTCTGGGTTTTCCCCATTTCAGATTGTAACAGGGAGGTCACCCAAATTTTCCCCTTTTCCAGTTGTCTCGTCTCCATTTCCAGCACTGGAAGATTGGCAGAGATCACTCAGGGACAATTGGGGAATTGTTAAGGGGAATTTACAGAAGGCGTTCCAGAGTCAGAAGGGTCAAGCAGATAAGAGACGGTCCGTGGAATGGAAGTTTCGGCCAGGGGATCTAGTCTGGGTGTCCACGCGTCACTTGACCCTGAAGCAGCCATCTGCCAAACTGGGTCCCAGGTTTGTGGGCCCATTTTCCGTGACCAAGAAGATTAATAATGTTACTTATTCCATTGACCTTCCCACCAGCATGCGGGGGGTGAGGTCTTTCCACGTATCCCTTCTTAAACCAGCAGTCCAGGTGGGTCCCACTCCTCCTCCTCCCGTGTTGGTGGATGCCCAACCCGAGTACGAAGTGGAGAAGATCATAGATTCACGTACTGTACAGAACTCGGTACAGTACCTCGTACATTGGAAGGGGTACGGGATTGAGGAGAGGCAATGGGTACCTAGGAACCGCATGCATGCGGACGAGTTAGTGAAGGAATTTCATGCTGTACATCCCGAGAAACCTGGTGGGAGTTGTCCGGAGTCCACTCCTCGGGAGGGGGGTACTGTGAGGAAACGCGGAAAAGCCGCCGTCTCTCGAGGTGAGGCGGCTGTTTCCGCGTCCAGCATGGCGTCACAACGCGGAAAAAACGCCGCATGCCGCATGGGCAGTGCGGCGGAATCCGCATTGGTAACGGCGGAATCCACATCAGAGGCGACCCCCGCATTAGATACATTGCAAAACAGTACTGGTGTGGCTGGGACTGATAGTCCACCAAGATTCAGACTTACACGCGCGCGAGCACTGAGGCAGAATTTAAATAGCAGTTAGAAGGGTGTCGGCTGACCAGCTGGGTCAGCTGACAAATTCCACTGCTCCCATTGGACCAGCAATTAGGGAGGTCCTGGAAAGGTCCTAGAGTATATATACTGCTGGTTGTTCACTTGCTCCTTGTCTGGCGTTGCGTTCACATATGTGGGAGCACCCAGATCCGTAGTTAGATCCGTTAGTGTGCCGGGACCAGCTGGAGCTGTAATCCTACACTAAGCTAGATTCTGTTGATAGCTAAAGTACTAGTTTGATTGTGATTATCTGTTATGACTTTTGCCTGCCTTGACTATCCTCCTGAACTCTGATCTTGCACCTCGATATTTCTGATACTCTGTTGCCGAACCCCGGCTCGTACTTTGACTCTGCTTCTGCCTCCTGATTTTGTACCCCGATATTTCTGATACCCCGTTGCTGAACCCTGCCTGTACTCTGACTCTGCCTTTGCCTCCTGATCCTGTACTTTATCTGTCCGTGTGTGTACGACCTGGCTTGTCCGACCTCGAGAACCGACCTTACCGTTAGAGGCGGTTCCTCGCTCTGTTAGCGATCCTTCTCCTGAGGGTCACTTTCAGACATCCTTCCTACTGTCAGTCTGACTCCTCCCGTCTTGGAGAGCTCAGGTCTGCGGAAGGAATCTGTGCAGTACTCCTTACTGCATTGAGACCTTGTCCTCTTAGTGTTACAGTTACACCAAACACTACACTCTATTCAGGTGATCAGAGGTTAGTTTGTATATCGGATTATCGGTGAGACTGCAGTTCACTTATAATCTGGTATATATCTGTATTTCCGGTGATACTGCAGATCACCGGCAATCAGATACTCTCTGCGCCCACCGATCGTTACAGTTATTTTTAATAATGCTACATAATAAAATAGCTCTAAATATATCATATTACTCAGTAGAATACCTTTATAGTAAACTCCAAGGGACCAGGAAAAGTAGTTTACTATATCAGAAGTTCACTATTGGTCATACATTGTATGTTTATAAAGACGCATTTGCTATATATAAAAGTTTGGGCAACCTTGTTAATCACCATGATTTTCCTGTGTGTGTCTCCTATATGATATATTTACCTGACATTTTTATCGTAACAACCAACGATTTATACAGGAAAATCATGACGATTAACAAGGTTGCCCAAACTTTCGCATCCCACTGTATATATATATATATATATATATATATATATATATATATATATATATATATATGTATATGTATATATATATATATATGTATATATATATATATATGTATATATATATATATATATATATATATATATATATATATATATATATATACCGGTATATATATGTATATATATATACTGTATATATATACTGTATATCAATCAGTTTGCAAAACTTTTCTTTAAGTTGGTAGCCTAGAAAGATCATTCACTAGGGCCATGGGAATTACTTGCATCTAGAGTCTGTTTTCACCTTTATACTATATGAATAAAAAAACATTTTTATAAGTGTGTCAATTGGTTATTTTAGGAGGTTTGGGCTTAAAATTTGGTATGATCATAATAAATGGCTAAACAGTAATTTAATATGAACAGTCCCCAGGTTTAGCGTCCAATCTACCCTTTAAAGGGATAAAAAAGTACCATCTGATCTGGGGGAGGGATGGGGGTGGGGGGGGCTGCCGCTGCTCTACGTTTGTTTCCATTTGCACAAAAAAGAAAATGGGCACGGGTCACTGCAGATGCTGCTCTGTGCTCTGCTCCGAGCTGGGCTGCGCATGCACAGTACAGTCGGTCTGGTGGCAGCAGAAGGAAGAGACTGGGCCGGCCAGTGGAGGATGGCAAGGGAGCCAGCAGACTTAAACAGTATAAAGGAAACCCCAGGTAAGTTTAAACATTTTTTTTATTATTATTATTCTTGTCTCAGGTTTACTTTAAATTTAGATATATCAAATAATATGCTTGTTTAAACAGGCAACTTTTGACTGTGCATATTAGCTCCTATTAATTAACATCCCCAATAGTGCCCTCTTTCCCCCATTACAAAGATTGGCAGGGCAAGCAAGTACACACCTGTTACAATTTCCAGTGATGTCTGTAGTTCCTGATCACTAGTGCTTCTTCTCCCAGCCCCTTTGGACTAGGACTTGGGAGACACCTCTCAATGACATTAGTATGACATATCATAGGAAAATGTGGTTTATCTTACAGACGCTTTTCAACTTCCATCTGTCCTGTAGTTTGACCTGTACAAGTCCTGATTAGCTAGGCACAAATTCTAACCAAATATTGTATTCATTTGGGAAGCCCAGTCCGAAGCATGGCCTCGTATTGCAGAGTTCTGATCACTGTGGGTGCTGCCATCATCTTCCTGCTACTGTGGCTTATTAATGTAGAGCACATAAGTTAAAAGCTTTTTCTACCCACAAAAACATGATCGATCAGCTAGCAATTCTATGCAATGATAATCACGTCTAATTATCTGAAACATATCAAAGTGTTATTCCAGTCAAAACATTTTCTTTTTAGTTTTGGATATTGTGGAGAATGGTTTGAACCTCTGTAAGATTGGCATTTGTGTTTACATTATGCAAATGACCCTTAGTCTTCTCTCAATAACACCCAGGGCTCTAGTAAGAGATGCATTTCTTACTTCCCCATCTGTGGTGTACATGCTCTTACCCACTTGTCAAAAAATGTGATGCTGTGTGAAATGTAAAAAAAAAAAAAAAAGAAAGCATGCAGCATGGTGGCATAATGCATATCACGCTTAGCTTGCAGTGCTGGGGCCATTGGTTCAAGGCTAGGCCAGGGCAGTGTCTGCATGGAGTTTGTATGTTCTCCTCATACTTTCATGGGTTTTCTGTGGACACTTCAGTTTCCTCCCACATCCCCCCCCCCCCAACACACACAACTGATACATTTTGGAAAGCATATTATAGTTAAAAGTTCATCACTTAGGCTTCAATTCCCTATGACCTGTTCAGTAAGTCCCTATTACACTTAATGCATTGTGTTGGGTTGCGTCGTATACTCACGTTGTGTCACATTGCATCCCATTTGCAAAATGGGAATTTTATTTTTCCACGCAGGATGAATTGACATTTACAAAAAAGGCTTGATAAAACCAGTTGACTTTAGCTTTACTGCAGGCGGTACTTCTTTGTGAATCGAGGCCAAAGTTGCATCACCTCTTCTTTATCCACCCTGGAAATAAAGAAACAGACTGCTTCGGTTTTGAGGGTGAAGTGTTTGTGTATATTTGCCTGACATAGAGTTTCAGCTGTCTAACAGTTTGGTGTTTCCTTTGCTGTATTTTTTCATAATGTGGATGTCTAAAAAGTTAGTTAAATGATATTGAAGCTGAAAAAAAAAGTTAAACTTTAATTACCTGGGCCTTCTTCTAGTAGTCTATCTGGTCCGGTGCTGCAGCTCTGCTGCCCTCAAGAGTACCGTTGTTCCCTCTGTAAGATTGCCAACCACAGCTGGGGCATGGGCTTCTGCACATGGGTGTGTGCGCCATGCGCCCCTTGCAAGCAGGCTTGAACTGCACAAGTGCAGAACGCACCAAGGTGCGTGATTGCAAGAAGCATGTGGTACACTCTCGCATGAGAAGACCCGTGTAGGATCAGATAATGTCTTAGGCCTGCAGGCTTATGGTGAGTATGTAAGCCTGAGCGCACAGACTATATGCCTCGTACATGTGTACAAAGCCAAGGGTAGATACTCACACTCAATTTTTCCATTTCCATGTAGAGAGCCAATAGATTTTGAATACTATGAACAGATTATGTAGGGCTCATACTACATGGCGAGTAAGTACCCTAAGTCAAAGTGGAGATATGCCTTAAATTGGGTCAGAATTTCTTTACCTGGCAACCACTGATAAAATTGTGGCTCTTTAAAGATTTGAGGCTGTCTATGTAGCTCACTCATTGGGTACACTCCTTTATAGGCTGTGCACTTACAAATTGGAGGAAATGTGACCAGCAACCGGTAATACCTAATTACATATCATAAAACTTACTATGCTACAGACAATTTATTGGCAAAATGAAAGTGAAATAGTGCCATAACTGTCTGTAGCTCCAGATTTACAGGAAATATGTTTGTCTGTTGCTAGAAAAACATAAACAAGAAATTCATCTCTGTAACATTTCATTACCCTAGCAGATTTGCCGATTTTGGAAAACTTCCAGGACTTATTCTGTTTTGACATAAAAAATATGTTACATCCATGTGTTTATACTGCTGAGTATACTATTCAAAAATAAACTGTTCAAGGGCGCATATAGAATTTCGTTTATAGCCCTCTGAAACTGTGTTTGTGTTGTTTGCCGATGGCCAAAATTGCATTTTGCACGAAGATAAAACAAAACAACCCAAAAAGCATTGTGTTTTTGTCTCTCTCATTTGGTAAGTTGTGCCTCGGTCACAATGCATAAGAGAAGGCACTGCAGATCATACAAGTTACCAGCTCCATACAGAGCATATGGCTTGCTCATTCTAGCTATGTGGGATAGTGTATATTGCTCAGCTGTAGCTTGCCAAGCGGTTGGGTGTTGCTTGGGAGTGGTAGAGCTCAAACATTGAACAGGAAGTACTACACTATGCTGCATCACATCACACTCATGTAAATGAGCACCAATGAGTGGAATGGTGTTACCAAATACATCTATTTGGTTACCATGGCCTGTGGTGTGATGCATGTCCTTAGACCCTGAACAGGTGACTACACTGCCAGCAGTTTGAGCGCATGGCACTCCGTTACCATGTAGAAGAAGTGCTTTTGCTTAATTAACAGTGAATAGGTATTGATTAAAAGAATGCACTCAGCTTATATGCGGATAAATTGCTGGCGATGAAGTTATGAATAGATGGCTGGTGGATTGGTCAGCAGTACTTGGCTACTAAGCAGGCCAAAAATTCCAATATATAAATAATCAGCAAAAGAATGGTAGATTAGGCACTAGAGGAAAGACCACAACAAAGTTATTATTGTTGAGGATTATAGGTTAGAAGTTGATTAGAATGGTTATAGTTCGAGAAGAGGACAGTGAAAGGTTAGTTTAATTATTTAGAAGGTTAAGGTTAGGTATCATGAAGAGATTAATGTCTTCAGCCTGGTCCACACATACCATTTTATTGGCAAATCCTTGGCCAATGTTACCACTTCCATGTAGTATTATTATTATTTTTTATTTCTATAGTGCCACCATCTAGTATGAGTCCTTACCTGCACAATCTGTTCATAGTATTCAAAATCTGTTGTACCTCATGCTATATGGAGATGGTAAAAATTGGTACGCACCCTTAGGGTCATTAAAGTAAGGTATCAGGAAGAGGTTACTCTAGGTGGCTAGGTACTGTGAGAGATTAGATCACTATTGTATGTGCACCTTAAGGATTGAGAAAAAAATAGTTTGGACTGGCATCAGGCCATTCTCGATGTGTGTATGGCCAGCTGTAGTCTGTTACATGGGACTATTAACAGCATAAGTATTTCCTGCACAGCAAAAACAAACCTTGCCCTAGTGAAACAACGCCTATATTGTTTCATTCGGCCACAAACCTTTTCTCTGCTAATATATTTATACATGAGACTCAACAGTTTAAAATAGATGCATTTTATGAATTGAATTAGATGAGCTCAGAAATTTTCCTAAATAGGACTTTTATACTGGAAATAATAGATGAGCCAAAGTTATTGCTTCCATTGTTCTCTTCTTTTGCATGATTTCCTCCTTCTCCTTATATACGCATGCCAGTTGCATTAATCACAATTAAAAGTAAAGTGCAGTGGGTGTCACACTGGAAATTTACAGGATATAAACAGTGAAATATTTTACCTTTTGCTTTGACATTACCAGTGAACAATGGTACAAATTCTGTGGAAGATAATGTGCACAGGATGACTAATCCCATCTCTAACAATCACTCATGTTAGAGAAGTAATGTTAAGAATGAGCTAAAATCACAGAATAAAAACATTTGGGCAATATACTGTATTTATAAAAACAAGGCCGGATAGCACTAAAATTAACCCTAAAAGGATATTCTGAGATAAGAGCGCCATGGAAGATCCAGCAAAGTCAGAAAAATCACATTCTTGTGTGATTCGATGAATAGTAATTGAACAATACACAAAGGGACACAGAGAGCCCACGTACTGGTATATGGATGGATAATGTAAGGTAAGTAAATATATACTCACAAACCAGGGTTACCCATAGGCAACTACTATCAATGCAGACGGGGATACAAGACCTGTCCCCACTCAGGATTAAGATGTCGCTCTCTGTAGATAAGAAGAATGAAGGGGTAACACCCCTCCACCAAGGGTGGAATCTGATAACTTGTAAGGAAAAAAACAGAGGCGCCAAAAGAATAAAAATAGCTAAAATGGTTAAACGTTGCTAAGAAGGCAGTGGTGGACTTAACTCCGTTAAGAAGTCACACAATCACTATGCCAATTCGATATCATAGAAAATGTATTGATCTACTCCAAAAACAGTGCAACGTGTTTCACAAGCAATATCCTGCTTCTTCAGGCAATAACAAGGAGCAAATAACAGCAATAAGTCACAATAACGCCAGGCGCCTCTGTCCATCTGGACAGGTGCCTCTGTCCGTCTGAGAATTACTTTATGAACAAATTTTCCTTTGACCAATGAGCAACCTAAACTGTAGGTGAAAACAGAGAAACTTGTGCCAGTTTTATTAAGCGTAAAGCGGATCCGAGATGAAAAACTAACTATAACAAGTTGTCTATATATCTTATCTAAAGTTTAGATAGTTTACACAGCAAAGCTAGCTGCAAACAGCTTTAATAGAATATGATCATTTCTTCCTGTGATACAATGACAGCAGCCATGTTATTTGTAAACATTACACAGAGGCAGGCTTATCTGTATCTTGGGCATTTAGCCTGTAAAAAAAAACCTAATCCCCCCTCCTCCTCCCTCCTCCCCCTCTGCCTCTAAAATCTATGGCTAGTAATACCTCCCCCTCCTCTTGCCCTGAGTGAGCTCCCATCAGACCTTGCTACTGCCAAGGCTCTCTGAAAACCTGTGGGCGTGGTTTATTTAGTTTATAAATAGAGGAAATAGGGAAATAGAGTATTAAAACAAAAAAGTATTTGGCTTGAGGAATGCCCTATAAACAATAGGAAAGGAACACAATTATGCAATGAGTAAAAGTTCACATTGGATCCACTTTAAAAACACTGCGCTACTTTTGCACTTACAAGATCCAAGGATGATGAAAAAAGGTAAGGGCCTGTGAAGATGGTGGACTCCATAGGGGCCCGCACCACCACTCCAACTCCCCTCCATCAGCCATGGAGTGTATGACATCAGGGGATTCCACCTTCAGGAAACACAGAACACCATCTTTACAGGCCATTACAGGTCTTTAAAGCCATGAATCTTATAAGTGCATCTGTAGCACAGCTTTTAAGCTTAACAAAAGTCCTGCATAATCAAGCCCACATCTTATTTCCTCTACAAGGCATTTGTGGAGTGTTGCCGGTTTAAATTCTTTCCTTGCTTCATTCCTCTATCTAAGGATAAAATAAAAGGTTCATATAGAGTTGGAATTGGAGTCTGCCAGATAGCTAAGAAACATGAAAAAATGGTTTAGGAACACTTTATATAAAAACATTCCCCTTTCCAGACCAAGTTTGATAAGAATTAAGAAAACAGTAACAGCACAGGCTTGGAGAATAACTTCCAAAATCTCCAGTTTGCCAGAAGAAGTAACACAGGACCTGCTGATCAAAAAATGTGCACACCTGCGGTAGATGTGTGTGCTGGAACAATACAAGCCATATTGTTCCATACAAGTCTGTGTGCGGATCCCTCTTTCGATTTTCTGTAACACAGGAACTGTTGGCATGCAAAGTTACTAATAATTCAGTGCAAGTTGATCATTCAAGCATTAATATTGTTTCAATATTTCTGGCAGAGTGCTCGATTCTGAAAGTAAATCTATTTACCCCAAGCAGCCAATCAAAAAACTTCTGATGAACAGTTTCTTGGTTGAAGCCGTGATGGGGTATGACATGCTGTGAAGAAACCCAGTACACAGTACAATCAGGATAAGAGAAAAAAGTATTCCCAAAGCAACAAATCGATTAATTCAATTTTGATGATGCAACAACCTTATTGAACTATAAAAATATTGCTGTTATTTGAATTTTTAAGTCTTAGTTTTTGTGTATTGATTCTTATAAGAGAATTATTTTTTTCCCAATTTCCTTTTCAAGTCTTTTATTTTGTAAATGCAAAAGTAAAAGCCTGAAGATCCCAGCAATGTATCTTTTATTTTGATAATAACGCATCCATTTCTTGGAACTCGCACTGGCTTATTTCAGTTCCATCTCTTCCCACTGACCCAGTTGGGGACAGATGTTTCCCATATTTTTCGCCTGTGTCAAGTTTAACAGGTTGTGCTATTTATGCTGAAAACATCCCTACATCTCAAGCTAGACAACATCATGATGGTTAGAGACATATAACTAAGGATTAAAAAATACAATTGTACAAAGGAGAAATAGGTTGCATTGCTTGGTAAGGCTGTTACACCCCAGCATTAAAATTGTAATATCCCTCTCTATTGCTTCAATCCATCTTTATACTACAACTTCCAGGACATCTCAAAGACCTCTTACTTTACTTAGAATACCTTCTTACATGCTGTTTGGGAAATTTTAACCCCTAAAGTGACATATACCATAACGTGATAAATATATGTATGCACAGTCCCAATTCTACTTTGTTCTATTTCTTTTTTTCTCATTGAAAGGTTTTTTTTTCTCTTTTTTTTTTCTAATTGTAAGGGTTATGATTACAGGGCTCTAAATTACATTTTCATTACAGTCAGACTGTAGTTGGAACTGATAACTAATCAGAGGTCATAAAACTTGTGTATGGCTGAGAAAAAGAAGTATAAGTACAAGGAATGGATGAAAAGTACTGTAGTTCCAGATCTGGTTCCCATAGAGCTGAATAAACATTATTATGCTCCTGAGATATTCAAAAGTTTAAAAGTAGATTTTTAACAACAAATTAAGGGTGTATGTAAGAATCCCCTTTTAATGCATATTTATAACATTTTTAAAAATATTCAGGGCTGCATATGTTTAACTTGATTAACCACTTTACCCCCGCCCGTACGAATTTCTCCATCCCTTTTTCCATCCTTTAACCCCCAGGGACGGAGAAATCCGTACTTTCCGCGCTCCCGCCGCTGCCCGTGCTCCCGCTCGTAAACACGCCGCCCACCGCTAGTAAACACTCCACCTCCCGCTCGCCCGGAGATCAATAAACGGGAAAATCCATTCCCGTTCGTTGATCTAAGCCCCACAATGATCCGCTGCTGTCCGATGGGCAGCGCGATCATTGTGAAAAAAAAAAAAAAACACTCACAGCCTCCTACTACTTCCTGCGAGCGTCCGGAAGGACGCTCGCAGGTCGCAATACACAAAAAGTTACTGTTGCCATCTTGTGGCCAAATAGTAAAACTACACCCTAAGCATTTTTTACATAGAAGTAAATTAGTGTTACACAAAAAATTAACTCATTACCTCCCACACTCCCCATTTATTTATTTTTTGTAATAAAAAAAAAATTCAAAAATTTACAATGAAAAAAAATAAATAGTTACCTTAGGGACTGAACTTTTTAAATATTTATGTCAAGAGGGTATAACACTGTTACTTTATAAACTATGGGCTTGTAATTAGGGATGGACGCAAAACTGAAAAAATGCACCTTTATTTCCAAATAAAATATTGGCGCCAAACATTGTGATAGGGACATAATTTAAACGGTTGTATAACCGGGACAAAAGGGCAAATAAATTTCATGGGTTTTAATCACAGTAGCATGCATTATTTAAAAACTATAATGGCCGAAAACTGAAAAATAATTAATTTTTTTCCCAAATTTTTTTCTATTTTCCCATTAAAACACATTTAGAATAAAATAATTCTTGCATGGCACAGATACATAGATGCCATCCTCATCTTATGGTGAGGCAGTCCATGGAATCTAGAAGATTTTTTTAAGACCCTTAGTACAATTTGCTTCTTTGAGTGGACACTGCTATAGGCTATAGCAGCGCTCAGTGACCAATTTGGGTGCTGGCGATTTCTGCAGATCAAATTAGAAAAAAAAGGTAATTCAGCCACCGTTGATAGCTGGTGCCAAAATTGCATGTCCTCCTGGAGTTGCGACACCTCTGACTTTCAGCAAGCACAGGGTGAGCCGTCTTTTGGCTTCACCCTCCTCCAAAATAGGTTGCAGTTATTAAATGTATGTGGTTGTCCTGCCTGCTGCTATGTATCGGTCAGTAGAAGTGTTGAGCTGCCTGATGGAAAGACATGGTCCTTAGCACGCTTTGTTACTTGTGCAACGATTTTAATGGTTTACTTGCTGATCTGCCCGTGTGGAGCATACTACATTGGCAAGACCAAGCGAGGCTCGCTCCCTAGGAGCTCCCTAGGAGCCAGGCTCGCTCCCTAGGAGCACATGCTCGGCATCTGGTCCATAAATTTGGGTCAGCAGGAGGTGAATCCACAACACTGGTGCAAAAATGTTGGTTACTTAAATCCTGGCTAGACAGCACTCATTGCTCTTTGTTACAGCTATAGCATGCCTCCGCATTGTTTTCCTACTCAGTTTTGAAGTTTGTTAGTCTGCCCTGCCAGTCCTGTCCACAGTTTGTCAATCATTCCTGTCATTCCACCCTTCTAGTCTTGTCTACAGTCAGTCCTTTCAGGGAGCTATGCCATTCCTGACTGCAATCTGTGCTTACTGTCCACCTTGCAGTTGTCTGTCCTGCCAGCTGTTTGTTTTTAGTTAGTTCTGTCATTCTGCTCTGCCAGCCCTGTCTGCAGTCAATCCTTTCAGAGTGCTCTACCGTCCCTGTCTGTGCTCTGTCCTGTCCATCCACCCGGCCAGTCCAGTCTGCAGTTTTTCTGCCACCTAATGTCAGTTTGGGCAGAAAGGACCCTTTAAGAAGAGATATGCATTTATAATTTATAAACTACTTTTGTGTATTAAATTGTTAGAAGTGGATTTGCTATCTGCTCAACGAACTATCATCTTGCTCCTGCAGATGTGTAGTGTGCAGCTTGGAGTGCTTATGTGTTTTCTTTGTATTGCAGGCGACTAATAGTCAGCCAAGTGTTGATTTCCACCATTTCTGATATAATGCATTCTCCTGTCATGTTGTTTTTTTGAAAGTCAAATAAGATTAAGGGTGTGAGAGTGGGTTATTTTCTGAGCATCTCTTAGCAATAAATGGCTCTCAGTTCTATTATCTCAGAGGATGGCACTCTTGTATGCACTCTGAATGGTAGAGATGTTCTCTGAATCAGCTGTTAAGCATCATTACCACCCGTTGGCACATTATACCTATACAAGAACTCAGTGTCTTCTGGATAATTTTTGTTATTAGAGATTGGCATTTAAAAAAAAGAATAAAAGCTTCAGAGAGGTAGCTGAAGCGTACATCCTGGATTTAATTTTAACTGTAAAACTTTATGTTATAAGGCAAATATAAAATGGCATGCTAACAGGTGATTTTTCCTTCCGCTGCTTTATTGGCAGGTAATTTTATCTCTGCATTAACTCCATGACAACGGCTGGGACCTTCGCGTGACATCAGCAGGTGTGACTGGAGGTCCTACTAAATAATCCATTTTTTATCAAAAGCTTAGTTCATCATTCTATCTTCATGATGTTGTTGTGAACTGGTCTGTTTTCTTAAAAACGGAAGGAGGTAAAGTGGTCTAAATGAAGGCCCTATGCTCTGTTCCTCTTCATCTTGCCTAATGACACACCTGTTGGTCTGTTTTGTATGTATTCTGTAATGACTCTAAGAGGTACAGTAGACACCAGGAGACCATGCAGCTGCTGAGACCCGCTGCACAGGAGCAATAGCATTTAGTAGTAATTCTTGATCTACTGAGCGTGTGTATAGCGGATGAATCCACATCATACTTGTACAAAACTAAACAGTATACTACAATGCTAGTTTAGTATTCTGCAATAGATAGTACAATAGTATGGATACCTTTAAAGAAAACCTGTAACCAAAAAAAGCTCCCCTGGGGGGTACTCACCTTGGGTGGGGGAAGCCTCTAGATCCCACCGAGGCTTCCCCATCCTCCTGTGTCCCATGGCAGTCTCGCTGTGCCCCTCCGAACAGTGGGGATGTAAATATTTACCTTCCCGGCTCCAGCGCAGGCGCAGTATCGGCTCTCCGCTCGGAGATGGGTGGAAATAGCCGATCGCAGTCGGCCCACTCTACTGCACAGGCGCAAGTCTCCTGCGCCTGTGTAGTAGAGCGGACCTGACCTAGATTGGCTATTTCCGTCTATCTCTGTGCTGAGAGCCGCAACAGCTCCCCCGCTGGAGCCAGGGAAGGTAAATATATCAAGCCTTATTAGGCTTGTCGAGCCAGGATAGCGTGACATTTCGGGGGAGCCAGCGCTGGGTTGCCTGCAGCTAAAGGGGAGGGGAAAGCCTCATTGGGACCCTGAGGCTTCCCCCTCCTGAGATGAGTACTCCCCAGGGGAACTTTTTTTTGTTAGAGTCTCTTTAAAGTAAAACTCTGAGAACAAACTTGCCATTGAAACAATTATTAATTATTACTTCCCTTCAGGATAGCAGCATGACAGACTGATACTGGTGAGTGATCCAATTCCACTGTACTCACCACACCACAATGACAGATGGAAGGATGCCTATGAGTGATCTAATACCACTATACTCACCACATCTCACTGACAGTCAGATTAAAGGATGCTGGAGAGTGATCCAGTGCCACTATACTCACCACATGGACGCTGGGAGGACAGAGAAAAGGAGCAGGAGGACACTGGGAGCCCACCGGGAGCCCGATATGATGTATTATCTTCCGAAAAATGGGTAGATGTAAAAAGTAATGACATATACTCACAAAGCCAGGTTGCTTGTGAGGCAACCACTCTAGATCGCGTGTGAGGAAGTACTGTCCCCACTCGGGCTTGTATCTTCTTGGTCGCAACTCCTTGGAAAAAAGGCCACCTGCCAAGGTGGCCGCCCCTGTGCAAAAGGGATATAGTGGATAAAATGAGGTAGGATGCGCTTTTGGGGTACTCAGATGTTTTAGTTATATGCCACAAAATTAAAAATAAAATAAAATGGGTAAAGAGGTAAGGAGTGGTCCTACCTTTTGTAGTAATTAATCAAACTTTCGTAAAAAGAAAGGTACTTTATTATGGCACTTTAAAATAACAACGCGTTTCGTGGTGAAGACCGGTTGCAAAAGTATTCGGCCCCCTTGAAGTTTTCCACATTTTGTCACATTACTGCCACAAACATGCATCAATTTTATTGGAATTCCACGTGAAAGACCAATACAAAGTGGTGTACAGTACATGTGAGGAGTGGATCGAAAATCATACATCATTCCAAACATTTTTTACAAATAAATAACTACAAAGTGGGGTGTGCGTAATTATTCGGCCCCCTGAGTCAATACTTTGTAGAACCACCATTTGCTGCAATTACAGCTGCCAGTCTTTTAGGGTATGTCTCTACCAGCTTTGCACATCTAGAGACTGAAATCCTTGCCCATTCTTCTTTGCAAAACAGCTCCAGCTCAGTCAGATTAGATGGACAGCGTTTGTGAACAGCAGTTTTCAGATCTTGCTACAGATTCTCGATTTTATTTAGATCTGGACTTTGACTGGGCCATTCTAACACATAGATATGTTTTGTTTTAAACCATTTCATTGTTGCCCTGGCTTTATGTTTAGGGTCGTTGTCCTGCTGGAAGGTGAACCTCCGCCCCAGTCTCAAGTCTTTTGCAGTCTCCAAGAGGTTTTCTTCTAAGTTTGCCCTGTATTTGGCTCCATCCATCTACCCATCAACTCTGACCAGCTTCCCTGTCCCTGCTGAAGAGATGCAACCCCGAGCATGATGCTGCCACCACCATATTTGACAGTGGGGATGGTGTGTTCAGAGTGATGTGCAGTGTTAGTTTTCTGCCACACATAGCGTTTTGCATTTTGGCCAAAAAGTTCCATTTTGGTCTCATCTGACCACAGCACCTTCTTCCACATGTTTGCTGTGTCCCCCACATGGCTTGTGGCAAACTGCAAACGAGACTTCTTATGCTTACTGTTAACAATGCCTTTCTTCTTGCCACTCTTCCATAAAGGCCAACTTTGTACAGTGCATGACTATGGACAGAGTCTCCCACCTGAGCTGTAGATCTCTGCAGCTCGTCCAGAGTCACCATGGGCCTCTTGACTGCATTTCTGATCAGTGCTCTCCTTGTTCGGCCTGTGAGTTTAGGTGGATGGCCTTGTCTTGGTAGGTTTACAGTTGTGCCATAGTCCTTCCATTTCTGAATGATCGCTTGAACAGTGCTCCGTGGGATGTTCAAGGCTTTGGAAATCTTTTTTGTAGCCTAAGCCTGCTTTAAATTTCTCAATAACTTGATACCTGACCTGTCTTGGACCTGTCTTGTGTGTTCTTTGGACTTCACTGTGTTGTTGCTCCCAATATTCTCTTAGACAACCTCTGAGGCCATCACAGAGCAACTGTATTTGTACTGACATTAGATTACACACAGGTGCACTCTATTTAGTCATTAGCACTCATCAGGCAATGTCTATAGGCAACTGACTGCACTCAGATCAAAGGGGGCCGAATAATTATGCACACACCACTTTGCAGTTATTTATTTGTAAAAAATGATTTTTGTTCCACTTCTCATGTGTACACCACTTTGTGTTGGTCTTTCGTGTGGAATTCCAATACAATTGGAATTTTTGCAACCCACTTTTGCAACCCACTGTGTATATATGTATATATATGTGTATAATATATACACACACACACACATAATATTGTTTGCACCCAAAGGATTATACACGTACAATCAGAAACACAGGATGCACCACAGATCCCGTTTTTTAAATACAGATCCCGTTTTTCAAATACATTTTGTAGGCAAGTTTAGTAAGCCTTGCGGCTTATCTGTGGGTGATATAAATGTGTGGGGCCCCCCTATGTAAAGTGTGCCTCAGAGTGCGATGATGAATGCATAGCTACCTCTCCTCACTCCATGTTTACATGTCCCCAGCAGCTTCTGAACTAGCTGCTGGGTCCCCAGGCTCACTGCGGTCACATGACAGAGCCTAGAGCTCTACTGGTCATCTCAGAAGCTGCTAGGGAGAAGTGAGGATACAAGCTGGAGCAAGGAGAGGTAGCCATGCATTCATCATTGCAACATGCGCTCTGCATCCACCTACTCGCTACAATGTGTACTCTGCATGGGGGGGCTACGGCCCCTCACTGGGGGGTCAGCCTGTCAGAGGGTCACTGGATTTCACCTATTTTTTAGGCAAAAAGTGTGTGTGTGGGGGGGGGGGGGGGGCTTATGCGCAGAACAGCCAATCCACTATATAGTATTACAATACAATACAATAACATTTCTATAGCGCTTTTCTCCCATAGGACTCAAAGCGCTTAGGCTCTCTCAGATTCAGTAATTGGTGGAAGATTGAAGTATTCACACAACAAAAGTTATATTTCTGCAAATGCCAAACTGAACAGGTGGGTTTTCAGTCTGGATTTAAACACATCCAGGGATGGAGCTGTCCTGATCTGTTGAGGTAAGGAGTTCCAAAACGTAGGGTCAGCATGACAGAAGGCTCTGGGACCAAAAGATTCCAAGTGGACTCTGGGTATGACTAGATTATTAGAACCTGTGGATCTGAGAATGCGGGGATTGCTACGCAGCTGTAACATATCTTTCATGTATCCAGGGCCTAGATTAATCAGGGATTTCAATGTCAGTAGGCCGATCTTGAATAGGACCCTCCATTCTATAGGTAGCCAGTGAAAGGAGTGCAGGACTGGCGTTATGTGGCAGTGACGGGGTTGGTTGGTTGGTTAGCAGTCTGGCAGCAGTATTCTGTATCAGCTGTAGGAGGTGCAAGACCAATTTTGGAAGGCCAGTGTAGAGAGCATTACAGTAGTCCAGTCGGGATGTGATGAAGGCATGGACTAAGGTTGGAAGATCTTCTGGGGGGATGAGGTGCTTGATTTTTGCAATGTTCTTCAGGTGAAAATAGGATGATTTCACCACAGCAGAGATTTGAGTTCTGAAGTTTAACTCTCCATCAATTAGAACTCCCAGGCTACGCACATGATCAGAGCTGCGTAGATCCGTGCCTTCTATTCCCAGTGGTGAAGACTGCAAGTTAAGTTGTTTTGTTATCATGCTCTGCCCTCCAATCAGAAGAAGGACTTCAGTTTTGTCTGCATTTAGTTTCAGTCAGTTGTCATTCATCCATTGCTATAGTTCACGTAAGCAGGCATTTATAGTTAGAGTTGGGTCTGTCACACCAGGCTTGAAGGATTAGTTTTCCAAGCGGTAACATGTAAATCGTGAAAAGCAGGGGAGAGAGGATTGAGTCCTGGGGCACCCCATACTTAAGTGATACAGGGGTGGACAGGAAGGGCCCCATAGACACTTTGTGGGTTCTGCCACTCAAGAAGGATTGGAACCACTGAAGAACTATGCCATCAATGCCGCAGTATTCCTGTAGCCTATTTATCAAGATGTCATGGTCAACTGTATCAAAGGCTGCAGAAAGGTCTAGCAGTATGAGGATTGAGCACTCTCCTCTGTCTCTTGCCATGAGCAGGTGGTTGCATATTTGGATGAGAGCAGTTTCAGTGCTGTGGTGTTTCCTGAAGCCAGACTGGAATGGGTCATAACTGTTGTTTTGTAGGATTTTGGCTTCTAGCTGGAGGTACCAGCAGAGAAGGAAGGACTGGGTCTCAACCTGGATTGTAGCAATTATAGCAGAAAATCTTTTTATTCCATAGCAGCAGAAAGCACTTTGCTTTCTGCTGCTATGGAATAAAAAGATTTTCTGCTATAATTGCTACAATCCAGGTTGAGACCCAGTCCTTCCTTCTCTGCTGGTTTTCCACATTTGCACCTTAATGGATCCAGGTGCTGACTGGTCGACTCCCTGGGATTAAAATTATACTGCACAGTTGAAGCCCTGGGACTTCCTTTCTTTCTGTGTTCTAGCTGGAGGTAAACCGCTTTTTCAATTAGCTTGCCCAGAAAGGGGAGGTTAGAGACAGGTCTGTAGCAGGTCATTGCATCTGGGTCCAGGGAGGGTTTTTTGAGGAGAGGCCTGATGATTGCTTCCTTCAGTAAAGCAGGAAATATCCCTGATTGTAAGGAACAGTTAACAATTTTGAGGAATACCGGTACGAACAGGTCGGGGCAGTTCAACATGAACTGTATTGGGCCAGGATCCAGGTCACAGGTAGTTAGGCGGAGGTGAAGGAGGATGCTTGATGTGACTTCTTCATCAATTTCTTTGAAGTTTTACCAAGGTTTTACGTTGCCTTTGCTAATTGTCTTCAGCGCTATATTAGGCTTAGATGCTGTAAGTTGGATGGCGGACCTTATAGCGGACCTTATAGCGGAGACTTTGTCTGTGAAGAAATGGGCAAATTGGTCACAGCGGTCCTTTGAAGACTCGATATTAAGTTTTTGACATGCAGGGTTGCAGAGTTTTTCCACTGTGCGGAACAGTTGGGATGGTTTGTTAACTGCACTTGCAATCTCTTGTGATAGAAAGGATGATTTTTTTTTTCCCCTTGATTACCTTTTGGTAGTTCTTCAAGTGGAGGATTAAGGCGTGTTTGTCTTCTGGGGACTGAAATTTGCGCCACAGTCTCAAGTTTTCGGCCTTTCGGCCTTTTGGTATTAATGTTGTAATGTCACAAGTAATAATTGCTTGAATTTGTCAAGTTCTACCTTGGATATACATACAGCTTGTTGAGAACCTAAGGTGTAGACATTATTAGACATGGCACAGGCAGATTGGTCTGGTATAAATAATTGTGGTGTTATAATCTCCCCCCCCACCCAAAAAAAAAAGTAGTGCTATTATATCGACCCAAGTAAAGCCATAACACCCTTCCCCCATAACAAGTATCACAGTGATGTCCACCTAGTTGTAGCCACCACCCAGCCATAACCAGTGCCTTCAGGGGAAGCCATCACTCCCATTTACCATATCACTTGCGGGAAAAAGTACCTCCAGGTGCAGCTATCATCTCCACCTAGTGCTGCCATATTGTCACTGCAGGTACAGTCATCTCCCTCAAGATGTAGTCATCACCTTTCCACTGATGCCGCTGTAATATATTTCAAGAAGCAGCCATCATGTCCTTCCTAGTGCTGTCACAATATCCCCCGTCCATGTTGTATTGCTCTCCCCTACTGCAGGGTGTGTCCTTATGGCAGGGCACAGAGGTGTGGTCCAAGAAGGTCACATCCAGCAGCCCTGGATTCATTTAGAATTCACTAAACAAGAATCATATTCTCAGGGGGAAAAACACAAAGCTTTGAGAGTGGAGTTGGACTTTAAAGATGACAACAGAGTGTATTAGCGGTTAGCGTGATACAGGGCAGTGCAGGAGACGCATCATACTGCACAGCCTTCCATTCCCCGCTAATCACTTTCCAGAGAGGCTCAGGGAGTCTGACTTTGGAAGTTACTGACATTCTTCTCCTCACTTTCATTCAGATTTAATTATGAAATGAATAGCATATGTTCAGCAGATTTTAGGAGCTGTCATCCATAACATTGAAATGAATCCAAAGAATAAACAATTAAGAAGATTAAACAGATTATGTCGGTGTGGCGTTCCTCTTATCCTGAATTATTGAAACTGTCTCTTTTTTTTCTAACTAGCATTTATCCAGCAGAATTAAAGCTGGTTTGATGTCTGTGTTCTCGGTTTATTAAAAATACGAACTAAATTAAAAAGAAAAACAGTGATGCCTAAGGAATCGTTTACTACAATTTAACAAAAAAAAAAAAAAAAAGAATGATTTAAAAAAAAATGTATTTTCATCTTAGCTGCATGATTCATTTTTGTACCCGCAGGTTGCTTGGCACATATGAGATCCATTAAACTTTTCACCCCAAGTACGTAACTTGTATTTATGGCAATGAGTGGGGTACATTGAAACATCATATCTAATATCAAGCTCCCCCTATGGTAGCTGCTGTGAATTTTATTACCTGTACTATTGTGTTTTCCCTTGCTAGTTATTGATGTCTGCGCAACAATACAGTCTCAGGAGCTAAAGAAAGTTTCTGTGTGTCAAGGGATATTCTGATATGTTTGAAAGAAGAGGGTATGTAATATAGATGGCACTGTCAGTATGGTGTAAATATGGTGTTTATTCATGCATTTGATATCCAAACTTCCTTTATGGAAGAAAAACGTGGGATGTCACACTTTTGAAGATATGTTTGATAAGCTCAGCAAAGGCTGGCTAGGAGGTTGTTCTGTCACCACTGTGAGGCAAACAAGCCTGGCCACATACACATAAACAGGGCCGGGCCGAGGCATAGGCTGGAGAGGCTCTAGCCTCAGGGCGCAGTGTAGGAGGGGGCGCACAATTCATTCAGCTGTCATTCCTAATTGTGTTTAAAGCAGAAAGAAATAAGAAAAGGAGATACATGGAAGTGACTACAAGCCAGATAACTAGAGATTACGGTGTTGGGGGCCCTGGGGTGCCTCTTAGTCTAAGAACAATCAGTGTGTGACGGCTGGGGTGGAGGGATGGAAGGGCGCACTTTGGTGTCTCAGCCTTGGGTGCTGGAGGACCTTGTCCCGGCTCTGCACATAAATATACATAGAAATACGGACATCTGCAGCACCAGATATGGACCAGAATTTTGTACAGTTTTATACTCATCTTTACAGTGGTAAACAAAGACAGACTAGATTTGTTTTTATCCTGGTCATTAAATACTCAACTAACAATAACTGCACAAAAGATTCTACTGATCTACAAGGTGTTTCACAACTTCATTTTCTAATTTATTAGTATTTAGTATTTATATATCCCTGACATCTTCCACAGAGCTGTACAGAGTATATTGTCTTGTTCCTTAAAGAGACCCTGAAGTGAAAAATAAAATGATATAATGAATTGGTTCTGTAGTATGGAGAATTACCACAAGATATAGCAGCAAAGAAAATATTCTCATATTTTTATTTTCAGGTATATAGTGTTTTTCTAACATTGCACCATCTTCTAATATTTGCAGTTTACACAACACTCAGCATTCTAAATTATTTTTTCAGAGCAGTCCTGTGAACTATTGACCTCTCTGGCAGAGAAAAAAAAATTCTTCACTGACAGTTGAGATAATAAACTTCAGAAGACAGCCCTCTCCAAGACTTTGAAAGTCGTAAAGCGTATTGGTTTTTTTGCATACAGATAACAACTGGAGTCTCTTAACTCTTCCTGTACTAGAAACAATTAGACTTATGTCTCTAATCTTAATGTTTTATTTCTTAGCTGTACTACACATACAAATCATTATATCATCATTTTTTTCCGCTTCAGTGTCTCTTTAACTGTTCCTCAGAGAAGCTCACAATGTAATCTCTACCGCTGTCCTATGTATGTATTGTGAAATGTATGTATTGTAGTCTACGGCCAATTTTTAGGGGGAAGCCAATTAACTTATCTGTTTGTTTTGGTCTTGTCTTGGTCTTGTATATAGTCTTGTCCCTTAACTGTCCCTCAGAGTGGCTCACATTGTAATCCCTACCATAGTCATAGATCTATGTATGTATCATGTAGTGTAGTGTATGTAGTGTATGTATCATAGTCTATGAACAATTTAGGGGAAAGCCAATTAACTTATCTGCATGTTTTTGGGATGTGGGAGGAAACCAGAGTGCCTGGAGGAAACAAACACAGACACAGGAAAAACATACAAACTCTGCGCAGATAGTGCCCTGGCTGGGATTCGTACCCAGAACCCAGCACTGGCAGCACAAGGCGAGAGTGCTATCCACTATGCTATAAGGCCCATACACACATTGGATTTTTCTAAACGATGGGTCGTTTGAACGTCCCGTCGTTCAGTCGTTCGCACGCGAAATCAGACGTGTGTACGGACTATCGTTCGCGTGATAAGACTGGTTTCCAGCGATCCGCCCGGCTAGAAAAATATATGCTGGCCACAAAAGTGATGGAAAAGATGTTTCAAGGGGTCTAACACCTGGAGGGGGGCATGGCGGAGTGGGATACATGCCAAAAGTCAACGGGAAAAATCCGGATTGGATACAAAGCAGCGTTTTAAGGGCAGAAATCACATTGAATGCTAAATTTCAGACTTAGGCTCCCTGCACACTGCAAATCCGTTTTCCGATTCCGATTCCGATTCCGTTTCCGATTCCGTTTCCGATTTTCCTTGAATACATTCAACAGAAAAACGGATCAAAAAACGCAGCATGCAGTGAAGATTAAAAATCTGAATCGGAATCGGATGTAAAAACGGAATCTGAAATGCATGCAGTGTGCAAGAGGCCTTAAAGTACTTTAAAACATCTTGCATGTGTATACATCAATCAGGGAGTGTAATTAGAGTACTGCTTCACACTGACACACCAAACCCACTGTGTAACGCACCGCAAACAGCTGTTTGCGTAGTGACGGCCGTGCTGGACTGGAGCGCACCATGACCAGAGTGCAGGCTGTGGCGGTTTTCAAGCCCATATGGCCGCCAGGCTGTGGTAGCTCAATGATAAAACAACAGTGACTTTACAGCTGATCAAATTTGGTCTGTCCACAATGAAGCAACCACCTTATATACTCATATAGCCGGCGGTCATTGCTTCATTGTGATACGCAAGCCCCTTCACCTCAGCAAGGTAATGATCACGAAGGGGAATGGGCACATGTACATGCCTTTTGTTTTGTTGTTGCAGCTGCAGTGCAGCCAGAAAAATTAGGCAGGAATGTACACGCACCAGAAAAATTATTATAGCGGCCGCTGCTAGCAGCGGCTTTAAAAAAATCAGGAATCCGCCTGGAGTCCTGGACCCTGTTGTTGGTGGTGGAGAAGGCAATTAAGCGGCCTGCAGGCAGAGATGCTGTGTGGGGAGCGACTTAGTCTTGGGGCAGGCATCCAGTCACACGGCGTGCAGGCAGAGATGCTGTGTGTAGGGATTGACTTAGGCTTCGGGCGGGCAGTAGCCCTCCGGGATCCATGCCTCATTCATTTTGATAAAGGTGAGGTACTGAACACTTTTGTGACTTAGACGACTTCTCTTCTCAATGACAATGCCTCCAGCTGCGCTGAAGGTCCTTTTCTGATAGGACGCTTGAGGCAGGGCAAGACAGAAGTTGGATGGCAAATTGGGACAGTTCTGGCCACAGGTCAAGCCTGCGCACCCAGTAGTCCAAGGGGTCATCGCTGCTTACTTTGTCTACATCCACACTTAAGGCCAGGTAGTTGGCTACCTGCCGGTCCAGGCGTTGGTGGAGGGTGGATCCGGAAGCGCTAAGGGGAGGCGTTGGACTAAAGAATGTCCGCATGTCTGACATCACCATGAGATCACTGGAGCGTCCTGTCCTAGCCTGTGTGGACATGGGAGAAGGATCACTGGCAGTGGTACCTTTATTGCACTGTGCTGTGACATTGCCCTTAAACGCAATGTAAAGCATAGTTGCCAGCTTGTTCTGCATGTGCTGCATCCTTTCTGCCTCCTGGTGAGTTGGTAACATGTCCGGCACTTTGCGCCTATACCGAGGGTCTAGTAACATGGCCACCCAGTACAGCTCATTCCCCTTGAGTTTTTTTATACGGGGGTCCCTCAACAGGCTGGACAGCATGAAAGACGACATCTGCACAAAGTTGGATGCAGACAAACTATCCATCTCCTCCGTGACGTCAGGTAATTCCACCTCCTTTCCCCAGCCACGAACAATACCACGGGAACGTCGAGCAGCACAAGCCCCCTGCAATGCCTGCTGTGGTTGTTCTTCTGCCGCCGCCTCCTCCTTCTCCAAAGAAACACCATCCGAGTCTGACTCCTCTTCCCCACACGACTCTTCCTCCACCTCCCCAGTCTGTGCTGCCGCAGGTGTTGTGGAAACATCTGATTCTGATGTAAATTGCTCCCATAACTGTTCCTCTTCATGCTCCTCCACAGCGTGATCCACCACTCTACGCACGGCACGCTCTAGGAAGTAAGCGTATGGGATCAAGTCACTGATGGTGCCTTCACTGCGACTCACCAGGTTGGTCACCTCCTCAAATGGCCGCATGAGCCTGCATGCATTCCGCATTAGTGTCTAGTTTGGGGGCAAGAACATCCCCATCTCCCCAGATTGTGTCCTTCTACTGTAATTGTACAGGTACTGGGTGACGGCTTTCTCCTATTCTAGTAGGCGAGAGAACATGATCAGGGTCGAATTCCAGCGAGTCGGGCTATCATACATCAAGCATAATAAATGTATTGGAGGGCGCTGCCCTGACTATATAAAATCCTATTAATATTTCTAGGAATACAACTTCCTCCTGCTGCAATCCTTAAAGGTGTGGTATCCCCTAACCACACCCTCAAAAAAACAAGATTTAAATTAAAATAAAATAAAAGGTGCGCTGGAATTGATACAGATTATTATTTATATTTAAAAGGTCGTTTTTATTATAATAAGTTTTCAATATATTTTCGTTTGATACGTATAGTACAAATAAGTATTCAATAATTCCACACTATGTCTCACACTTGTGTATACAGTCGTCCATACATACATCCAAACATACAAGGAGCGTGCTGGTTCCCCTAAAAAAGGTTTGAAGTTATCCTTTAAAAATATTAATCATAAGCTTTTAGCTAAAAAAAACCCTTACAGGGAAATAAAAGCATGTAATCTCCGTGACGCTTGATGGGCTGTTAGTTCCTGAATGTCCACAGCAATACAAGGCTGCAAGCGACATGAAATCCTAAATACACTCCGCAGATGATATACATATATATAGCGTGCCTGTTTGGCAGATCTCACCACATATCACAATCTTGAGGAGTCCTGAATCCAGGTGACCTCCTTCAGCCCAGAGAGTTACTTCAAAGTATCAGATGTTCTCCGGCAGGATGACACGCAGTGCTGCTTAGGCAGTTACTGCTCTACTTCAAACTTTTGTTCCACAGCCGTCTCGGATGAGCGACTTCCGGCTCCTCGTCTTCAGAGCGTGGCGTCACTTCCCAGTGCGCCTCAGCTCAGTGCTGTAATGACTTCCTTGCGTTCCACTGCTTTTATTTCTCTGTGAGTCACAATGGTTAAGTGACCAATGGTGGGAACAAAAGAGTCACTCTGTACTCATGTGGGGCGCCCCTACAAAGTTACAGTAAGCAGCTTGATTAACATGTTTCGACGGCCCGGCCGTCTTCTTCAGAATCTAGAGGATAGTTCGGAAGTCGCCATCTTTATATAGTGATGCTTATCACCAAGCTCCTCCCTCTCCGGTCACATTAAAGTGGCTCTCCGTCCAATATTTACACACTGTTCCATGACACATTAATTCCATACTATATTGCACAGAGTTTTATTCAGAGGAAATTTTCTGTTATTCTGATCATATCTCTAATTCCTCAGAGTCCTAATCAGTGGGAGAATGTATTTATCAAGTTCGATTTTCGATTATTATTACATTATATTTCTCCCAATTTTTTCTCCTTTTCTCAAAAGTTTAAATCCTCCTAAAAAAAGGGGGGGTTGGGGATTCCAACAGCTCCCTGGGGAACCAGAACACTCATATTATCAAGAAATAAAATCTCCAAAGAAACACCATCCGAGTCTGACTCCTCTTCCCCACACGACTCTTCCTCCACCTCCCCAGTCTGTGCTGCCGCAAGTGTTGTGGAAACATCTGATTCTGATGTAAATTGCTCCCATAACTGTTCCTCTTCATGCTCCTCCACAGCGTGATCCACCACTCTACGCACGGCACGCTCTAGGAAGTAAGCGTATGGGATCAAGTCACTGATGGTGCCTTCACTGCGACTCACCAGGTTGGTCACCTCCTCAAATGGCCGCATGAGCCTGCATGCATTCTGCATTAGTGTCCAGTTTGGGGGCAAGAACATCCCCATCTCCCCAGATTGTGTCCTTCTACTGTAATTGTACAGGTACTGGGTGACGGCTTTCTCCTATTCTAGTAGGCGAGAGAACATGATCAGGGTCGAATTCCAGCGAGTCGGGCTATCATATATCAAGCGTCTCACCGGCAAGTTGTTTCTCCGCTGAATGTCCGCAAAGCATGCCATGGCCGTGTAAGACCGCCTGAAATGCCCACACAATTTCCTGGCCTGCTCCAGGACATTCTCTAAGCCTGGGTACTTTGACACAAATCTTTGAATGACTAGATTCAGCACACGTGCCATGCAGGGTAGATGTGTCAGCTTTCCCAAATTCAATGCGGAAAGGAGATTGCTGCCATTGTCACACACCACGTTGCCAATCTCCAGCTGGTGTGGGGTCAGCCACTGATCCACCTGTTTGTTAAGAGCAGCCAGGAGAGCTGGCCCAGTGTGACTCTCCACTTTGAGGCAAGACATGTCTAATATGGCGAGACACTGTTGTACCTGGCATGCAGCATAGGCCCTGGGGCTGTGTCGCTGGAGAGGAGATCGCAGCACCAGTAGAGTTAAAGTGCCACTCAGCCAAGGAGGAGGAGGAGGATGACAGCGAAGAGGATGTAGCAGGAGGAGAGGTGGTGGCAGGATGCCTGCCTGCAAGCCGTGGAGGTGTCACAAGTTGGTCCGCTGCACAGCCACTTACTCCCTGCTTGCCATCGGTCACCAGGTTGACCCAATGGGCTGTGTAAGTTATGTACCTGCCCTGACCGTGCTTGGCAGACCAGGCATCCGTGGTCAGGTGGACCCTTGACCCAACACTATGTGCCAGAGATGACACCAATTGCCTCTCAACTTCACGGTACAGTTTGGGTATCGCCTTTTTAGAAAAATAATTGCGGCCTGGTATCTTCCACTGCGGTATCCCAATGGCCACAAATTTATGGAAGGCCTCAGAGTCCACCAGCTTGTATGGTAACAGCTGGCGAGCTAACAGTTCCACCACACCAGCTGTCAGACGCCGGGCAAGGTGGTGACTGGCAGAAATTGGCTTCTTCCGCTCAAAAATTTCCTTCACAGACACCTGGCTGCTGTGGGAAGAGGAGCAGGAACCGCTCAAGGGCAGAGGTGGAGTGGAGGAGGGTGGCTGTGAAGGTGCAAGGGAGAAAGTGGCTGAAGATGCTGCACCTGAAGGAGGAAGAGGAGAAGGAGGGTGGCTTTTCTTTTGTGTGCTGCTTTTGCTCAGGTGCTCTTCCCATTGCAGTTTGTGTCTTTTCTCCATGTGCCTTCGTAAGGCAGTTGTCCCTACGTGGGTGTTGGCCTATCCACGGCTCAATTTTTGGAGGCAGAGAGAACAGATGGCATTGCTCTGATCTGAGGGCAGACACATTAAAAAATTTCCAAACCGCTGAGCTCCCCTGGGGTGATGGCACTATGGTGGCATCAGCAGCTGACGTTCAAGGGCATGTTGGCTGGCTGCACATAGGTGGCGATACATGCCGCCGGACACTGCCACCAGCTGTTTCTGATGACGAGCTCCCTCTGCTTCCTTCAGGAACTCGTCTCCTCCTACTCCGCTCTGACTCCCCCTCTGAACTGTCCCCTTGGTCTTCTTGTCTATTTGGAACCCATGTGGGATCCGTATCATCATAATCATCCTGCCCAGCTTCGCTTGCCTCAGACACCTCCAAAACTGCACCAACAGCAGGTACTTCATCATCCTCCTCCTCACACGTAGTGTCGCCGCCTAACTCAGACATATGGGGCTTGATTCACAAAGCAGTGCTAACTGTTAGCACGCTTGTGAATAGCCCCCCTTCACGCCTAAAATCAGTTTAGGCGTGATATAATCAACTCTGGTGCAAAGTCCCATGCGCAAAATGTTGCACGCGCACAGCACGGTGTGCGCGAAATGTCACGCGGTATGTGCAAAACGTTGCACCGCGATGCGACTTTAACGTCGCATCCAATGCACCTATAAGGTTGCATGGGGTGCGTGCGCAAGTCCCCGCGCACAGAAGTGGTGTAACTTGCTTAGCGCCTTCATCTGGTTGTAACAATAATGGCCGTGAATCAGTTAATTCCCCACCAATTAACTCCTGCGAAGTGTAAAATGCAACGGATGCGGTGCTTGTAGTAGCGCTGGTGGCTGCGGAAGATGAGGTGTTCTGTGTTAAATAGTCTACCACATCTTGACAATCTTGGCGAACCGTTCGAGCCATCTCTAGTCACAGCATCACAATATTGGCACAAATGATGGAAGCTGCACATGCGCGATAACCCATAAGTTGAAATCTATGCCCTGGCAGAACGAAGCAGACAAAAACACAGCATAGATTTCAGCTTAATATTCAGATTTCGGTTTAATAACCACAAGTAAAATGTACACGCACAGACATTGCACATAAGCTTTACAAATATTTCTGGAAAGTATGCAATGGATATTGTGCATATAGCGCAATTCTCACACTGTATGTAACACCTATGTTTTTTGTATAATATGTATTATGCAAATAGTGCATGAATTTTACATGCAATTAGTGAATATACTCCCTATTTTTCTATTACCTAGATGTATTTAAGGTTTGGGAAAATGAAGAATAATATAATATTATAATATTATTGTAATGATAAAGCCATGAAACAGATCAGTGCATAGAAGATACTCATTCAGCGTGACTTATTTTAATTGTAAAATCTTACCCTCTTTTATTGTTATCTAGAAAGTATACTTGAACAGTGAAGAAAGAAAAACACTTTGGCTTCTCAGAATAACGTGCTCAGATTTGTAAGCGGAAATGAATTTCTTCGATGGCTGGAGTGGAAAAGTGAGAAGCCCAGCTTCTGTTGTGTGAGGTTAAACAAGGTGAGCGCTCCGCTCACATGACAGGTAATCCGAGGTAATGGAGCCGCAGGCCAGATATGTCCTAGCTGTATGTTTAATTCATTGCACTATATTTACATTCTTTGTGTGGTCCAGTCTAGATCTCAGTTCATATCTGGAATGCTGTACAACAGTCAAATGAAAAACAAGAGAGTTCCCTTGTGTTCTGTAAAGTATTTAACTCTTTCAGAGCAATTGCCATTTAGGAACAGACTATAGTTTAAAGTGATCTTAAAAAAATAGGATTTGCGTTTTCAAGTTAAATTTAATGAGAATAAAGACAATCTAAAGTTAGAGGAAAAAAAAGGAATGAACCCTTGAATCCTTTGTAAATGTTACATACGTGCCTGGCTGTTGTGCTGATCCCCTGCCTTTATTACCTACTGACACCCAACCAGTAGACATGTGTATTGACTCCCTCTGACTCCATTGGCTTCAGGCTTGTTGCAGGTACACAACTCAGAAACTACTAGAGTCAACCAATCAGCAAGTCAGACTGATAGATTGTGTTTTTTAAAGGGGAACCTGAAGTTAGAGGAATATGGAGACTGCCATCTTCATTGTCTAATAAACAATGCCAATTGCCTGGCTTCTGTGCTGACACTCTGCCTCTATTACTTTAAAGGAGTTATCAAGGCAAATGTAATAAAAATAAGGGCTACTTACCCGGGGGCTTCCTCCAGCCCCAAGCTCCCAGCATGTTCCTCGCCGCAGCTCTGCCCGCAGCCGTTCGCCTCCTCTCCTTCCCGATAATGACGTCCTGTGCTGCGCCTGCGCGAGCGGCGCTGTCAATCACCGTCACATGGACCGGAGCGTACGCTCCGGTCCACGTGGCGGTGATTGACACAGACCTCCAGGTCGGCCTGACGTCATCACCGCAGACCGGGAGGGAGAGGAGGCGAACGGCTGCGGGCAGAGCTGTGGCGAGGGACATGCTGGGAGCTTGGGGCTGGAGGAAGCCCCAGGTAAGTAGCCCTTATTTTCATTATATATTCCTGATAACTCCTTTAAGTCACTGGCCCAGAATGAGTATGCAGATTAGGTGCTCTCACTCTGGTCTGACTCCATTGGCTGGATGCTTGTTGCAGGTGTATGACTCAAAAACAACTAAAGCCTAAAGCTCAGCATGACAGCCAGGCAACTGGCATTGTTTATAAGGGAATTAAGATGGTAGCCTATATTCCTCTCTCTTCAGGTCTACTTTAAAAAAAGTAAATAAAGATGGCAGTGCCCATACTCATTTAAAGTACCCTGTGCGTCAAGAGAATATATGGCAATGAGCTTGAAGGATATATCCAGGCTAATAAAATAAATCAAAATCCACTTACCTGGGGCTTTCTCCAGCCCCTGGCAGCCATCCGGTGCCCTCGCCGCCAGTGTCCTCTGGTTTCCGAGTCGGCTTCTTGTGTGCTCCACGGCGTGGGTCACATGGTCAAGGCGACATCATCATGTATGTACTGCACAGGCGAAGTAGTTCTGCGCCTGCGCAGTACATACCTGATGACGTCAGATAGACCAGCCTGGGCAAGTATAGAAGGAAAATTCACTGTAACTACTTACGTAAGAAATCCCTAGCAAAATCCCAAGCTAAGGGCTTATCGATGGATCTCGGCTGCACTGGGCAGGTGCAAAAGACTCATGCTTGAGCACTAGCAGGGGGCTAAATGTGCTTGGCTTTCTTAGTCAAGCCAGAGTGGTGGCACTGTGCTACTGTGCTTACAGCCCTGCATTGTTTTGGTACAGGAGCATGAGCACAAGATCTGTGGGTTCCCAGTGCTGGAATGACAAGGAGGAGGGAGACAGCAGAAGCCTCTGGAGGATCCAGAAGCCTCCCTCTACTGAGGTTAGTATTTTATTTTTGACCAAAATAATCTCACAGGTTTGCTTAAAGAGGAGCTGTTAGGTATAGGGTCTCAGAGAAAATAAACACATATATCAGTAGCTAAAGATTGGCTGTACTTACATTACATATGCATTTCACTGTCCACGTTTGGATTTCACAGAATTTGTATATAGTATATGCAGAGAATGATGCTCCTGACAGCTCATGGCAGGTTCCATGTTTGTGAAGCCAAATGTGTCGTCATGTCCTGCCTGCTTCTGATCACAGAACAGCTCATACTGAATAACACTAGTTTGCAGTGAATATTAATGAGCCATGTGGCTAGGAACAATAGCGGACTCCTGCAGTGTACGCTGCCCCGAGATTTATCTGTGCTGTGGCTGGACTGAGTTTTAGAAGCTGCTGAAACTTGATCCCGTCTTCTCCTTAGCAGCCGAGGGGAGGGCCCCAGAATGCTTTGCAGTATGTTATGCGGCTTGCGTCCTGCTTAGGTCTAAGCATTGCTGATAAGCATACATCAAAGGTAAGAGAGATCTTTATCTTCAGTAATGTCTTTTTGGCTTCCTTCTAAACTGTTTAACACAGGAGACTAGAGGTTTAAATTAGCTTCTGCAGCCTGACAGTTACTCTTTAAATTATCCTGGTTTCAGCATCAAGGAGGACTGCATTCCAGTTGAATGATGCCATGCAGCCTTCTGCCCCAGAGCACTCTGGAAGATCAACTGACTTTACTGCTCACTTCACCAATGGCAAAAAAAAAAAAAAAAATAATCCCACAGCGATTCATCTTGCCAGCAGTAAAAATGCTGGCTCCGCAAATACATTTAAGAATGGGTATTTTTAATAGAAAACTAAATTGTTTGTAAATTAATATTGTAAAACAATAATAATAATAATAATATGATAATGCTATCATTTGTTTAGATTTTTTCTCCTGGCAGACTCAAAGTGCTTGAGAGTAGAGATGTAGCAAACAGATTGCCGGCGAACGGTTCCAGGCGAACTTAGGGGGTTCGCGTTCGCCTGCAGCAGGCGAACTTTTGCGGAAGTTCGATTCGCCCCATAATGCACTATGAGGGTCAACTTTGACCCTCTGCATCACAGTCAGCAGGCACATTGTAGCCATTCAGGCTACACTAAGCCCTGGAGCCCCCCCCCCCCCCCTTATATAAGGCAGGGTCCGGCGGCCATTAGCCTCACTCGTGTGCCTGCTAGAGAGAGGAAAGGGACAGCTGCTGCAGACTTTTTCTCCTAGGGACCGATTAGTTAGGTTCTAGGCTGCTTTGCTTGCTCCTGACTGATTATTATTGCTTTTAAAGCACCCAGCAACAGTTCTTTTCAGAGATCATCCTGTACATTTTTTTTTTTCTGTGTGTCAAACTGACACTTTTGTTGCATGCACAGCCTTGCTAATTGATATTGTGTGTGCCACTGCCAGCAGCCCAGCACATTCAGTGACTACCTGTGTGTGTGACAGGGAGCTGCACATTGTACTACCCAGTACTGCATATACCCCAGTACCTGTTGTGTTTACTTAACCCACCTCATCACTGCATATACCTAGCTTTGTGTTGAGTGAACCCAGCTCACTGCATCTAACTACCTGTTGTGTTGAGTGAGAACCCACTTCACTGCATCTTAAGTACCTTTACTGTTCAGTGAACCCAGCTCACTGCATCTAACTACCCAGTACCTGTTGTGTTTACCTAACCCACCTCATCACTGCATATACCTAGCGTTGTGTTGAGTAAACCCAGCTCACTGCATCTAACTACCTGTTGTGTTGAGTGTGAACCCACCTGGCCACCTCACTGCATCTAACTACCTGTTGTGTTGAGTGAGAACCCACCTCACTGCATCTTAAGTACCTTTACTGTTCAGTGAACCCAGCTCACTGCATCTAACTACCCAGTACCTGTTGTGTTTACTTAACCCACCTCATCACTGCATATACCTAGCGTTGTGTTGAGTGAACCCAGCTCACTGCATCTAACTACCTTTTGTGTTGAGTGTGAACCCACCTGGCCACCTCACTGCATCTAACTACCTGTTGTGTTGAGTGAGAACCCACCTCACTGCATCTTAAGTACCTTTACTGTTCAGTGAACCCAGCTCACTGCATCTAACTACCCAGTACCTGTTGTGTTTACTTAACCCACCTCATCACTGCATATACCTAGCGTTGTGTTGAGTGAACCCAGCTCACTGCATCTAACTACCCAGTACCTGTTGTGTTTACTTAACCCACCTCATCACTGCATATACCTAGCGTTGTGTTGAGTGAACCCAGCTCACTGCGTCTAACTACCTGTTGTGTTGAGTGAGAACCCACCTCACTGCATCTTAAGTACCTTTACTGTTCAGTGAACCCAGCTCACTGCATCTAACTACCCAGTACCTGTTGTGTTTACCTAACCCACCTCATCACTGCATATACCTAGCGTTGTGTTGAGTGAACCCAGCTCACTGCATCTAACTACCTGTTGTGTTGAGTGAGAACCCACCTCACTGCATCTTAAGTACCTTTACCGTTCAGTGAACCCAGCTCACTGCATCTAACTACCCAGTACCTGTTGTGTTTACCTAACCCACCTCATCACTGCATATACCTAGCGTTGTGTTGAGTGAACCCAGCTCACTGCATCTAACTACCTGTTGTGTTGAGTGAGAACCCACCTGGCCACCTCACTGCATCTAACTACCTGTTGTGTTGAGTGAGAACCCACCTCACTGCATCTTAAGTACCTTTACTGTTCAGTGAACCCAGCTCACTGCATCTAACTACCTGTTGTGTTCAGTGAACCCAGCTCGCTGCATCTAACTACCTGTTGTGTTGAGTGAGAACCCACCTCACTGCATATAGCTAGCATACCCCCGGGATGGACAAAATGGACAAACCAGGTAGAGGAAGAGGTAGAGGCAGACCCAGAGGAAGGCCACCAGGCAGCGGCAGGTCTGTGGCTGTGCAAGGTGGTGTTGCTGTGATTTCGTGCGGACCTGGCCCAAAATACAGTGCTCAGAAGAAGGCACGTGCCATCACTTCCCAAAATCGTGAGGAGGTGCTTGAGTATTTAACACAGAACACCTCATCTCCCGCAGCCACCAGCGCTACAACAAGCACCACATCCGCTGCATTTGACACTTCGCAGGAGTTATTTGGTGGTGGTGGTGAAATCACCGATTCCCAGCCTCTACTGCAACAACAACAAGAAGGCGCAGGTACACCACCTCATACGTCTGAGTTAGGTGGCGATAGTATGGACGTAACGTGTGTGGATGGGGATGATGGTGGACCACCTAAAGTTGGTGCACTTGAGGAGGTGTCTGAGGAAAGCGCAGCTGGCCAGGAGGATTATGACGACGATTATACGGATACCACATATGTTCCCGGTAGAGGAGATGACCAGGGGGACAGTTCAGAGGAGGAGTCAGAGAGGAGTAGGAGGAGACGACTCCATGATAGAAGCAGAGGGAGCTCGTCCTCAGAAACAGCTGGGGGCAGTGTCCGGCGCCATGTATCACCAGCTATGGCCAGCCAGCCAACATGCCCTTCAACGTCAGCTGCTGATGCCACCGTAGCGCCATCACCCCAGGGTGGCTCAGCGGTTCGGAAATTTTTTTTCACGTGTGTGTCTCAGATCGGAGCAAAGCCATCTGTTGTCTCTGCCAGCAAAAATTGAGCCGTGAAAAGGCCAACTGTCACATAGGGACAAGTGCCTTACAAAGGCACCTGGAGAGAAGGCACAAACAGCTATGGCAAGAACACCTGAGGAAAAGCAGCACCCCTCAAAAGACAAGCCGCGGAGAACAACCACGGCAGCCGTCACAGGGGGCTTCTGCTGCTCCACGTTCCCATGGTATTGTTCGTGGCTGGGGGGAGGAAGAATGGATACACTTTTAAACAATTTAAAAATACAACCATCTAAACTTTCAAACAATTTAAAAATACAACCATCTAAACTTTCAAACAATTTAAAAATATAACCATCTAAACTTTCAAACAATTTAAAAATACAACCATCTATCATTTTCAATTTTTTTTTAAAAAGGGCAAAAAAACTTGCCCTCCGTAAAACATTCTTGGCAAATGCTTTCGACTTGGTTTGTCTTCCGCTGGCTCAAGGGTCCATCTGACCACAGATGCCTGGTCTGCAAAGCACGGTCAGGGCAGCTACAGCATGGGTCTCAGCAGGCAAAGGATTTAAAGTTAATTCATTTCAAATACACAGCAGGGCCTCGAAAGTCCACCTCCTGTATTGTTATTTTTGGTCACTACCTCGGGGCGGGCGTGCATGCCTGCCTGCTGCCCTCCTTGGATGTGTAGTGGTAGCCGTTTCTCAGGCTCCACACCGGATTCCATCCCTCATTCCCCGGCCATTACCCGGGGTCACAAATGGCAGACTTGCCCGCCTCCATATGATTCTCGTGAAAGGAATGTGGTGTCATCTTTGCCCGCCATAACTGGTTCTCGTTAAAGGATTTAAAGTACATTCATTTCAAATACACAGCAGGGCCTCGAAAGTTCTCCTCCTGTATTGTTATTTTTGGTCACTACCTCGGGACGGGCGGGCGTGCATGCCTGCCCGCTGCCCTCCTTGGATGTGTAGTGGTAGCCGTTGCTCAGGCTCCACACCGGATTCAAACCCCTCATTCCCCGGCCATTATCCGGGGTCACAATGGCAGACTTGCCCGCCTCCACAGGATTCTCATTGTAGCGGTACTGAACAAGTACACAGCAAGTAGAACATGTAATTTAAAAACAAAACGTAAGCTTTTTAACAATGCCATGGAAAGTTGAGAAGGAAGTCACACATTACCTGACATCACTGAGTGAGGAAGAGCAATCTCGCCATGTTGCGCAGTAGTCCAGCATGGCCGTCACTACACAAACAGCTGTTTGCGGTGCATTACACAGTGAGTTTGGTGTGTCAGTGTGAAGCAGTACTCTAATTACACTCCCTGATTGATGTATACACATGCAAGATGTTTGAAAGCACGTTAGGCCTGGAATTTAGCATTCAATGTAATTTCTGCCCTTAAAACGCTGCTTTGCGTCACATCCAGAGTCCTTGAAACATCTTTTCCATCACTTTTGTGGCCAGCATAATTTTTTCTATTTTTCAAAGTTCGCCTCCCCATTGAAGTCTATTGCGGTTCGCGAACTTTTCCGCGAACCGAACCTTCCGCGGAAGTTCGCGAACCCGGTTCGCGAACCGAAAATCGGAGGTTCGCGACATCTCTACTTGAGAGCTGCAGCCACTGGGGTGCGCTCAATAGGCCACCCAGCAGTGTTAGGTGAGTCGTACACAGGGATTCCTTACTGAATAGGTATTGGCTGTAGCCAAGATTCAAACACTGGTCTCCTATGTCAGCACACTATCCAGCTACTGCAATAAATAAGCATAAATACCTGCTAATTTGCCAAACAACTGAAATGTATCAGTGGTTTGTGCTGATGACAAATGCCAAATCAATGTGAATCAGTGCACAGGATAGTTTTGTTGTCAAATCACTGTATGGCACCGAGCACTCCATTCATTTGAATGGAGCACCAAAAGCAAAATACTTCATTGTGAAGCAAACACCCCCAAACATTCCATGATGCCGAAACATCACATGCTGGGAGTATACAACAGTCAATGTAATCTTGCCACCTCCCCCCTTCATTTTGACACCATGGGCTTGATTCACAAAGCGGTGCAAAGTGTTTGCACGCCTGTGAAAAGCCCTTTATCACGCCTAAACTCAGTTTAGGAGTGATAAAAAGAAACTCGCGCGATCTCCCGCGCGCAAAGTTTTGCGCGCGTAGCGCACCGCGCTGCGCGCGCAGTGTGCCGTGCTTCGCGCGCAGCGTCCATTGAGCCCTATGGGACTTTGTGCGCGCAGCGCGGTGCGCTACGCGCGCAAAACTTTGCGCGCGGGAGCTTCGCGCGAAGAGCAGCACAAATCGGTGATAACTCAGCTTTGCACCGCTTATCACGCCTAAAGTCTTTTAGGCGTGATAACTGAGTTATCACCGCTTTGTGAATCAAGCCCCATGTGGGTGTAAGACAGTGCCACCTCCTGGTGAACAGGGATAAGCGTGCAAGATTGCCGAACTCGATCTCACAGCAGATTAGCACCAATCTTGCTTATCAAGATTCTCACAAACTCAGCAGTCAAGTTCGGCATGGGGCCACCTTAAGCGGGAATGTGGCTTTTGTGAATAAACAATAATAAATTATACCCAATCAAGGTTAGTACAATCTTTTGATCCATAGTTTCACTACAATGTATAATCAATTTGTCTAATAGAATGTGCCATTTTGTAGAAAACCTCACAAACTTGCCAGTGACAATTTGGCTCATCCCTACTGGTGACCATGGCATGGCAGAGGTCTTCATCAGCCGAGTGTTTGGGGACTTTTGGGGTTGTAGATGCAAGCGTGGAAGTTACTAAGATAATGGGAAGTATCAACAATAAAAGAGGACATAAGAATAATTTACACTGAAGGGATTACTAGGAGGAACGGTGTTTTATGTCAGCAGTGAGATGTGAGCACTGAGTAATAGTATGTTGAGGGTATGGTCATGTGGAGTGGCAACAGTTTTTTGTTAGGTTAGGGCCACACTACACAGCATAGTGCTGACAGTGCTGTTATCAAACGTACATACAGATAGTGCCTCTTATTTGTGGTGATTAGCTGCATATCACTGTCTACTGGCTACATACAATAGACTTGTATAGTACAGATCTGACACAACTGCTCTGCAGTTAGCTACAAGTCACGCTGAGATTTGTAGCTGCCAGATATATCTGCTACCAATACGTGTGACTTAACCTAACTAACTTGTTAAAGCGGAATATAACCCAGTATTTCATCTTTGCTCTAAAGCCTCATCTACACGCGTAGATGAGGCTCCGATGTTCCTTATCAATCGAGCCGCTAACGCGGCTCGATTGATAAGATCTGACAGGACGGATCTCCCCACCGCCGATTCCCTGTTCGTTCCCCGCAAAGGGACAATGGCAGGGAATCGAGCGGAAGATAAGCGGCGCCGGCGGGGAATCGTATCCGACACACGTGCGGGCGAGCGGGTACGCGCGGGGATGCGGAAGAGGCGATCCGGCGGCTAATCGAGCTGCCAAATCGGAGCCTCATCTACGCGTGTAGATGAGGCTTAAAACATTATTTACAACCAGCATTTTTTTTACTAGACCAGCATTCGAAGGGTTACACACAGAGCTTGAAAGTTCAGTGCAGTGAAATGTGGACGCATCCGAAGTTGTAGATAATGTTATCTTGTGTGTACTTAAATGTATCAAGTCAGGAATGTGACACATTCTCTGACTGTGGAGGAGCAGCTCCACACAGACAGAGAGTCAAAGCATGTCTGCCTTCAATACATAAAGATTAAAACCAGTTATGAATAAAATGCAAAGTCAGCTCACAAAGCAAAAAACTGTACTTTTGGGAACCTATAATTTCTAAATGAATAATAATACTTATGCACAAATGCAAATATGATAACCGTATGGCATATAAAAAGTAGGAAAACATGTTTTTATTGAATATTATGTCAGGGTTTTAAACCGTTTTAATAGAGATGGACCTGATCTGTAAATTCAGTGAAGTCTGCCTTGTTCAAAAAGATTTTCTCATAGTAATAAAATCCTATAAAAGTAATTATAGTTTATAACTGCAGCTGCAATTTTCACTGTCTGTCTGTTCTTGATAACTCTATTGCATTACTGTATGGTAAATTACTATCAATCATTTACTTATGTACCATGTAGGAAGGTTCATTCGGATTTTGCGGAACTGAAATTTCCGTATTTTCAATCGGAAATCAGATTTCTGCAGGAATACTGCATCACTGCAACCCGCAAATTTGAGCCCAGTCACAGAATTTGGAAGTATTGGACCGATCAGAGAATACAGAGTCAACTCGGAAGTATTTCAGAGGATGCACAAAGTGACCAAGAGAAAGACTCATTGGAAATCGGAAAATGGCAATCAGAAATCGGATTTCTGAAAAATAGGGTTATTAAGAGTTGCTATGGCAACTTTCTGGTATTTTCTTACAAATCAGTTTTTTTTAATATCCTGCCTTGCATCATATAATACAGAAATACTGGTTTAAGCAGCATTTACTACTATCATTAACTATTACTGGCATAGCGATAGCATGGGGATTAAAATAATGGATTTAAAATATACATTTGTACCACGATCCACATTTCCTTTTGCACTAGAAATTTCCTGAATTCTTTTATTCAGTAGGGAAGAGTGGAACATGCCAAGAGCTGTTTTGGCTGCTTATACTTCTGAGAGTAAAGTTTAACTCATTTAAACAGCATGCTTGTGGCATTTGTTTCCATAATTCCCTAGTGTTTCATTAATATTGCAACAGACAGTAATTGTTAGAACAAATGAAATAAATGTTTATGTATTGCAACGTGTTGCCACATGCGTTGCTGTGCAGTGCGTTGTGACCCCATTCTGTTTATCTAAATGGGGATTCTTGCAAAAGAAAAATGAACTAGAATAAGAAATACTTTTCCTAGCTTTGAAATAGGCACAACTAAAAGAAACACAAAAGTCCGGCGCATTGCATGCGGAGGGAGTAACTGGGTGTAGCACATTGCTCCGCCCCCCTATTTATAGTCGCAATTTGCATTGCGAGTGGCCCTGACACCTGCTATTTTATCAGGCGAGTGCCATGCCCAAATGTACTGTTATAGCCAATTTTTAATGGCCGCTTAAGGCACTGCCCAAATGTAACGGTGCGTATCATGCCCACATTTACGTGACCCTCAATGGTGTACCGATAATAGCGCCACAAGTAAAATTGAGCATGAAATAACAGTGAATTAAAGCATTACGAAAGGCCCCGTTGACCACTGTTTTATCAGGCAAATGTGTTTCAGTTATAGACAAATTTTCAATGGGTGCCTAAGGCAGCGCCCAAATGCAGTAGCGCATGTCGCGCCCAAATTTGCATGACCCATTTGTGGGTACCTAAAATAGCACCATGAGTAAAAATGGGAGTGAAATAACAGTACAGTAATAGAATACCAGTAATTTACCACAGTAATAGAATATCAGTAATTTACCGTTATTTTACTATGTTCTAACCGAACCTATTCTCCTACAGAAACTCCCTTTTGATGCCCAACACTAAGGGCCCGTATCCACTAGCGCGAATCCGCATGCAGACAACGCATGCGGATTCGCATAAGCAATACAAGTGGATGGGACTGTTTCCACTTGTCAGTTTTCATTTGCGTTTTTCTGTGCAGGACTTTTCTGCATGGTAGGCCCTGCAGAATTCGCCTGCGTGTGGAATGCAGGCGAATCGCACGCAATGTATTTAATAGGGAAATCGCGTGCGTTTTCCCCATGCGTTTTTTGCCGCAAATTCGCATGCGATTTCGCATAGGTACCCATGTTAATTCACACAGGCAGTGACATGGTTAAAATCGCATCACCCTAACCTATGCAAAATCGCATGCGAAATCGCGGCAAAAAACGCATGCGGAATCGCACCCGCATGCGATTTGCCTGCGGTGATTCGCCGGCGATTCCGCAACGCTATAGTGGAAACGGGCCCTAACTGATCCTCCCATGTGGTACCTCCTGGGGGGCACCCAACCTTAACCAATAAATACATAAAAGCAAACAGGCACGCCACACACCCTGATACACCACATTTATCCAGGCAACCAAGCCTGCCCATTCATACCTCATTATTAGTGGCGGCTGCATTGGCCAAAGTGCTGCCTGACTGTGTTTGCATGTTTGACACACCCTCACAAGCCTAAACTGAGCTTTAGCCTATACACAGATCCAGAAAACATTCAGATACTGCTTTATAAGCCAGGGTTGAAAACATCCGCTGAATGCTCTCCATGTCTATACATTTGTGAAACAAGTCTGTATCTAAACTGGCTGAATTGGCTTATTATAAAATAAGACAAAAATTCCAAAGTGTGAGGCCTTGAGGTAAAAGCCATTCAATGCTGTGAAAAGAAAATGAAATAAAAGTTTTGCTGAAATGTTTGAAGTGAAATGCGAGACAATAGTATGAATTTTCAGCTGCTCTGAGCCGCTGAAGGATGGATGTACTTCAGAAACGGCGTTGTTAATAGTAGCAGAGTGTGCAAGCAGGAGTCTGTGTGCGCGTATTGTGGGCCCATCTCTTACAAAACACTTCCACGTACAATAGATAGAATTCATCTTGTCAACAAGTGGGTGACTTATTCAGTGTGTTGGTAATAATTTAGGGGGTGTACACAGGAGTGGATCACACCGTCAAGGTCATAAATCTGGCAGACTAATGGCTCCAGGCACTGCTGAGACTTAGAATACCTCTCTTTACTGTCAATGATGCGAGGATTCTTTTGTGTCCGGACATCAAGGCTGAAAGTTGTTAGAAGAATGTGTTCTGCCGCTGAACACTTTTTATTATCTGTGGTATCGCTCTGCACAGCATGGAGTTCTGTTCAAAGAGATCTGCTTTGGCGAATGGGTTGATGCAGGGCCCAAAGGGATATGTGATAGTGCGAGGACATGACTCATACTGCTTAAACATTATATAGCATATTTTTTCCTTTCACTTGCACAGTTAATACTTTGGAAAAGTTAACAGAACTTCATTCACGCTTGCAAGTTAGAAGTACAGAAAATATATCTGGCAACGGCGGGAATCTCTTGATGCCGGATACATGTGCTTGCCGGTTGCTTGAGAAACTGGCCAAAAAGCACAAACCTTTCATTTACAAACACCTGCACTCATATTGGCCATCACTGGCACTAATTATCATTGAAATCTGTTTGACACCTAAAATAAGTCACAGCTTGGGACAAAGTCAGAATCCATCCTACCTTGGGTTAAGGTGCAGATTTATGCTTGTGGATGTTAGAAATTGAATGCTAAGCTTAAAGGAAATCTAAAGTGAAACTAAAAAAATTGTTAGATGCTCACCTATGTAGAGGGAAGGCTCTTGATCCCATAGATTGAGCATACATGTCAAACTCTGGCCCATGAGCCAAATCTGGCCCACAGAACCATCACATTTGGCCCTGGAAGTTTCCCCACTTCCCATTATGTTTGGCCCACTCTAGACCACCAGATAAACTACATTGGAGGTGAAGTCCTAGATCACCAGGGAAGCCCCGTGGGGGGAGGGGGGAAATCACTAGACTCCAGGGAACTGTATGGTGAGGGAGTGGGATTGCTAGACACCAGGGAACTGTATATTAGAGGGGGGGGGGCACTAGACACCAAGAACTATATAGGAAAGGGGCCCCTAACACGTACATTTAAAAAAGGGTACCTGGAAAAAATGGTGCCTGAAATAGATGAAAAAAGCCAGATTCGGTTACAAAGGGTGCCTGGTGTAGCCCATATGCCAAATTCAGCTACAAAGAGTGCCTGGTGTAGCCCATATGCCAAATTTGGCTACAAAGGGCGACTGGTGTAGGTGAAATGTCAAATTCGGCTACAACGCCTGGTGTAGCCTATATGCCAAATTAGGCTACAAAAGGCTCCTGGGGTAGCCCATATGCCCACTTCAGCTGCAAAGGGTGGCTGGTGTAGCCCATATGCCAAATTCGGCTACAAAAGGTGCCTGGTGTAGCCCATATGCCAAATTCAACTGCAAAGGGTGGCTGGTGTGGCCCATATACCAAATTCGGCTACAAAGGGTACCTGGTGTAGCCAAAAAGCTAGTTTTAGTTTATAAAAAAGATGCTGTTATAGGCAAAATTTGTTGGACTATAAAAGAGCTCTGGATATAGCCAAGAAAAGGGATTACTATAACCTAACTTCTCCCTACTCTCACACAGAACCCTCCCCTGGTGGTGCCTAACCCTAAGACCCCACCTGGTGGTGCCTAACCTTAAGACTCCCCCCTGGCGATTACTATGACCTAACTTCTCCCTACTCTCACACAGAACCCTAACCTGGTGGTGCCTTACCCTAAGACCCCCCTAGTGGTGCCTAACCCTAAGCCCTCCCCGCTTGTGATGCCTAATCCTAACACACACACACCCCACTCCTGATTCAAAAATCTCAGTTATAAAAGGGCGCCCTTTTGTAGCAGAATCAAAAACCTTGCAGCCGCATCAAAAATATGGGCTACAAAGGGGAGCCTTTTTGTAGCAGAATCAAAAACCTTGTAGTTGAAAACCTTGTAGCCAAATCAAAAATATGGGGTACAAAGGGGCACCCTTTAGTAGCAGAATCAAAAACCTTGCTGCCGAAAACCTTATAGCCAAATCAAAAATATGGGCTACAAAGAGGTACCCTTTTGCAGCAGAATCAAGAACCTTGTAGCCGAATATCTTGTAGCCAAATCAAAAATATGGGCTACAAAGGGCCGCCATTTTGTAGCCGAATCAAAAAACTTGTAGCCGAATGAAAAACATGGGCTACAAAGGTGCAGCTTTTGTAGCCGAATCAAAAACCTTGTAGCCAAAAAAAACCTAGGCGCCCTTTTTACCACCTTGTAGCCCATATTTGCAGAAATAACATTGAAGTCTATGGAGGCGCCCTTTTAACCACTTCAGCCTACAGTGTCGAAAATCGTATGCATCCGAGCAACGTTCACCTCCCATTCATTCGCCAATAACTTTATCGCTACTTATCACAATTAATTTTTCTAAATCTTGTTTTTTCCGCCACTAATTAGGCTTTCTTTGGGTGGTACATTTTGCTAAGAATTATTTTTTTCTAAATCCATTTTAACAGGAAGATTAAGAAAGAAATGGAAAAAAATCATTATTTCTCAGTTTTTGGCCATTATAGTTTAAAATTAATACATGCTACCGTAATTAAAACCCATGTATTTTACTTGCCCACTTGTCCAGCTTATTACACCATTTAAATTATGTCCCTATCACAATTTATGGCACCAATATTTTATTATTTTATTTAGAAATAAAGGTGCATTTTTTCAATTTGCGTCCATCACTATTTACAAGCTTATAATTTTAAAAAATGTAATAAGATGCTCTCTTGACATGTATATTTAAAACGTTCAGACCCTTAGGTAACTATTTATGTAGTTTATCTTTTTTTTATTGTAATTTTTTTTTTTTTTTATTAAAAAATGTATTTGGGTAATTTTAATTTAGGAGGGAAACAGCTAATTTTAGATGTAATATAATGTAATCATTTATTTAAAAAATGTATGTGGGTGCGGTTTACTATTTGGCCACAAGATGGCCAGAGTCAAAAAAGTCCTGGAGCATACGATCACGCTACCAGGAACTATAAGGACACTGTAAAAAAAAAAAATCGGCCAGAAATACAGCGCTCTCTGAATAGAAAGTGTCGGTATTTCTCCGGGGGTCTTAGATCGGTGAATGGGAATTATATTCCCGGTCACTGATCAATGCCAGGAAACTGTGTAGGGGAGAGAGGTCCACTAGACACCAGGGAACTGTATCTGGGACGGAGGAGGCATTAAACACAAGAGATCCACATAGGGAAGGGGAGGAATACTAAACACCAGGAAACTGTATAGGGAAGGGAGGAGAGCCATTAGACACCAGGGAACTGTATAGGCGTGAGTGGGAGGACACTAGACACCGGAACTGTATAGGGGAGGGAGGCATTAGGCACCAGGGAATTTATAAGGGAGTAAGGTGGCCACTAGACATTGGGGTTTGCACACAACTTGGTTCCAGTGTTCAATATCGGTCCACTTTGTATTTTATTTTTGACACCCCTGTCATAAAGCCTTCTTGGTTATGTCTCTGTGCCCTCGGACCACCACTGTCAGCCATTCAAATTCCTTGCCTTCAGGACTCCTCAGAAGGCTTCAGAAGCATTCACATCCCAAAGTGCTTATTCAGACAGGCGTGCCTATACATGCTATGGTCACCAGATGTGCAATGTTTTTCAATGTTAATTGTCTTTTTTCTCTGTCTCTTCTATTTTGCTGGTAGACTGCCTTGGTTTAGACAAATAGACCAATACGTAATCCCAGGAGGATATTCAGATATGCCAAAGTCAAGGCTTCCGCTCAGTATACTGGCAGAGCAGTAATCTCCTAGCAACATAAAGGAAGGTAGAACTGAAGATGACAAACAAAACCACAAGCATACTGAAGAAAAAGAAATAACTATGCAACGCTATACAACTTAGAAGACATAAGTTCTAAATAGATGTTCCTATGTACTATTATCCCCACTTTCTGGGCAATGAAACTGGGGATTTGGCAAGATAAATCCCAATAAAAAGGACAATGTGAGCTGGTATTGCTCAGGAGGTGATGTCTCGCGCTAACCTTCTCCACCTTCTGGGGTAATCTTAGTCTGTATGGGGGAGCAGGCTTAAAGGACATCCAAGGTGACAATAACCTACTATGCTTTACTTACTTGGGGCTTCCTTCACCCCTATAAGTCTGTGTGGTCCCTCGAGGCAATTCCACTCTCCTCCAGCACACATCTAACCCTTCAGTAATGATCCCCTCGGATGCATTTTAAGATGACTTGGGAAAGGGGGCCATGTTATGTTTATTTAAAAAAATGTGTTAAGAAATAATCTTGCAGGGAGGATGTATTATAAACCTATTCCCTCAGAAAAGTAAAATGTTTATAAGACATCCCTGCATGTTTTAATATACCCGTATATACTCGGATACAAGTCGACCTCGTGTATAAGTCAACCCCCATATTTGAGCCCCTTAAACTGGAATTGTTCTGTGTCTCCAGTATAAGTCTACCCCTAAAAGTTAACGACTGCACTTGGGGACCAGGAGTGGTTAATGGCTGCACTGCATACAGTATTGTGGCCATTAACCCCTCCTGGTCCCCAAGTGCAGCCATGCATTGTCTCCCTCCCTCCCTGCAGAGACATTGATCCTACCTCCCCCCCACCATCAACCAAAGGGTGCCCCCCTCTCTATCCCCCCCCCCCCATCCTCACCGTGTGTAATGAAATGCTGTGTAGTCCACAGCAGGAGCAAAATGGTTGCAAGGGACTTTAATCCTCCCTCCCTTCCTCACCCAAAGCATGTCTACATCTCTCTATCTTCCCCCGTGTAATTGAATGTTGTGTGCAGCAGCAGTGAAGTGGCTGCCGGGATCTTTAATCCTCCCTACCTTCCACCCACCATCACCCAAAGGACGTCCACCACTCTTTATCTTCCCCCTGTGTAAAATGCTGCGTAATCGCCGCAGCCGACTTACGGTATGAGTCCAGCACAGACGATCACCCAAAGGATGTCCACCACTCTTTATCTTCCCCCTGTGTAAAATGCTGCGGAATCGCCGCAGCCGACTTACGATACCAGCACCAGCTGTCACGAACTCTCCACTTCCTCACTCATGTTGCGTCATGTGACTACGGGAGCCGGCGGTATGCAAACTTGCGTGCATTAGAATACCGCCTCCAGAAGTCACATGACGCCGCGCGAGTGAGGAAGAGGAGTGCGCATGACAGCTGGTGCTGGAATCATAAGTCGGCTGCGGCGATTCCACAGCATTTTACACAGGGGGAAGATAGAGAGTGGTGGAGGTCCTTTGGGTGATCGTGGGTGGGAGGATGAAAGCCCCCGGCCACTAGTCCACTACAGGGAGGGGGACAGAGAAAGGCAGCCCTCTCATCCTGGCTATAAGTTGGTAAATTTAGGACTATCTCAAGTACAAGTCGACCCCCCCCCCCCCACACACACACACACTTTTACACTTTGAGTTAGTCCTAAATTTCTCAACTTATAGCTGAGTATATACGGTACCTTTGTAGTGGCACTGCCAGCTATTTAGCTGGCAAGAATAAGAGTCATTTTCAGTTCACTTTGTGGATTCTTGATCTATCTTCTCAGGCCATGCATATGTACACATTTCATGCATGTGTATGGCTAATTTGTGTTTAGTAAATCCACAGTTTATGGAACTTGTGTACATTCAGCCTATAAAGTGATTCTTTAAAGAAAACCTGAACTGAAAATGAAAAGTCAAAATAAGCAATAATTTTTTCAAAATTTGCCTCAGGCGGCAAAAAGTCTAGGGCCGGCCCTGCACAAGTCATACTTACCTTCCATGTAGTCTACTCCTCAGTGTCTTTCTCCTGTCCTGCGTCCTGTTTGTTCGCTGTGATCAAGGGAATTTTCCGTCCTCCATTTTGAAAATGGCCATTACCCATAACAGCTTTCTGGTCAGCGCACAGTTAAACTGTAACATTGCCCCCTTGAGCCATAGGGAAACATGGATATTACCTGGTACATCAGTTTTCCTCTCAGCTATAACTGACAGCAACTGATATTTTACTGACAGCAACTGATATATTTCAGATCTGACAAAATATTGTCAGAACTGGAAGGGATTATTGTCAGAAGAAAATAGTGAGCTTCTGAGAGGAACTGATGGCAAGGTAACTATGTAATGTTCATTTGAAGTTACCTCATGTGTTTATTTTAAATATTTTTACTCAGTACAGGTTCTCTTTAAGGCTAGAATTTCCTTGAAGAAACCAGGAGCTTGGCATCACTTTTTGGCCTAGGGTTAACCTTTGGAAACATTTCAGCACTAATCTCTGAGTAGCTGAAACCACAGGCTTAGGTAGCTCAGCGATAGCATGGAGCCAGCTCTAAGACAAGGGTTACATGTCGATGCTGATGTTAGATTGTGTTATTTTTCTCCATTAGATGGAAACTTTGCAGTTTTTAACAGATGGGTCTTATGTTGCCGCTGCTTGTTATTGAAGAAAGCTTGGTTTATGTGACAGGCAGTGCATGGAAATCTCATAGGTATTTACGAATACAGGAAATGAAGCTTGTTATGGAACATGATACCTGCTGTGACACTACATAATATCGAGGCTTGACCTAAATATTTTCAACAAATTTAAGTGTTTCCATGTGATACTGTAGGTCTGGGGTCAAGATAGGTATATGTTCCCTAATTGTTCAGTGCTGAGCTGAAATTTTATTAAACTTTAAATCACAATATTATCTTCTTGTCCACTAGAGGAGGAAATTAAAATAGTTGGTGAAGAAGTAGAAAAATGTGTGAATTTATAGGACAGCTTTAATGGAAACCTTTATCGAGAGTAATAAGTAAGTTCCCATTTCTAACTACTGGTTTCCACTCCGAGCAGCAGGAAAAAAAAGACATTTACTTATCCGGGGCTTCCTCCAGCCCCTAGCAACCATTGTGGCCCTTGCCGCAGCTCCGCACTCACTGGCGCTCGCACAGGCGCAGTAGAGCATAGTTCCCCAACCCTGTCCTCAAGGCCCACCAATAGTACATGTTTTGCAGGAAACCACACATAATTACAGGTGAGGTAATTAGTGTTTCAGCAGAGCTGATTAACTAACTTTGTGGATTTCCACAAAACATGCACTGTTGGTGGGCCTTGAGGACAGGGTTGGGGAACCCTACAGTAGAGGATGACCTGGCGAGATCGTCCTCTGCAGCGGAGGGGACCAGGAGCCAGCGACTGAGTGTGGAGCTGCGGTAAGGGACAGAGGCTGCTAGGGGCTGGAGGAAGCCCCCGGGTAAGTAAATATCTTCTTTTTTTTTCAGCTGCTCGGACCTTCCCTTTAAAGGAGTACTGTAAGGGTAATGAAAAAAAAATCAGTGTAACTTACCTGCCTTGGGGCATTAAAGTCACAAATTCTGGAAGTGAGCCATGGCGGGAGACCGAAGAATTGTTGTGTCCCAGTGCCGGCATAGGACGTTTGCCTGTGGCCGTTAGAAGCCCCAGGTAAGTTAGAATCATTTTTTAAATTACATTTACAGTTCTCCTTTAAGGTCCATACACATTGCTCAACAAAAGCAGCCCAAAACAAACAACAAATGTCACAGAAATTACTGCATTGGCGGCAATGTCATTGAAAAGACTTGTCATTTCCATACACTAATGTTGCAAACGACCAACTCATTCAAATACTGCCTGCTCAAGTGGGAATGGCATTATACATGACACACACGCAATCAGTAGAACAATGTTGTTCAAATAGCATTGTACACACGTGGCCGACTGCACCATCAGTCCAACAGTCATCTGAGATGATGTACTATATGGATGGGACAAAATGCCTGATGTCTGTGACTCGTCGTTGGGCTACATTTTTGCAGGCAGTTGCCATCCAATACAGGAAATCTGTTTGTTGAGCATTTCAAACAACATATGATCATTTTGGGTGAGTAACAACAGTATAGAAACAGGAAATGGGGGCAGGGTCAATCACACTATCATTTGTTTTTGTTTTCCAAGTAGAAAAAATATAAAAGATCCAAGCTGCAGTTTTATTTCGTTTACATAGCAAAAGCACAGCTCTGCTGTACATTGTCAGTGAGCACCTGCTGTATGCGGCTTTTAAGCCAGACATGGAAGATAGCTAAAAAGCTGTCATGAATCTTTCTGTAATATAGAATGAGATAACTTATGCATGCATCTATGCACCCAGTTTGGCACCAAAATAATATAATGGCTTCATCATGAGTTCAGGTAAAGCCAGCAATTTCCTACAAAAGCACCAAAGAAATGTACTGCATTAAATCCAGAGTCATCAAAAAAACCTCTACATTGTTTCACACACCTTACTGTGCTAACCCATAGATTGTTTAATCTATAAATACATACAGTTTGTGTTATGATTATTTTTAGTATCTGTGAGCAGCATAAGGGATTTGCAATTACTCTGAATGTTTTTTTTAATGTTGTACTTTACCTTCTACTGCTATTATTATCATCATTACTATTATTATTATTATTATTATTATGCATTTATATTTCCATACTTTTCTCCTCTCCAGAACACTTATACATTGTTTCTTCATGAGACTAACAAGCAGATAGCTCTCCATTTCTTCTTCATTATTTATTATTGTAATACCTAAAATATCTCTTTTCCCAAACAGTTACACAGAGTGCGTGTGCTAATTAAGTAATAATTAAGTAATAATAATTAAAAAACAATGTTTAAAAGTTAAATTCACAAATATCAAACACTAATGGTAACTTTTCTACTCTCCGTAGATTACTTTTCAAATGTTTTACTATTTTAGGTTTTCATAAATTTCTCACAAGCAGATAGCATAGAGTATGTTCTATAGCTATTTGGATGGCTATGCACAGGTGCAGAGCTTTGGGAATGCTATTCGTGATACTTTGTCGCCTCTGCTATGTGATACAAGGTTATTTCCGGGGTTTCGGCACTAGCTCCTCATCATTCAATGGTGGTCAGTGCTCAAACGCAAAGTATCAGCAATACTCTACAGCTTCAGCTATGCATTGGTGCTCACAGTGGTGTTTTGACAACAGTCCACCATTATTTGCATAACCTTAATCGCTCCCCTTAACATTACATTTTTTTCTAGACACCTAAAATGAGTTCCACCTCCACCCCCATCTTTACCTCCTTTCTGATGCTTAACCCCAACCTTAAAGAAAACCTGAACTGAAAATTAAAAGTCAAAATAAGCATACACAAGTCATACTTACCTTCCATGTAGTCTACTCCTCAGTGTCTTTCTCCTGTCCCGCGTCCTGTTTGTCCGCTGTGATCAAGGGAATTTTCCGTCCTCCGTTTTGAAAATGGCCATTACCCATAACAGCTTTCTGGTCAGCACACAGTTAAACTGTAACATCGCCCACTTGAGCCATAGGGAATCATGGACATTACCTGGTACATCAGTTTTCCTCTCAGCTATAACTGACAGCAACTGATATTTTATTGACAGCAACTGATATATTTCAGATCTGACAAAATATTGTCAGAACTGGAAGGGATTATTATCAGAAGAAAATGGTGAGCTTCTGAGAGGAACTGATGGCGAGGTAACTATGTAATGTTCATTTGAAGTTACCTCATGTGTTTATTTTAAATATTTTTACTCAGTACAGGTTCTCTTTAAACTTTAATGCTAGACCCTTCCATTGTTTTTGACATTGGAAATGCAACCTGTGTCAACCCTAACTTGTGCCCTCACCACAAACACTCACACTGTATGCTACTAAAACAGAGAAATCACCGATGTAATTATAAAAATTAAATTTCCATAGAATAAAATAGACATACAACAACAGAGGCTACTAAACACACTCGCTTCTGAAAGATTGGCAGCGGTATTGCTAGCACTGGAGAATATCTGGGGCACCATAAAAGGGGTAGATGAGTAGCACACCACTGCAGGAATGGGTGTAACGACAGCGGATTGTGGGCAGTGTCATATGATAAACATAAAATAAAGGTATGTGAACCTACTTTGCATGCTGTAAGTACTCTATTATTATCCTACATTCCCTTTGCCCATAAATTACAGGGCCAAATAAAATCATGTCACACATCAAGATACAGACTTATAGAAAAACTTCAATGGAAAAAAAACGAGAATCCATAATAACTAAGCAAGCAAAAAATAGGCAAATTCCAATGATATGCACAAATTAACAATAACAGGTAGTTCTCAAAAATGTAGCTATTTACAACAATGTGCAGAAATCAATGACATGCAGATATCACCAAGTGACAAACAGATAATATTAACCACAGGCAAAGAATGCCATTAACAGGCACATAGAGATCAGTAGATTCTATTCTAGTGGCATAGAGATAGTGATCGGTACATTTTAGTGGAAGGGATATAGTGATTGGTGAATTCTAGTGTTGGGAAGGTAATGATCCATAGTTTCTAGGAGGGTTAGGTGCTAAATAGTAGCAGTGGATGCCAAATAGCATTGAGAGACATACAGTATTGGGGGCTAACTGTGGGTGCAGTGAGGGTTTAGTGGGTGCCATGCAGCATTGGGTGATAACTGTGGGTAACAAGTAAAAGCAGTGGGTGCAAAGTAACACTAGGTGTGAATAGTAGGTGCTAAGCAGTATCAGTGGATGCCAAATATTTAGAGACATATAGTATTTGGTGCTAGCTGTGGGTGCAGTGAGTATTACGTAGTGGGTGCCATGCGTCCGTTGGTATTAACTGTGGGTGCCAAGTAACAATGGCTGTCATTTAGAATTGGATGCTAATTGTGAATGCCAAGTAGCAGCAGTGGGTACAAAGTAGTGGGTGCCATAAAGCAGTGGATGCAAAATAGCGGCTGCCATGCAACAATCATTGGTAAATGTGGTTGCCAGGTAGAGGCTGTGCTTGCTAAGGAGTGAGTACCATGCAGGAATGGGTGCTAACTGTGGGTGCCAAGTAATAGCAGTGGGTGCTAAGTACTGGGTGCTACAGTATATAGTAATGGATGCTAACTGTGAGTGCCTAGAAGTGGTAGTGGCTGGTATACAGCAGCAGGTGCCATCTGCCACTGGCGTACGAATAAGTATAGCAGCCAGAGCTGCTGCTATGGGGGCCATAGGCAAGGAAGGGGAGGGGGGGAGGGGTCTGATCCTGGCTTTTTTCTTTTACGCTGCCTTCCCTCACCAACAAATGATTCCCTGGACTGGAGCCTGCATTTAAGCCCCCACCCCCAAACAAACACACACACACACACACACACACACACACACACACACGCACAATCTTCCTCCGCTGTTTAAAGCAGTTTTGGGAAATGCCGAGCGTCACTGTTGCCATGGCAACTGAACGTGGAAGCCGGGCCACTGCACTAAATGCAGTAGCTACATGTAGAACAGTGGCCCGATTTTTGCATTCAGTTGCCTCGGAGGTTCCTGAAACTGCTTTTAAACAGCGGAGGGATAGTGTGTGATTGGGGGGGGGGGGGGGGGGGGGGGCTTAAATTCAGGCTCTAGTCCAGCGAATCATTTATTGCAGGGAGGGGGGCCGACATCAATCTTCCCTCTCCCTCCTGAGTCCCCCTCAGTTTAGGTGCAGCGGTGTGTGTATCTGTCACCTACTGCATGTGTCCCTGCCGTCGGCTCCCCTCTCTGGTTCCTGTTTCCTAACAGGAAGTAGAACGTAGTAGAGAGGAGCCGGTGTAATGACAGAAAGTGCAGCCCCATACCGGCGGCTGGGAGGCATGCAGCAGGTGAGAGATACACACACCGCTGCGCCTAAACTTTAGAGGAGGACTCAGGAGGGAGAGGGAAGATTGATGTCAGACCCCCCTCCTTGCATCCCAAGATTACCCACGCTGCTGTAAGGGGCACAGGAGGGAGGCAATACAGTTCCCGCTCAGTGGCACCCTTCTCTTCCCTCCTCCCCACCCAGTGGCACCATCTCTGCCCTCCTTCCTGGCCAAGTGGCACCCTCCTCTCCCCTCCTTCCCACCTAGTAGCACTCTTCTCCCCACCCCAGTGGCACCCTCCTCTCCCCTCCTCCCCACGTAATAACACCCTCCTCCCCACCCCAGTGGCAACCTCCTTTCCCCTCCTCCCCAACTAGTGGCACCCTCCTCTCCCTTCCTCCCCACCCTAGTAGCACCCTCCTCTCCCCTCCTCCCCACCCTAGTGGCAACCTCCTTTCCCCTCCTCCCCACCTAGTGGCACCCTCCTCTCCCTTCCTCCCCACCCTAGTGACACCCTCCTCTCCCCTCCCCTCCTCCCCACGTAGTAACACCCTCCTCCCCACCCCAGTGGCAACCTCCTTTCCCCTCCTCCCCATCTAGTGGCACCTTCCTCTCCCCTCCTCCCCACGTAGTAACACCCTCCTCCCCACCCCAGTGGCAGCCTCCTTTACCCTCCTCCCCACCTAGTGGCACCTTCCTCTCCCTTCCTCCCCACCCTAGTGGCACCCTCCTCTCTACGTAGTAACACCCTTCTCCCCACCCCAGTGGCAACCTCCTTTCCCTTCCTCCCCACTAGTGGCACCCTCCTCTCCCCTCCTCCCCACGTAGTAACACCCTCCTCTTCATCCCAGTGGCAACCTCCTTTCCCCTCCTCCCCACCTAGTGGCACCCTCCTTTCCCTTCCTCCCCACCCCAGTGGCACCCGCCTCTCCCCTCCTCCCCACCTAGTAGCACCCTCCTCCCCACCCAATGGCACCCTCCTCTCCACCCTCTCTGTAACACCCTTCTTCCCACCCAGTGGCACGTCCTTCCCCCCACATAGTTGCACCCTCCTCCTGACCCAGTGTCACCATCCTCTCCTCCGCTACTCCATTAGGGCCCGCAAGCGCTACCCTCCTGAGGAGCTGCGGGTGGGGGGGGGGGGGCAAAAGAAAAATTTGCTATGGGGCCCAGCCATTTCTAGCTATGCCCCTGCCGGCTGCTATGTCTTTCTGGTGTTGCTAGTAGGCTGGATTGGCAGTCTCTAATTGCACATGCTTACCTACCTTCCCACCTGTAACTATCAGTATCTACCAGTGGGGAAGAAGACCTGGCCTGCTGACCCTCATGACTTAATGGGATTTGCTCAAAATGCAGCTGTATGGTTAGAGCAACAGAGCAGGATTGCTTCAACAATGAGTGTGCTTAGGACTTGATGGATCCCTTTAGCGATGCATATTTGAGCATTTTTCATTTTAACCTTTATTTGCAGCTGTTGATTGCCATTAGAGTCACTCAGACCTGGAAATTAGCCCAGAGGGGCTGCTTTTGTGTTCCAGGGAAGAGAGGCCAGAGAGTTCTCCAAAATTGATCATAAAACTATTTTTGTTTTCCCTTTCTTGGAATGGGGAGTGGCATTCTATCTACGCTGCAATGGACAGTTTGCATCTTGGAATACACTGACCATTATTCTGAAACCCCACCTAACATTTCCATCCAACAGGAACTGCTGCTTACACTTTGGGACAAGCTTGGGAAAACACGAATGTACAATAACAGGAGCAAAAGACCATTTAAAATGTTTCCTTCCAGACTTGTATTTTTCATTCAGTTTATTCTTAAATGATTATTTTTTTATAAATATATTTCAGGAAATAAAACTGCTTTTAACAATGCCGTCCTCTGCCCAAATCCATGACTGCACCACCTGTAGAGAAGTGCTTTTTAGAGCTACTGTTTCCTTTAAAATGTCGGCTGTTTCCAGAGCCTTGCACTGTACATTCACCGCTTAGAATCTCTGTTAGAAGCGGAGTTGTTTTATAGGGGTCAAATTACATGCTGGCTTCGGCATCATTAAAAAGACCACAAGGGAGTGATTACCGATGGCAATCAATGCCAAATAAATTAACAGTGCAGCTCAGGCATCAAAACCACTATTCATCAGTTGTTTTCTCTTGAGAACAATAAACTACATGCACTTCAGTGTTTACAATGTTATCTGAAACTTAACAGTTGTACCCAAACTTAAAAAAAAGGGATCCAGAAGTCAAAATATACAGATGAAATAATGTTTCTAATGTTCTCTATGCATTTCCTCATTCATTTGTAGATCCATCCAGATAACTTGGAGCCTCACATGAAACCTTCCTATCCTCTGTTTTGGTCTCTTCCAAATGTGATGGGACAATGAAGGTTTCACTGTTCCTGCATAAGTCTGTGTGCGGATCCATACTTCTTTTCTGTGGATTATGATTACCGAGTATCCTGCACCAGCAACCGCTGGATTAAGGTGTGCATTTTTTTCATCTCAAGATGCTTAATAACGTCTGAGCAGCACGAATCTTGCCCTCTTTTCAAACATTTTTTAGAATCTGTGACAATGTCAGTCCCCTCTGTATACAGGTGTGGGGGGGGGGGGCATTACACAACAGGGAACAGTTAGGGGAAGAAGGAGGATCACTAGACGCCAGGGAACTATATAGGGGAGGGAGAGGGTTCATTAGACACCAGGGAATTTCGATAGGGGGGGGAAGGTGGCTAGTAGACTTTGAGGTTGGCCTACGACTAGGTCCCAGTGTTCAATTTTGGCCCACTTTGTATTTGAGTTAGACACCCTTGGGCTTAACTCTCTAAATACATGCAGGGTGCATTTCTCTTGTCTCTGTTTTCCTTCTGTCCTGTGCAAGAGTTTAGGGCCACTTTATTATTTATTTATTTTTGCTTTGTAGTGGCACTTTTTTAATGCATGTGATATTTTTTTCATCAACATATAGTAATAGCCATCCCCTAAACTGATGCCAACATTTTGAATGTTGATATACTATGTCTGAATAATACTATAAAAGTGCAGGGGAAGTGTTGTTTATTACTGCTGTAATGAAGGGGTTAATATCTGGCAAGGTTTGGGCTTTATTTTATTTCTTATAAAAGAAGATAAAGATAACCATTTGTGCAGTCATCACAGAGGAAGGAATATGGAGACGTGACAGCGTTCTGTTATTCTATTTATGGACATTCCTAGATGGCGCAGGAGGAGAAAAGCTGTTATAACTTTAAATACTTTCCATTCTTTGTTATCTTCCCCCTCAGTATATTTGTCTTGCCACAGAAACTTGCCTTCCTTCACTTACATGCCATTATACAGAATTGCTGAGAGATCTTCAATGGAAAAAAAATCTGAAAATAATTAAAACCGCATTTTGAAAAGATAACAGAGGGAGGAAGAGGGAGACTGACTTTCACTGTCAGTGGGGAGTGACGTTATGCTATCTATAGAGCCTACTTGCTTTAGGATCCAGTTTGTGTATTTCCTGGAAACTTCCCTCAAAGAAACAGCATTAACGCCTCTGGGACTCAGCAGCCCTTAATAGAATCAGAATCAGAATTTATTATCGCCAAGTACAACGGTGGGTTGTACCCGGAATTGGTTTTGGCGCATACAGGGTCGTTGATGAAAAAGACAAGAAACAGCATATGGATAAGCATGGTACATACATAGACGGGACAAGCATACATAGGACAACATTACAGCTTGTGCGTACAATTAAGCAGAGTGCAGCATTGCATACAGTTAAGCATGGTACATACATATAAACAATAAAAAGCAAAAACAAAAAGCAAAACAGAGAGCATTACAGCATACACGTATAGATTAACGTAATACAAACAGAGCATTACAGCATACACGTACAGATTAACATAATACAAACATAGCAAAGCATACATTGATAGCAGGAACAGAAAAGAGTGGGACTGGAGGTGCAGCCTGAGAGCTGATATGAGCGCTGCCATTTTCGGCACTGGACGCTACACAGCGACACGCTCCAACAAGACAGGTGCTACCGATTGTCCACGAAAGTAGAGAGAGAAGGCTGAGAAAAACTGAGGGGCATCATGATGGAGGCGGACAGCAGAGTTCACTCGGACCAGGTTGCCCGAGGGGTAGCACTCCTGGTTTCAAGTCTGCACGGCTGGTATTATTGCATAATAGGATCACTTGTAAGCTTATTTCTGGTATAATGTGGAGGCAGCAGAGCTGAGGTTTTGGTTATCATTCAGATCCTAGAAACCCAGGTTAATTTCTCCCCTCCCCACATCCAGGCATTTTTATTGGTGAAATGAAGAGAGACAGGACCTGAGTACTTGCTCTTCTTCTAGAGGTTAATGACCCAGTTAGCAGCTCTTGGCTGCATTTCCCGACATTTTGCAGACATCAAGGCCGTGTCTGCCTGCCAAGTACATCCTGTTCCCTGGAGCTCATCCAAACCCTCTCCTATTACTGTGTAATGCGACAAAAAGGGGAGGAGGGCTAGGGACCAGCCAGAGACAGAAAGAGATGAGAGCTCATAACCAAGCCTGGAGCTGCCAGGAGTACCTGCACACAGGGGTTAAAGAGTTTCCAGTGGTCAAGAGGAATCTAAAGTACATAGAATGTGTTATTATCTTTAGAAGTACAGGAAGTATCTGTGAAGCAGGGCAGACAGCGGAAAGATTCCTACTCTTTCTCGCTACAATCACTTTAACCTATTGATACACAACTTTTACAAATCTTCATATGCTACACTGGTTAAAGCTGACAGTTTTGCTTTGCAAGGGATCACGGCTCTTCTCTTTTTACACTAAAGTAGTACTCCGGATACTAAAGCACAGTAAACCAAGGAACTATATTACAGCAGGTGTCCTTCAGGTTTACCTAAAAAAAAAATGGCGCCAAGTAATTTGGGTGCACCCTGCTCCTGCAAAACACCCGGCGGCGTTAATTACTATTCCCCTTACCGGCCACCATTGACTCAGGGGGAGGATGCACTTTGGCTGTCAGTTATTGCTGGTGGCTGAATTGCACTGTTTTTTTTTCGTAATTTAGCAGCGCCCAAATGACCCTCTGAGCGCCGCTATAGCTGTAGTTCACATTACAGCCTATGGCAGCACACAAATGTCTGGCACCCTTTTTGCCTGCATTTCATCTGCAGTGTTACAAGATACCTTTGCATCGATTGGCTGATGAATCTAGACAGGTGCAAAGAAAATGAGCAAGAGTGGTGCAGTCATAAATAAGGTTGCAGCTGTAAAATAAGGATTTTGGTTATTTCTCATGTGCATTTGCATAACTTTTGCTCTAGTTCTCTTAAGCTGCATACCCTCCACCCGACGGGTCCTGCGACGTCCCCTTGACAGTGGTCGCCAGCAATGCCTCTTCCTGTCGGCGGGTGGGCACAACGTCACACACCGGGAGCAAACAAGACTTCAAGAGATTGCGGCACTTTGCGCGGGAGTTGTCTGGATCTTAGCGATCCGATAGGACGGTCATTATTGCGATGCAACACTAAGCGGCGTTGTGTACCTGTACCCACGTTGCAATCTCGCATATCCGACTGCTCAGCATTCAAAAAATTGTCGGTCGGCAGGAAAATCACGACATGGGTACTTAGCTTCAGAACTGATCTTGGCCATTCAGCTTCCCTGTATTTGCATAGTTGCTAAGAATGCCTACCATGAGTCAGCAAAGCAGATAACTTAGGCAGGAGTCACACTTGCTTAAAATTGCATGCTTTTTCTCCACTGCGTTGCGCAAAACAGACAACATGCTTCTTAATGCACAATCGCAGTGCACTAAAGAGCAATGTGTGGCTTTCCGCAGTGGAGAAAAAAAAGCCGATACTGCTGGCTTTTTATCGAACATCATGTGATTCCCTCTTGCCAAGGATGAAGATTAAGCCATGGGAAACCGCTACCATTTTTCGTGACCTCAAGTATGACACCTCACTTAGATCCAGGGTCTTTTTAGTGAAAGCTTAACCTCCCTGGCGTTATGATTAATTATTTCCAGATTTAAAGAAAATCTGTAAAACTCCTCTGGGGGTACACCTCAGGTGGGGGAAGCCTCCGGATCCTATTGAGGCTTCCCTGTCCTCCTCGTTTCCACGGCAGCTGAGAAAATCCTCCCGGAGCGGGGGCAATGTAAATATTTACCTTTTGGCTCCAGCGCAGGCGCAGTATCCGCTCTCTGCACGGAGATAGGCGAAAATAGCCGATCTCCGTCGGCCCGCTCTACTGCGCAGGCGCAAGTCTCCTGTGCCTGCGCAGTAGAGCAAACCCGACAGAGATCGGCTATTTTCGCCTATCTCCGTCAGAAGAGCTGCAACAGCACCCCCGCTGGAGCCTGAAAAGGTAAATATTGCACAGGCTGCCGGATTTGTCGCCTGTGCGTTCCAGGGGGCTGCAGCAAGACCGCTGTGGGACACAGGAGGACAAGGGAAGCCTCAAAAGGGTCCAGAGGCTTCCCCCTACTGAGGTGAGTACCCCCAGGGGAACTTTTTTTCAGTACAGGTTTTATTTAAGGTCTAAAAGCTGTAACATTTTTTCACAAGCTTTTAGACCCTAAAAACAAAAAGAAAAACATACCTCAGAGAGGTCTACAGCATCTCCTGCATAAAACTCACCCAGGCACAAGATTACCACCCTGTTCTGCGGCTTTCCGTCCCGAGCCTGACTCAGGATTACTGCTAAGGAGGTTAAAGTGCACCCGAGGTGGAAAAAGGTTTTTCATACTTATCATTTTAGAGACTCTTCAGATCCCTCCAAGCTACTTCATTTGTCTGGCCTCCTGTCCTTCTTGCTTCGCTAGTCCCATTCCAGCCTGCGACTGGGACCAGTTGTGCAATAAACTTTGCACACCTCCATGTATTGTGCTTTTGCACAGCAGCCACAAATGAGAGTGGATGCACAGTGTGCACCCCAACTGGAGCCCTAACATCGGGTGAGATTGCAGAAGAATGGAGAGGCCGGGGAGCATGGCGAGGGAGACAGCTGTGTACATGGGGCTGGAAGAAGCCCGAGGCAAGTACCTATTCTTTTCATCTCAGGTTCTCTTTAAGGATACCAAAAAGCCTTCTATTAGGAAAAAAATGCTAAATTCTTAAAAAATACCTTCTGTTTTAAGAAGGCAAATTTACATTTAGAACTGGTGTGAGACCGTGTTGTGTCGCGAGCGCTTGCTTAACGGTTACCTCACCGAGCCTCCAGCAAGCGTTCGTAGCAGACAAGACAGATACATGAAAACAGGAATGAGCGAGAGATAGGATCCACAGCACTAGCGCAAGAGGCTAGTGCGATCCAGGAAGACAGAGCAGACGGATCCACAGCACTAGCGCAAGGCGAGTGCGATCCTGGCAAGACAGAACAGATGAGATAGCTGGTAGCAACCGCTGCTCCAGCTATACTCCAAGAACAAAGTTCAGAACGACTTCCTGTCGACCACCGCTGGGACAGGACAATCGCAACAGACAAACAAAACAGATATGCAATCCTAACTGCACTAGGGACACTGCCTAGTGCAGTTCCAGGAATTACTCTAGGCTAATCTTCAAACAAAGAGCAAGGCTGACACTCCAGACGAGTGTTACACAGGAACTAACTCTTATGACCAGCCAAGGACTCTGGGAAACATAGCTCTTTATACTGCCAGTCATCAAAGGAGGCAGGTAAGGGATTTGCATAACGAGTGTATGCAAATTCCCCAGCAGCAGAACAGACCAGAAACTTGTAATGGAAAAACAGGTCTCTCTTGCAGAGACCTGCAGCCCACAGACTAGAGGAATGGTCAAACAGCTGTCTGCCAGTGCATCCAGCTGGGCGGATCATTACACAGTGCACACCAAAACCACTAGCAGATCCTGAAAACGCTAGAGGTTTTTGAAGCAGATTTTAAGAGCGATTCTAGTTTTCGATTCTATGTTTAGAGAGGTTTTCTAAGCATGCCTAGCATTTTCTGGAGCATTTTTGTGTAGCAGATTTCATAAATTGTTACAGTAAAGCTGTTACTGAACAGTTTCTGTAACAAAAACACCAGGAAAACCGCTCTGATGTAGCGTTTTTCAGAGCGGTTTGCACTTTTCCTATACTTTACATTGAGGCAGAAACGCTTTTGCAAACCACAAAAGTGCTGCAGGACCCAAGTTTGCGCTTTGTTAAAAACCTCAAACCGCTGGTGTACACCATCCCATTGAGATACATTAGCGTTTTCACAGGCAGATGCGGTTTGCGAAACGCTTCAAAAACCGCTCGGTGTGCACCAGGCCTATGTGGTTAACTTCTGGCTTCAGCAGGTCAAAAGTGTCAGACTAGTAGAAGATCAGCTTAGGGCACTACAAGTCGTTCCTCGATTAGCCTTTTACATTTTTTGACCTCATGAAGAGAGAAGTTAACTGCAAAATGCTTTTTCAAGTGTTTTTAATACACTGACCCGTCTTTCAGCCAATTATTAAGGTATGCAGTTTCTTGCATTTTAAACTATTTTTAGATATTTAAGGTATGCAGTTTCTTGCATTTTAAACTATTTTTAGATATTTTTTTTTGGGGGGGGGGGGGGGGGGGGGAGTTTCAGTAGCTGAAACTCCCATGAGTCTCATTTACTGGTTATCATTGGCTTTGTAGAACTACTCCATCAATTTCGAGGACTTCAGAGCCTGGCTGCTGCCTTTTGTCCATTGTAAGGTGGCAACCTACATAAGCATCTGGCACTTCTTCTATTCTAACCAAACCCAATGTCACTTTCCTCTCCACTAGGGTCTACAGATCACCAAGAGGAATCTATAAGTACCTGCAAACATTCCCATTATTAACCCCTATTCTGTATTTGGAATTGCCAAGAGTCAGAGGAGAATTAACATCTACAAACTGTACATGGTAATTGCAAATGCTCACAAGTTAGATGTGCTCCTCTTGCAGAGACAACAGGGGAATGAACAGTGCTAATAGATGTGGTCAAATCAAACTCAAACTAATGTTAACCCTTTGCACACACAAAACATACAATCAGCAACCTGTGTGGCAGACGGTGAAAAACAAAAAGTTAGAGTGATGAAAATGAAGTGTATTAGTATTCAAAGCCAATTCACGGTGACAAGTTTACCTCATTCACACTGCTCCCTCCTTTTATACATGCAAGTCAGCATGCAAGCAAATTTAAGAAAAGTATCCTTGCGGTCATAAACCCCCCCCCCCCCTTATCATTCACTCTTGTTCTGCATTTGAGATTGCCAAGAGTGGGATCTCCATAACTGTGTGAAGAACTAGGGTCTACAAGGGTAACTTTAGGCAATGCAGGGGCAGCTTATATTGCTTTTGCTGAGCTGTCTTCAGTGCGATGCTTATTGCCTCAGTACTTTGCTGTCGTTTAACATTTTTAATTAAAAAAAATCAGCATAGCCCCCCTCCAAGCTTTTGTTACCACCTTGTCTGCATGCAGGCTGATATTGTCAGAACAGTAGAGCTGGCCAGTAAGCAGCGCCACCATGTAAGCAATAAAAGCCCAAATGTTCCATGAAAAGCGTGGGCTCTGCAAGAGATGGCAGAAATCTTTCCTCTCTCTAGCAAAATAGTCTTGTCCATGTCAAGGAGAAGGGGCTCATCCTCATTACCAATGCCAAGAAGGAGGTAGGTGGTAGGTGCAACCACTCAGCAATAAGGAATCCCTTTGGTTAGTGCATAGACCAAAAGTAAACCTCAGTGGCAAATTCAAATATGCTTTTGCTAGGGTTTCTAGCATTGACAACAGCAGAGAGAAGGGAACATCTTTGAGAATTTGCTGCCGAGGCACTCATTGGTCCTTTAAATTTACCAGAGGAAGGCCTCCTAAAGAAAGTCTAATCAATCTAATCTAATCAACAGTCTAATCAATGTTCCAATGGACAGCTCCAGCTGAAGGTTTAAAGATGCTCTCAATACAGTATTTTATTGCGGCAAAGTTTGGCTGTGTACAAGTTCAACTAGTTCAAAATTAGGAGATGAGACCATCACATAAATCAGTTCAATCTATCACCCCTCTGGGCAGTAAATGGCTTGCTTGGACGATATAATCTCATAGTGAGTTATTCTTCCTCTGTGCAATTTCTAATACATAATTTCCCAGCAAGTTCTTTCCCACCATGCAACTGCTAACTCCCCCCCCCCCCCCCCTTCCCAGGAATCGATGTTTCTTGTAAAATATAGGCAAGAACTTGCACCAGAGGTGGGGAGGAGCCCCTTGTCCATGATATAGAGAAGGGCTCTTTAGGAGAGTACCATGTAGGCAGTATTCTAACATAATAACGACCCCAAACACAGCTCAAAGATGACCACTGGTTTGCTAAACAAACTGAGGGTAAGGGCCCTTATACATTTAATGTGTTTTAATGCATTGGGATGCCTTCCATAGCATTGCATTTTGAAAAAGCTTCAGTTTATCAGCTTATAGTGAGAAAGAGGGTGAAATGGACACTGGACTGCACAGCAGTTGTCCTTTCAGTTACAAGTGATAGCAATTGATATAGTGTAAAAGGACCTGGATTGGTCAAGCATGTCTCCAGATCTTAAAGAGAAACTCCGACCAAGAATTGAACTTTATCCCAATCAGTAGCTGATACCCCCTTTTACATGAGAAATCTATTCCTTTTCACAAACAGACCATCAGGGGGCGTTGTATGGCTGATATTGTGGTGAAACCCCTCCCACAAAGAAATTCTGAGTACGTACTCTTGGCAGTTTCCTGTCTGTGAACCCTGTTGCATTGTGGGAAATAGCTGTTTACAGCTGTCTCCAACTGCCAAAACAGTAAAAATGTCACCATGTGATAAATGTCAGAATGTAAATCAGGGACTTAAAAGATTTTACAATGGGCAATCACTGACATAATCATTGTAAAAATGAAGCACTTTTTTATTACATTATTTTCACTTGAGTTCCTCTTTAACACTATTGTAAGGAGAACAGAGGCACCAACAGAATAAAATATATCTAAAAACTTTAAAATTGCTCCGGAGGCGGTGGTGGACGCATCTCCCCGAAGCAGACATGATACTTTTGACAGAGGCGCTTATCGTGACCTAAAGACTGCACTGTGGTACTCCTAGTAATTATTGCCTGAAGAAGCGGGAATATACCCGTGAAACGCGTTGCGCTGTATGTTGGAGTATATAAATAAATGTGTTTGTACTAGAAACCGACAGTATCATGTCTGCTTCGGGAAGATGAGTCCACCACCGCCTCCCGAGGAATTTTAAAGTTTTTAGATATATTTTATTCTGTTGGCGCCTCTGTTCTCCTTACAATATCAGCATCCACCCCTGGTGGAGTGGTTGAATTCCCTTCTCCTAATCTACAGAGAGCGACATCTTAATCCTGAGTGAGGACAGGCCTAATCTCCTCACCTGCCTACACAGTGGTTGCCTAATTGGTAACCCTGACTTGTGAGTATATCTATCATATACTTTTCCATTTACCCATCACCCAATTTACTACACTATATTGGGCTCTCGGTGTCCCTTCTTTTTCTTTTTCTTTAACACTATTGAGCATCTGTGGGGCATCTTCAAATGGAAGGTGGAGGAGAGCAAGATCTCTGACATCCACCAGCATTGCGGTGTCATCATGAGGAGTGGAAGAGAATTCCAGTGGCATCCTGTGACAGTGAGCAATGCACCCTTTGAGACAGAGTAGCCTGACAGACTTGCACTATTGAAATAAGTTCAACAAGTGTTTGTATACAATTTGTCTGCTATTGCTATAACACATATTTGAAACGTTGTGAATTATGCAAGATTCATGCAACCTGAAATGAACTCCCTTAATTAGCTTGCTGGGAAAGTACACACAAAGTTCTTATCGAAGTATATTGTTTTGGATAGTTTATATGAACTTGGTAGCTTGTATTTGTGTACAGTAAAACTTGCTGACTAACAGCAATATGTGGGTGTAGCTCTGTCTTGGGTGGTGCATGCTGGCCTCAGATGCAAGCCTTTGAAATTTGCAGGCTAATCATCTGAACTGAGGAATACATTTACATATACACAAGCAGGCTACAATAATTGTGACTTTTCTGATTAGATTTGTGCATGCATGTTCAGATTTGCATGCAAGCCCTACACAAACCGATAGATTGACTGCCTGATTTGTTGCGATATGGAACCACTTTACACGCATACAAGCTCCAATAATTGTGTTTCACTGACAAAAAATGTGAGGCTGCAGGAGGGCGATCCCCGGCATACTTTCTTCCTGGTGATTTGGTATCTTTTCAGGAATTGTGATGTATTCCAGCATAATTATGAACTGGATTGGCACCAACTCATCTGTTATTGGAAGGCTTTTCTTGGATACAATTAATTATAAGCTAGGATGAACTTTACAATCTCTAACAACAATTCTTGCATTCAACTAATATGCAGGGCAATTATTTATCCAGTTGGCAGCATATGGGACACTCCCTGGCGGACTTCAAACTCCTGGTTATCAACACCCCATTCTCATTAGTATCAATTTCATAATTTGCAAGAACTATTTATTATTATTATTATTTATTGTATTTATAAAGCGCCAACATATTACGCAGCGCTACACCCAAAACCTCATTCTCATTAGGATCAATTTCATAATTTGCAAGAACTACACCCCATACCTCATTCTCATTAGGATCAATTTCATAATTTGCAAGAACTACACCCCAGACCTCATTCTCATTAGGATCAATTTCATAATTTGCAAGAACTGCCAGTAAATTTGCATGTGCACTTTTGTGTTGTTACTCCACTTGATAAGAAATAATTCCTGGTTAATAGGAGGAGCAGCATAGTGGTTACCGTAGCTCTCTCACTTTGCAGCGTTGGCCCCCGGTTCAAATCCCAGCCAGGGCACTATTTGCGCAGAGTTTGCATGTTCTCTAGGTGTTTGTGTGGGTTTCCTCACATAAATACTTAATAATAGGAGTGTTCTACTGTCTTATTTAGCAGTTGTGCTGAGGCATCTCTCACTCGGATTGTTTACGACTAACGGAAGAAATGCTATTCAACCACTAGAGGGCATCATAGACAAGTTGTGTTGGAATAAAATGACAGGTCACGAAATATTTCATGTTTATAAATGTAGCACCTGTGCACAGCTCTCATATTTAGCAGTAACTTTTGCCAAATCTCTACAAAAAGCTATACAGCCTATTTGACATAATTCAGTACTTAGAACTGCTCCAGACCTATGTAATGATTATTATTATGCACGTATATCTTGCTGAAATCTACTGCAGCAATATATCGAGTACATAGTCATATCACTAGCTGGCGTGCATTTGAAGAGGGTACCATGGTAATTTATGCACCAGGGAAAGCCTCTAGCAGAATACTGGTAAAATTATCAATATTAGGCAGTGGCTAATTCTGATAGTAAAATATCGGTAATAATGACCGATATTCTACTATCACTAACCTACCCCTCTTCTCACACTAACCCTACTGATGCCTAACACTAGCCTACCCCTGCACCACAATCTCTGCCAATATCTGAAACCCTTTTACCGCTAAACATTCTCTCCGCCTATTACCGCTATTTATGGGGCACCTCCGAGGCCCCCCTAAGTGCTGCTATAGCTACAATTGCTACTGCTGACTCCTCTTTATTGACCTGACTGATCCTGACCCTCTGCCTCTGATATTTTTTCTAAGTCCCTGACACAGAATGACCATGCAGACCAACTCTGATTCCAGCGGCTGCATGCATGCTTCAGGTGTGACACACTGTGCCGAAGTCAAAAGAATAGCATCGGCTTATGCCCATACTGGAATTATGGACAATCCTGGGGAACAAATTTAATTAGTAATATGTTCTTGGGACATCCATGCAAACACAAGAAAAATAGACAAACTCCATGCAGGCGTCATGGTCAAGATTTGCACCTGGGATTCCAGCGCTGCTAGTCGAGCATGCTATCCACTTCTCCTCTGTGCCACTACCTGGACAAGTGACATGCCAGTTTTTATAAGTAAATGATTCCGCAGACACACTTTTTGTCTGTGATACACAGCTCATATTGCAGCATGGTTAGCCATATGTTAAATCGGTAGGCTTCCAAAGTGCAACAGTTTAACTTATGTATTATGTACACAGAAATAAATTCCCACACCACATGTGAGACTCATATCAGACTCCATAAAATAGGGATGCAATTCTCAATGCAGCTCTGAAATAACACTGTGTAGAAAAGACAATGCTTTCCAAGTTGTCTGGTATGCACATTCAATTTTGATTGTCCAATGATTAGCCAGATGTACTACTTCCATGTAGTATTAGAGCTGACCTACACAATATGTTCACTATATTCAGCCCTCATAGTACACGGAGGTGGTAAAATTGGTCTGTGATTGGCCTATCAAAATTGGATGTGTGTATGCACCTTTAGACCTCTATTGTGAGGCTATTAGCAAACATTACTCCAGATCTTGGTTTTATCAACACAATCCATTTCATAAAAGCCTATAGCCGCATACACACACTAGAGTGTTCTCTACCAAACCGGCTAGTCAGGCCCATCTCTTCCAAGAATCTAGCATGTGTGCAGAGGCCCAATGCGTCGGCAAGAGATTTGGAGTGCTGGATCTTCTTGACCGAGCATAGGCTGAGCGTATTGTTCTCCTCCTTACCCCTCCTGCTTGAAGCTGCTCTGCCATGTGCTGTGCCACCACCCCCTCTACCCCATAGCAACAGAATGCATCACACTAGCAATGCATCACACTAGCAATGGGTCTGTACAGTAGTCAGCCCCAAACCTGGCTGAGGGATAAAATCCTGAACCCTGTGGGCAATAGTAATTGTGCATATGTAAGCACCTGTCTCCAAACACTCAGGCGGGCTACAGCTATAGATCTTAAGTATCAGTGGTGTGGTCACAGCAACTGTTGCAGTGGGTCAGGTAGGAGTCAGCGGCTTACTAATATGGGCTCTGGGATGGACAGTAGGTATTGGAGTTGGAGTTGCTTCAGGTGCATTAAGTTCCATTGCTGTCCTCAAAGATGAAAATACATTCTGGGCTTTGGGGAGTAAAGAACACATTTAGTTAGAAGGGAGGGAGCGAGATAAGAAGAGAATAGTGAAAAAATGGATGGGCTTTAAGACCCTAACAGGTTTTATCAAATAATTTAAAAGTATATAAGGCTTATTTAATAAAACACATAGGGCCCATAATGGTCATTAATGACAGGGCTGCCTTCAGGGCAGTACAGGAGGTAGTTTCACATGGGCCCTGGGACACCTATCACTACTACCAGCGACTACAATCTATTAATCAGATTGTGATTTGACATGTGGGAGTAAGGGGGGCCCAGTAGGTTTGCCTAGTATAAGGCCCAGAAGATTCTGATAGCGGCCCTGATTAATGACTGCATATGCCACAGGTATTAGCAATTATCATACAGTCCGAGTAACTATTGATAACATGATGAACTCTTAGAGATGGAAGCAGTGCTACACAGTTCAATCAAGAAGCCCTTAAAGCATTGGCTAGAGTGGTAAGCGGTAAAGAATAGTAGAAAAGTGATTCTTTTGTATGTAATGTGTACTTTGTAGGGTCTCTACTGATGAAAGGCAACACTGATAATTAATATGAATCTGTTATACCTGCAAAAGGGAAAAACAAGCAAGAGAACAAGACAATCAATTTTCTACAAAAATCAATGTCTGCCGTTCCTCTATGCTAATGAATAATCACTTCTCTCTTGTCTGTAGATATAGTCAATGGTAGAATACAATGCTAGAGTGCCCACTTGCTGTGATCTCCATGGAGGTCACAGGTCAGCTACAGTGGGGCATCTGAGCATCAAGAGGGGGGGGGGGTGTCCCTCTTCTCATGCATAGGAAAGCACTGGGATTGCCACAGACTATATTGGATGCATACTAAGGCTTAAACGATGAGTGTATTTCCTTTTCTTCACAGAAACAGCAATGGTTGTGCTGCAATACAGACATTAACCTTAGAGAATCTTTCAAGATTAATAGAAGCACCAGTGGCATAGCTACAGAGCTATGGGTCCCAGTACAGATTTTACACTGGTGCCCTCAGCACTGTATTGCGTGATACATACCACAAAACAAACACACACAAAAAACAAAAAACACGCTGTCCACAGACAGCCACTGTATGAGAGAGGTGTAAGCAGAGGAAAAGGAACAGTGTGTTAATACTTATTGTTATGCAAAGTACATATAGAAATGAACATAACCACTACAGCACCAATAAAGAGCTAAGTCAGTGGGCGGGGGTTGGCCTCATATGGGCACCTCAGGTCTAGTGGTCCTGATGCAGTCACATCATCTGCATCTCTTATCGCTATGCCACTGATGAGCATGTCTGATGCCAGTGGCATAAGTACAATTCATGGGGTCTCCCAGCAAAACTTTGATGGGGTCCCCCTATTGTTCACACATCTTCCCTAGACTTCCCTTGGTGCCCTCCACAGCCCATCTCACAAGGGTCATAAAACAAATGTGGCCATCATAACAACTGTAGCCACAAAATCCTGTATAAGAGAAAGGGAAGGTTAGTAGTTTCTGGAAACAGTGTGAGAGGCCGCACAGGTGCAGAGGACAGCATGGCGCGCGACATAGGCTGAGGAAACTGGTTATAACCAGTTCTCCTCACAGCTCATTCAGTCAGTCAGGCAGCGGTGAGCGAGGGGAGCGGAGGCCCGCAGCGCAGCAGCTACCTCAAGATGCCAGAGAGGGGCCCGGCGGCAGCTATCGGGACACAGAGGGAGGCAGCATATTAAATAGAGAAGACATGGTGAGAGATGGGAACAGTTAAAGAGACGCCCAGAGTCAGAACCAAAGGTAGAGCAGAGAGAGGCTATGAGCCAGATGAGTATGAGTGTTGCTACTTCATTGTGCCACAGTACAGAATCAGAGTAGTAGTCCACAAGCACGAAAAGAGCAGGAATTCAGTGTTCATTGCCTGAAGAGAGTGACAGTTAGCCGCAGTATACTGAATTATTTCCTCTGATCAAGGTGGCTAATTAGAATCTGCCTGTCTGTTATGAACTTAGAAAGGAACTGTCATGAAAATCTTACAATTTAAAATACACACAAATAAGAAGTACATTTCTCCCAGAGTAAAATGGGCCATAAATTACTTTTCTTCTATGTTCCTGTCACTTACAATAAGAAGTAGAAATCTGTCATTACTGACAGATTTTGGACTGGCCCATCTTCTCATAGGGGAGTTCTCAGGGTTTTCTTTATTTTTAAAAGCACTTAGTGAATGGCAGTTGCTCCATCAAACTGTCAAAATAGCGTACAGTAAACAGGGAGGCTGGCCAGCATCTTTGTATTAATCTTTTTTAGGGAAGGTCTTTATAAAGAATAAAGGCCATGCTGAAAATCCCCTATAGAGAGATGGACTAGCCCAAAACCTGTCGGTAATGTCAGATTTCTACTGCTTACTGTGAGTGACAGCAACATAGGAGAGAAGTAATTTATGGCTCATTTTACTCTGGATGAAAGGTACTTCTTATGTGTATGTGTTTTAAATTTTAAGATTTTCGCGACAGTTCCTCTTTAAAGAAACAGTAACTTCTCATGATAAACAGTTTAGTTCTGCAATACAGCACTGTAATTGCTTGAAGAATTAAGACTGTGCTTAGGTTGCATTCAAGTTATTGTGAACTATGTTGCCAAAGAGTGAATAGCCTCCATGAAACCACTCAGTTGATGAGTAAGCTCAGCCGTGATTGTGATTCTGAGACATTTGCCTGTCAGCCTGTATCAGTCCCTCAGTCTATGTACCAACAGACTAATATTATTGTGAATAATAAGTGATATATGTTCTACCTAAGTGC